>NC_060207.1:71265357-71596071 GCF_021130785.1 Homalodisca vitripennis
GACTTAGCAGAGATTCAGGGAAATGAATGTATTTAAAATTCTAAGTTATTTCTCCTTTTAAGTTATAGAAACGGTAGTTTACAAAATGAGCTTTCAGAATATATTAAATTTACGTAAAAATGTATGGATGTATATTTATAGACAACTAGCTGTTCCCCGCGGCTTCGCACGCTTTTTGTAAGCTTTGCTCATGTAAGAGCACTTCTGGTTCAAGTGAATTATATTGTCAACGCCGATGTAGAGTTTACCTTGTTGACACTATCAAGAAAATCTGCCAAAAGTGTATGTTTATAGCCATTGTACATGTACATGTACTTAATAATAAAGTGGTCTAACATTCAAGCTATAAGGCCAAACAGAAATTCATTTTAAAGACAAATATCCATAAAAACTTAGCGCCTTCACATAGTGTGTGGTTATTATACACAACTATCTCTTAATTGTAGTTTACAATGTACAGGCGCTTTGATAACTTATATATTTTGCAGCGCCTCCTGGTGGTGAGTTACATCAATGGGCATAGCATTTAATCCTTCTACGTGGAAAAATACATATACATACAAATTTCTGAGTCTATAAAGGACAAACACACAAACATTAATTCACACACACATATATATATATATATATATATATAATATATATATATATATATAATATATATATATATATATATATATATATATAGAGAGAGAGAGAGAGAGAGAGATAGATGTTTATTTACAACTACACGAAGTACGATGTATGGATAAAATACAAATTAGCGATCGTCTGTTTACTAACGGGGAGCTAAAGTCCGTGCATAGAAGCAACAGACACGCTAGCGTTCACAAATATAGACACAGAAAAACGAACTTCAATTAAAATATTATTTAGAAATCACGTTATTCTGTTGCTATATATTTTTCTAAATAGTTTTATACATAAAAAAAACTACTAAAACATGTTTCACCAATCAGTAATTTGCGTACTGCCAATCGTTTTTGTCCACGAATAGACAATGCAGACTCTCTATGATGCACCAAAATAAAAATAAAAAAACTAATTATAACTAAAATATTATTTCTTAACTTACAAATAAAGTAAAGTAATTTGTTAGTTTGGTTATCTATCTACAATTTTTCATACAAAAAGTACAAATATGTTTTAGCAAGACTTATTTTTGGATTCGAGATTTAGCCTCTCCATATCAGTAGTGTTGTGAAATCGTGATCGTTCAAGCATAGTTAAGCACTTCCGTTGGTATCGAAATCGAGTGTAATGAAACACATTATCGAGTATCGGAAACGATCCATCCCTGGTAAAATGTCCAAGGACAGTGTAAAAATTCACGCATGTTTCCCGGAGTCCGAAATTCATGCATAATGCACGCTTATCCAGATTCTCATCGTTGGTGGTAGTCCTGGTTAGAGTCTCGCAAATTTATCGTGGCTCTGAATATATCCCACTAATAATGGCCAATACATGAAGAATGCATCAGTATCGTTAGATTATAGTCAAGGACTACGAAACAGCATGACATAAAGATCCTCATGTACGTTAGACTATTTGGTTTGAACAGTTCGAATCGTCGTCCGAACGACCGTCACGAGTGCGTAGAAGTCATTCCGGTAAATAGTTGACCGGAGAACTGACGGGATTTCCAGCAGTCGTCCCATCAATGCCGCTCTTAACGAAAACTGATGAGCGTGGTTGATACGATCGGCTGGCCGACTGGCAACAACATTAAGTTACGTTTACACTGGCAAGTAAAGTTGTGAGAGAATTTGCACAACTACTGTAGCATAATGTGAACAAGATAAACAATTTTACTCACAAGAACTGTCGCAAGTACAGTTCGAGGACTTTAGCTGCGCGCGTAACCTTGAGTGTGTGGTGATAGGTGGGAGGGTTGGCGGGTTAGCATTATGCGCTGCGTCCCGAAAACATTTCCTGTGACTCATGAGTAAACCCCTCTTTTCAGGAGTCGTATTGGCCCAAATAACTCATCACACTCGCTAAAATCAGTCTGTTTTGTGTCAATGCTGATTGTGGTGGAATTAAATAATAAGAGAATACCAAATTACAGCAATAATAGGACTTATCCTTGTTTTTCAGTGGTTATAGTGTTGTTTAACGTGTTTTTAAAAATAACGTATTTGTCAATACTATTCTGCAAATCGAAATCGTGAGTTTAAAGTCGTTAAAGAGATTGTTGCTTCTTCATCTCAACGGCTAGCACGTAAACGCAACCCGCCACACAGATAGCGTTTATTTGTTGAAAGGGTAGTTTTTGGGCCCTACGAGCACAGCTAAATTCCTCCAACTGTACTTGCTGCATTTGTATCGCTGGTCATTCCGGGAGTCAAGACGAAGTAACCACACATGGCAGTGATGTCTCGGCAATGTTTACAAATTGTAATTTTAACAGCCGACCCGGTTCTCCAGTTCTTGTAACCAACTGTCCGACACTGGTTGGGCGAGAGCTCTTGCGATCGTTTAGACTAGCGAGTTTTACAGTCGGGCACAAAACTTGCGCCATTTTTTGCCGGTGTAAACGCGGTTCAGTCGAGATTTGGATGTGACCATGATATTCAAACATAACATCACTTTCTTTGTCTTAACCTATGTAATTTGATGACAATCGGAACGTGTGTGAGGAGCAATCGTTCATAGACCAATAGAGGCCTCGGCCACGATACGAGCGGTAAGCTGTGAGCGCTGGATCGAGCGGCGTCTTACAGTTTAATGTTTGTGTTGTACATACATGTATAGGGAACACTCGACACTAGCCATGGCAGACGTGAGCGGCAGGGCAGTACCACACTATGGCATATATCTGCTGCCAATTCTAGACATTAAATGTTTCTCCTGCCGCTCATCCCTGAGCTCATTCTGTCATTGCTGTGCAACAGAACGTAACCCCCCTCTCTACGTTGCTTGCTGTAACTAACCCACTACTTTCATCTCCAAAAGGTATCTTATTAATCTTTGTAACAATGCAACTGACATTCTGGTGTACTACAAAACCGGACTGCACCTCTCATCAAACTGCCAAACAATATATTATTCAACGAACCGAACTCTTAAGCCTGTTTATAACACTGTAAATTTTAGGCCTGTGCTATCTATTTAACACACGTCTTTTCAAAATACTATTTTCACTCAAGAATAAGAGTTGGAAAACTTCGTCCGGAGACCCCAAGCGTACCACCCCTTACGAGCCGAATTCCGAAACGATCGGTCGGCCGATTTTAATAACTATCCAATGCATTGTTATGTTTTTTTTGTGGGAGGGGGCGGAAGCTTGCCGCGGCACAGGAGTAGAGCTAACCAAGACAAAATCACTACACTAGTAGAGGCAACATCAGATTAATCGGCGTCAGATGGAGCTCACGAACATATGTCGATCTTCATTCACAATGTCACGAACCACGTCGCGTAAAATACGATGTTTCGAGATTAATCAGTTCTTGACTCAAGAAGCTGCCAAATTATGTCTTCATTTGATAAGATCTTGGAGACGGAGAAATTTTTTTAGACATTTTCTCGGTTCTCATGAAAATTCCCGGTTTCTCGGTCTAGTGGCCACCCTGACATACTCAGCTCTGAGAAGCCTACTTCTGTTACATTACAACTAAGATAGATTTCATTACTGTCTTTAAGTGTATTAAAAGATAGATTACTTTTTCTTTTACATCTTAGAAGTTACCTGCCGCTTTGCATGCAGTTTAGTAGGCATTGCACGTGTATGATCACTGCTGGTTCGAATGAATTCTATTTTGTGAGTTTGCCTTGATACCACGGTCAAGAAAATACCTCAAAAATTGTATATTTATGAACATACTAATTTACTTCGTGTTTAGTATTTTTTCCATAGTTGATTTTGTCTTGATTCCTGATCAAGAAAATATATATCACAGATCATAGAAGCTTACTTCTGTTAAAAAACCAGTAAGATGGGTTTTATAACAGCCTCAATACTAAAAGTTAGATAGAAACTTTGTCTTTTATATCTAATACTAAATATTTGTTACAAATGTTCAGTTAAAAGTATATTAACAATGTCACTATTTACGTGTTTGTTTCTATATAAAATTAATGTATTTTTAATATTTTAGAACATTTAGAGCTGGAATTGGTTTATTGGTTCAAAAGAACAGCCCAGTGAACTTTCAACTATAGTAGCTCTTTCTGACTGGTTCAAAGGGAGTATTCAAAGTCACATTCTGATCATTTTATGATTTGAGACATTTTCTAAGGTAGATGAGTACTTACCTA
This sequence comes from Homalodisca vitripennis, assembly GCF_021130785.1. Lineage (NCBI taxonomy): Eukaryota > Metazoa > Arthropoda > Insecta > Hemiptera > Cicadellidae > Homalodisca > Homalodisca vitripennis. Next base: position 71,269,618 of record NC_060207.1, read on the forward strand.
ATCCCCGAAATCTAAAAACAGTATGGAAACTAATGGTTACTCCTAAGAGAATTTACACATTATAAATGTCAACAAATTGAAAATAGTGGTTAAATTATTCAAACATATGGTTATATTGTCATAAAATATGTTTACACAGAACAGTCGATTACATTTACAGGCTTTTCAATTGATATTTCACAACTTCAGAGGTGGGATTTTCTTAATAAGAATAGGCCTACATTAATCCTAGGGACACTAAGAATATCCATGTAAAATTTGAGTACAATAGATTAAATAGTTTATACGTGAAAGCAAAACAAACAAACAAAGGCACTTTCACATTTATAATATTATTAGGATATCAGCTTTCATAGAAAGAAGACATAGAAAGAAGTAATGAAGTCCACAAATTTAATAATAATAATAAAAATATTATGATATAATTAGTGATAGTATGAATTTTATTGTTATTAACTTATTTTTCACTTAGTGGTGCAGACTCACAACACTGTTCATTTTGAGTTAATTCAGAGACCAACACACCATAGCATTTGAAATTAAACCACTTCATACAAGCTATTATTTGTTTCCAGTGTTTCCTGCAGGAATACTCCAATCTCCTTTTTTTAATGCCAAAGTTCCCATGTACGTCAACTTTGCAAAAATTGGAGCAGTGGTTGGACATGAGATTATTCATGGATTTGACGATAAGGTAAGATTTCATTATGTTCTTACTAAATTAGGCCATTCCAGAACAAAGAGAAATGCGTATATTGGTCATAAATTATGTTCCCTATTATTTAGAATAATTTATTATTTAACATTTTTTTATAAATGTTGGTTTGTAAAATTTAATATTATATTTAAAAATATAACATATATTTTATAAAAAAAGAGAAAACAATATCATTTAATCCCAAGTTAGTTAAAATTAGTACTAAATTTGAAAATTGATTTGCTAACATTCAAGGTAATCAATAAGTCTGACCTCTGATAATTTTTAAACAGTTACAAAAAGCAAAATGAGACTTGGAGATTGTTAATAAGTCAATGTTGCTTATTTTATGATATATTAAAATGTTTTGGATATTAGCCCTAAAGGGGGATGCCCCAACTCAAAACTTTCAAATCAAAACCCCTCTTTTGAGACAAAATTTTAGAAAGGGAAAATAAACAGGATTTTCAGCACAAATTGGGCGTTTTCTGTCTTTGAAATTTTTAGGTCATAGTTTAAATTAGACCATTTGCAAAAATTAATAACTCCTGTACAATTTGGAAGACATATGCTAAATATTTATTTTTTACCCCAATTTTAACCAAAACCACAGATCCTCAAGAGGGAGTTTTTCTGTCAATAAATTAAAAAGTGAAGCACAGTGTTAATTCCTTTTGAACAGATTAATATTTCAAACATGCCAAGAATATATATTCAACCATCATAACATTTATCTAACAAATTCTTGAATTTGATTTTGAATACTGGAAGAACATTGTACAAAAATTGTAACAGAACAAACATCTCTACAAAACCAATACAAAATGTTACACTAGCATATTAATGAATATTATTAAATCTATTTATTTATGTATATTATATTACACATATTAACTTTCTAAACAAATGATGATTGTAACACTTAGGTATGTGACAAAATACTTTGCTAATCAGATTAATAGTTTTTCTGTTAAAATAACTGTTTAGGGAAGCCAATTTGACTTCAGAGGTAATTTACGGAACTGGTGGAACAGAGAAAGCAGAGATAAATTCAACAAAAAGAAACAATGTATGATAAACCAGTATAATGCTTTCAAGGAAACACAAACTCAACTGTATGTAAGTATTTAAATTCAAAATATTTCATTTTCCGTACCGTGTAAAGTTTGGTAATACTTGCAAACTCATTATAAAACTCCACGATAGATGAATTTCAATCTTTAGGCCATTAAAATCTGTAACTGTAACCATGCAAGTGCTACAAAACAAGAATTCTGTTTTGTCATAATTCTGTTTTAATTCATAATTAAAACAGACTTGAATATTATATACTAGGTATAAAAAAGAACTGTGCCAGGTTTGAACAATGTCTATGTAAATAAAGATCTTTTAAATCGTTAGTAAATGCAATATATAATAAACTGATGGTTGAAAAATTAGTACATTATCTGTCAATAAAGAATATTATGTCACGAACCAAAACAAACTGAACTAACCATCAAAGAAGAAAACTGTCGTCAAAAAACTTTTATAGATTACAAATGTTCACAAGAAATTTTCTTTTATACTATTGAAAAATAAATTATTCAATCAAATCTCCAGTTTAGAGCCTTTTTGTTACTGTCAAAATTATACCATGTTAAAAATTATTTATCATGTACCCACCACTTAGAAAAAATCTTAAAAGCTAATGACTTTAAAACAGTATAATAATAATTATTGTTTATTATTCACTTAACTATGTCACTTTTTACAATAGACTATATCTTGAGTTTTAAGTAAATATTTACATTGTTTTCATTCGAATCTGACTTATCACAGCTAAATGGTGTAAACACTCAAGGGGAGAACATAGCAGATAGTGCAGGGTTAAAGTTAGCATATCGTGCATACAAGAGGCTGAAGAGGATGGAAGCAGGATTGCCAAACCTAGAGCAGTACAACAACGATCAGCTCTTCATGCTCAGCGCTGCCACACTGTGGTGTTCTCGCACACGTCTTGAAATGCTCAAACTTAGTATCATGCTGGACACCCACTCACCTAAAGAGTTCCGAGTAAAAGGATCCTTCGCAAATATGCCGGCGTTTGGAAAAATATTTCAATGCGAATTGGGAACCCCGATGAACCCACACAAAAAATGTTCTGTTTGGTGAAACAATATTGGAATTGTACATAATAACAAAATTATGGGTAACAAGTAACATGTATATATATAAAATACACATTTATTGCATGGCAGAGTATAATCAATGATTAATTAATCCTTTGTGTCTCCATTGTTGTAGTTTACTTTTACTTGCCATATTTCAAAGTGCAATCAACACAAATTATGACAGTAAATGCTCACCATTACAAATAATGTAACTAGTACTATTACCAATCAAAAATGTTACAATGACTGAAGTCATGTTGTGTCAGGAGTCTTTATGATACATTTAACATATTACGCACTATTCTACATTTCAATTTTTTGTAATTAAAACCCCCTTTTCATGATGATTGAGAGTGATGTGTCAATAAGATGTGAAATGATTACTAGGAAAGTATTCCAACAGTCCTGAAATCAATTGTTGAAAGATCCTTCAGGAACATTATCTCATTTTCCATTACTTTATCTGAGTCAGCCTAGCATTGCCCTTCCTATTTCATTTTTAACTTACTAAAAAGATAAAAGTCTACTGGAACCAGGTCGGGACAAAAGGCTAGGTGTTCCAGAGCTATCACATTGCACTTGGTAAGGTACTGTCTCAAAACAAAGGCACAATGTGATGGAAAGTAGTCAGGCAATAAAATTCAATTAATTGTTTGAGAATCTCCACATATAGTTCTTTATTAACAGTTTGTCCTGCAATATACTTAGTAGTGATCCAGACTCTCATAATCAACAAGTACCTTCACTCAACTTTTATCCAACCCAAATGGTTTCCTTCCATGGTTCAGTTTTTTCTTCCACTCAGATAGCTGAAATTTTGTCTGAGAATTATAAAGAAGACACCATGTCATCTTAGTTAGTCATTTCAAAGCTCTGAACATGTTCACTTCTTTCTGTTCATGTGATAACATTTATATTCAAATTGTCATGAAGAATGCTGTGATAAATTCCATATGAATTACGTTAATAGGCAATAGCTTAAATTGTTTTGACTGTTAGTGTGCATATTTTTTAAAACACAATCATTTCTCATTTGTGCTAGAAGTGAAGGGGTGTCCATTCTACAAGTCACATTTGTTGCTTGTGTGATCATCACAAAAATGCTTATGCCACTTGCACAATTGCCGTTATTTTTATTGAATTTCTCTATATGCTTTCTCCTGCAACTCAAGGGTATAGGATAGATTTTTCAAGCAATACAAAAAATTTGATATTTGCACTTTTTTTTTTTAAAAAAAAAAAAGGAGAAGCCGATCTCCTTTTTGCCTTATTCTACCCGTCCTCATGGGCCACTGGCCTGTGCGAGGATCTTATCAAACAGAATAAGGGGGAGAGTCGATACAGTACAAGGTCGATGGTACTGATAAAAAGTGCAACGGTCACAGACAGGATTTGAACCTGCGCTATCTCTAACTCAGACTCAAAGTCCAGCGTCTTAGACCACTCGGCCATCGGCACTCCCACTATCTAACATTGCTATCTATACAAGAAATTTTAAAATCTGATGATTTCAATCGTAGAATATAAAAAATGCTCAAATTGACGCGTTATCATCAGCAATGCTGCCAGCTATAGGAGAAATTTCTCTTAGCAACTCCCTGCTTAAATAGAGAAAATCAATCGAGGAAATGTTGCTTGTACATAAAATACGTTTCCCTGTGTAAGAAACAATTCAGTTAACAAAATGTATATGTTTAGCATTGGAATGTTATTTTTCTGAATTGAAAATCTTATACATAGACAAGAACAAACTACAAGTTTTATATATCTCATTTTTACAATTAAATATTGATAGGCTTACAATATATATACAATATTGCTACAGCATTTAATGGAACTTTTTTTAGTTCAAGTTTGTGTAAGTTCAAATCAATTTGAAAGATCTGGACTGTTTTTAAGTTGGACTCTTGTGATTAAAACCTATTATTGTTACATTGACAACCCTCTGGAGTGATTACAGGATATCAGTAAATAATATTTGGAGGAAGTTAGGTCAAAGCAGCTTTACAAACGATGGAATGAACCATATCCCACGAGAGTACCTTTGATCTTGTGTTCTCCAAACTTAGCACATGACATGTGGTTTGATGAAATGAATAAGAAATAATTAATTGCTTCTAAATTTTATAGGAGTAGTGAATAAATATATTGTCAACTTACATCTCCAGGAATCACAAAAAAGTAAAAATCAAAATAAACAAAAAAGTAAAAGAACTGGATATTTTTTAAATGCAGATGGGAATGTTTAACCCTTTGACAGGTGGTTTTTCACTATGTTAGTGCTTCAAAAAATTAGTTAAAACTTTGTTATCTCTATGATTTGCTATAACAGGTAATATAGAAAGCAAAACTGATGTAAACAGCAAAAATTACACTTTATATTTTTTATTTTTACAAAAATAATAATATAATACTTAAATACAGTATAAGATAAACTACGTTTCACTTACAGAAAATTAAAGTTAAATTGATTACATTTACTATTTTAGAATTCTGATCAATCAGCTGATTTTTTTCACTATTCTGAAACAGACAAGCCACAGTGAATCAATAAGAAATTACAATGGTACAGAAATTAAAAAAGCCACTGCTGAGAACAATAGGGTATTTCTACAATTCTCTGCTAGATTGTATATGCATTCAGGCAAACGATTGTAATTCAAGAAGGAATAAAAGGTATATTTTTTAGACTAAGAAATCTTCCAGAGCAATCAGCGTTATTGCTGGTTGCACAACAATTAGCTGGTTCCATGTGCTAGTATTTAGAACTAACTGGGCCTGTTACAAATTTTAACATTTTAGTATATTATCATTTTTTCAGGACATGGAAAGGCTTTATTATTTCCTTTGAGTTCATAGCATTCTTCCATTTTGTCTTACTCACGTTTTAGCATCACTTTGGATAATGGTTTCTTCTTATCTTTATAAAATATAGATAATTTTTGTTTTATTTAGTTTAAATGTATAATTTTGCAACAAATTGTTTGTGAGAAATATCTTGGGAGCTTGGAGGTAATGATTAAATGAATTTTATAAAAATTATATTTAAAGAATACACAACAAATGGTTGGTACAGATAATAAGACCTAATACAATATTACAATACAAATGTTTAGGCAGTGAGGAAATCATATTTCAACACTGCTATAATGTAAGAGAGCTGATCTTATCATTGGAGACTCTGGTGCAAGTTTCAATGTACTTGTCAACAACGAGTCGAAGCTCTGCATCCATCTGGCAACAGACAATACTTTGGTTTAACAAAAGAAATAAACTGGATAATTTTAGACACCAGAGATTGGTAGGATCTGCAAACTTAGCTGTTACTGTAAATATACATTAGATTGTAAAGAATTAGGAAGTCAAAGCTTTTGAAAAGTATTAGTACAGGGTCTAAGAGGGATTAAGCATGCAGAAAAGCATACTGCAGTTTGATTTTTGATTATTGTTCTATGCACATAAGTGATAAAGAAAACAGAAGTTATCAACCTGGGAAGAGATCTACAACATGAAGGAGGGAGGTTAAACATCGTGGGGGAGCTTATATCTTGTCAACCAAATTAGGTCGACCCTAGATTCAAATGTAATTTTGTGTTAAGAATTACTGGCTACAAAACACATTACGAATGAAACTCTTGTTATGTCTGACAGAAATGCTATTTAATCCATATTTTATCAAAGACAACATATTTTTGTTTTATTTTGTACAATTATATTTTTAAATACCATTATCAATTCTGGAGTGTTAGTTATTTAAAATCCAATTTGAGATATAAAAGTCAAACCGTGTTACGCTTCTCTGAATACTTAACACTCCTTACACCCCATAATATATCGATATATGTACCATTGGAACCTCACAGCTGGCGGATAGTGATTATTGACACTATTTAGTTTAGATTAAAGGAAATTAATCATATACTAAAGGTGTAATTGGTGCAGATCAACAAGCATGCAGACAAACCATCAATAATATTCATATCAAAATATACCTTTCTGAAAACTTCCTCACCTATATGCTATTTCAATCAATCAACTGATTTATTGTTACTTAACAGAGAATACTAACAATGAATATGCCATTCAACATATATAATGTTAATCATATATTAAAGGGTAATTTCTCTCAACAATTACTATAAATAACAAGTGTATTGAGGTTAATTGTACAACATTTTAAATTACCTGAGATTATTTCTTAACAAAAAATAATTCTTTAGCTACAAGCAATGAAACCAATTATCAAAATGTACATTTTAGAAGTTAAAGGTTAACTTTCTTTTGTAAGACGGTAATTTCCTTATAATATAACATAGACCTTATAATAAGACGGTAACTCTGTTAGTGTTAGCCCAAAATACTAAACCATATCAAAAACTGACAGAGTGGGAAATATATGCAACCCCAATATAATATATTGAAGCAAAAGTGTAGAAGTTTCATAAATATTCCTGAGATTTTAACACTTATGCTGTATATTATCCAAATAACGCTGAATGTTATTATCTTAGATTGTTATTGGTGAATGTTCGTGGTCCGACATCGTTTCAACAATTGAGAACAGTTGATGGACATCTGTGTGCTACTTACCGTGAGGCGTGTCAACTATTACAGTAACTCGAGGATGATTTACATTGGGATAATACGCTCAAGGAACTCCAGCATATCTTCACCACATCAAATTCGAACATTGTTTGTGATTATAATATCCACATGTTTCCCTTCGAATCCGGAAGATTTGTGGATGAAATATAGGGATGACATGTATGAGGATGTGCTACATCGTGTGCGATGTAAAACTTCGAATCCTACACTACTAATTAATGCGGAAATTTACAATTAGACATTGATCATGATAGAATATATGTGTGTATTGATGGCAAATAAAGCACTGTCGTGTTTGGGCCTGACAGCACCCAATATTTTATGTCGAAGATTTTTGTTACACATGGTAAAGTATATCTTTATATGTTTACGCACCGCAAAAAAGACAAAAAATATAGTTTACCAGAAAGCTTTAAATTGATTACGTGTATTGATTGCCTTTTGTCCGATATGATAATGATGATAATTTGACAATAAATGTGTTATATTTAATGTATGCAAAAATGTCATTGTTTATCATTTCTGACTGAAACCAACAAAAAAGTCAGCTCTATGAATTTTTATTCATACAGATTCGTGATGCTATTAATGCCGTTGCAAATGCAGAAAATTTGGAAAAAATTACAATTTTGACGGCCACTTACATTGGAAGCCCGCGCCCAATGCACGAATACGCGCAAGATGCGATGTCGTATGTTAGAAAATATGGCCGTCCAGACCTATTTATTACATTCACCTGTAACCCACAATGGATGGAAATTAAGAAAAAATTGCTACACGGCCAAACACCAATTGATAGGCATGACATCACTGCCAGAGTGTTTAAGCAAAAATTAAAATCTTTAATGAATTTCATTATAAAGCATCGTGTGTATGGCCAAGTACGTTGTTGGATGTACTCTGTTGAGTGGCAAAAGCGTGGTCTGCCACATGCGCACATATTAGTTTGGTTAGTTGATAAATTAAGGCCAGAAGACATTGATTCCATAATTTCAGCCGAGATTCCCGATGAAACACTTGACCCAAAATTGCATGCAGTAGTAAGTAAACATATGATACATGGACCTTGCGGAGTTTTCAACAACTCCCCCTGTATGGTCGACAAGTGTTCTAAGCGATACCCTAGAGCATTGATTGCTGAAACCATCTCGGGAAATGATGGTTACCCGTTGTATCGTCGGCAATCAGTTGAGGACGGTGGGCGATCTGTAATTGTGAAGATAAAAGGACAAAATTTTGATGTAGATAATCGTTGGATTGTGCCGTACTCGCCAATATTGTCCAAAACTTTTGAAACTCACATCAATGTGGAATTTGTAACTCTGTCAAATTGATAAAGTACATATGTAAATATGTTAACAAAGGTAGCGACATGGCCAAGAGGTAAGTGAAACGAAGTTCACCGGGTCAGCTAGTATATGATAATCCCATGTCAGCTAGTTATTTGAAAATGTTCAGAAATTTACCACTTAGAATAAGACAATACAAATGATTCATTTTCAACATGTCTGACACCTTAATGAATCATTTGAATCCTAAATCAAAAGAAACCCGTTTAAAACAGACAAATAAAAAATGTCTGAAGGTCTATTCTGAGCTAACCACTTGTCATCATCCAAATTTATACTAAAATTGAAATTGGAAGTGTCATCTGCATAGAAAAAAAGCAGACAATAAAGCAATAATTTCCCCTTTTCTAATAAAAAATAGACACTAAAATGCCCAAGTACAGAGCCTTGAGGTACTCCATTTTAAACAAAAGGAATTAAATTGGCACAATGCCATATCCAACCATAGCTGACAAAGATCAGACTTGGCCATGACTATTGATGGTCTTACAATAGTATCATGCCATTTGAATTTGCACAAGTAGAACTTGTCAAAAGTCACCCTGCCAGTTACTAATCATTAGTCCTCCTTGTATTGAAGAATAAGATAAAGAGTATTGTACCTCAATGAGTAATTGGACTCATACAATTACACTAGAGATGTGATTATACAGAATGCAGTTATCCAAAGTACATTTTAAAAAGTAGGCAGTGCTGTGTATATCATTATCTTAATAGTTCGTTTTCCCTTAACAACTGATTACATTCTAAGGCCATAATCAGTGAATGTCGCCCTTTCTTTAGGCATGTATATGTGTGTGTGGTGCCACTGCTCAGTTGTTAGATATTAATACTAACCAGAAGCAAGTTTTTAATGGCAGTCCACCTTATTCGAAATTTTCACTATCCAAAATATCAACTATGAATAACTGCATCCCTAGTGAAGTTACAACAAAAGTTTGTCTGAATCAGTTTTGGTCACTCAAAGAGAGATAAAATGTATCAGAAAACATATCAGGTTTTGGAATATTTGATGATTAGAAATGGTGATTACTTGCTGGAAAAAATGTCCTACCATGAATATGATCAATACCTTATGTTATTAACTCCACATTATAGGATTATCTTTATATTAGAAAACTGAATCGTGAACTAAAACCCTTTTTGAAAATTATTTTATTTCAGACTCGTGTTTCAGTATTAAACCATCATCAGTGTGAACATTAACCTCTAACTAAATAATAAGCAAACAACTAAATATACACATGTGGATCATTTAAACAGTTGTTAAATTTATATGACACAGTTGTAATTTTGATTAGTATTCTGGGTTTAATTTTTGTTCAATACCAAATACCAATATAGGCAAATGCCAATTTGCATTATATAAGAACACAGCATAATTTTCCATTAAATCAATAAAGGAATTTCCACAGAGAAAAGAACCAATAATCAGCTGAAATAGTAGAGGTAGAAATGGGGGAACAACGACAGGACCAAAAATACCAAGTAATACATATTTTACAGTTCATATTTGATTAGCTTGGTGTATTTAAAAGCAACCTTCAGACATAAAAAAAGTATTTATGTAACAAAATTCTTATAAATTCATAAAAAAGGGTTCCTAGCTCAGGGATTAAATAATTTAACCCATTAACCACTTATCATGGTATTGTCTCATGGCGGATGACGCGGTACCAAAACGCTGATCACGAGACAGTACCGTGATTACAACATATGTTATTGAATATTTGTTTAAACATTATTATGGGCTCAAATAATAAAGTTTATACATTAAAATTAAACAAAATAACATGTACTATACATGTAAATATGTATTAACCCCAGCAAAACAATGCGAATCAAGGTATAATACTGTACCCTTGTGCTTTTTCCGTGTTTGCTAGTATTTGTGTAAGGAGAACACAAATGTTGCATTTTACAAAAATCAACGTAAAATTGAAAAAATTAAAATAAAACAATGAAATGAAATTTTCTATTTAAAGAATTAAATTTCCTATAAAACTACACCAAATATTGTAGATTTTAACTGTGTTTTGTACTAAAAATAATTTCTTGCTTTCAAAATTTAAAAAACAAAAAAGTTTCTTAAAATTAGTCTCAAAATGTTAAAAAATCTTATATACTTCAGTGTTTATAAATTACAGTATATTATAACCTTTTTCATTAGCTAAAAACAACAGCTTAATCAACCAAATAGCAATAAAATTGAATGTTTTGTGAGAGTTTTGCTAAATCCTTGCATATTTTGCATATTTAATTGGATTTGTACAAGGAGGTTAGGCGCAAGAATATTGAGTGGCTAATGGGTTAACGTACTAACAGAAAGGTTACCTTATAGTGTGTGAGTTCGGCCAATAAGCGGTCAATAGTGTTGAGGGGCAACCAAAGTGGAGGAGCAGTGGCGACCAGGCTATGGCTCAGACCAAAGTGTTCCCGTCCTTGTCCCAATGCCGCCGCCAGTATCTCACAGGCCAACTGGCTCGCCTGTCCCAGGTCTCCGTGACTTAAGTACAACCGCAGCAGCTCTGCACTATTACGTTTCTACAAAACGAATGTTTACTGATGTATTGCATCTTGATGTATGAATTAACTATTAACCGACATGCACTCCTAGAAATTAATATTTGTTATTAGATAGATAAGAGTTTTTGGATTTTTGTCACTTTTAAACACATAAAATATTAATATTCTTAATTTAAAACTATACAAAATCCAACGTAATAACAATAACGTTAACAACAACATACAAATTTGGCGAATGTTTTGTCAACGTTTGGGAAATGTGATTTTAATGTTTTAGTTAGCATGTTTAGTTTCTACACTGTTACAATTAATAAAACAACCAACAACCCAACAATTTTTTTGTATTTTTTAATAGATTCCTTTCACTTTTTTCAATTTATGTAGAATTTCTTTGTTTAGATGATTAGACAAAAACGTTATTTATATATGCCACTGTTAATACTTGGTATTTATTATTTGATGTTAACTATATCAGATTTTAATTCATAAAAGTGTGATATACCAGCTACTGCTTCTATATTTTGCACTTTATGTAAACCTTTTACTACAAAGTTTAAAAAAATCAAAAATAATTTGAAAACCCTTAGCTAATTTTCAAAGCTACACACATCAATTTTGCAAATACACTGAAATCATGTTACAGTAGAGTCCCGTTAATCCGACCTAATTGGGACCGAGCCCTATTCGGATTATGTAATTGTTCGGATTAGCCAGAATTACAGAAAAATACGGTTTTAAACTTGAGATAGGTCTATTTTGTTATAGAATTATCAACATTGTTTATTAAAACATGTTTTCTGACTGTTGCATTGTATTTCTTAGCAAATAAACGTGTTTGCAAATACTAAGCACATTTACCGTATTTAGTGTGAGAGTTCTATTGTTAAGCAATGTGAGCGTACTGGATATTGTACGGGTCCACGCGTTCAATAGTTGTACGAAACTACGCGTCATCCAATAGACTCTCTTCAATGCGACAGAAGACAATAACTGAATTTATGTCTTTTAACAATTAATATTGTACTCAATAATAATATCAGTACTGTAAGTCCAATTTTTGTTTGATTTCACTTCTTAATACAGTAATTTAACTCATACTTAACCTATAAGTTTCAATTTGGTACTGTATTTAACTTCATTATTTATGTACTGTACCGTACATAATTTGTCTTAATAAAATACTGTATGTCTATTTAATTAAAGTTTTCTTTGCTTATGTACGAAATGATGGACCCATTTTCCTTTTTTATGTAATTAGTTCCTATAACTGTTCATTATCGTTATAAATAATTCCTCCTGGACCTGTTCGGATTAACCGACGTTCGGATTACACGTGTTCGGATTAGCGGGACTCCACTGTATAATGTTTCCCCAGCAATAAAAACCACACTAGTAGATATACATTTAAGGTTCCTGTGACACTTTAGGGGCCAGTAACAATTGAATGAATGTGTATACATATTTCAGAAAATTGTAACAATGTCTCAAATTTGAGGAAAAACAATCTAAATTGTATGAAAAAACAACTTAATTTTGACAAATTATTCCTGCGACAAAAAGGGGGACCATATCAATTTATATAAATTTCAGATAAAAAGTATTTAAAAAATTTAATTTTAACAGTTTGTAACATAGTAGCTGTACAAGCAATTTTTCTAAATATAAACAAAAACTAAATTAATTTTTATAGAAAACATCATTGTATCTCTGTAATCAATTAATTTAGTATAATGTGTTAAAATACAGTCGAAAACAGCATTGTACTAGACTGTGTTCAAGTAATTTTCCACGGAATTAATGTTGGCAATACTCAAACAATTTAACAGGGAATTCTTCTACTATGTGTTGGCAAGATTGCTGAAGAAGTTACGGAGTGACCACGTCTTACTTCTTTCCAAGTCAAGCCTCTGAAGCAACTAGTGTTTAGTGTTTGAAGAGGTGTTTTAGAAGACTTTTTACACAATTATTTGAAACAGGGTGTCAATTAGGCAATAGGAAAATAATGTCTCAGTTTATTTGAGTTCTTGAATTATAGCATGCATGATGGTACCTGTTCTAATCAAACCTGTAAAAAATTAGTTTATCAAATAAACTTTTTTTCTTACTAAATGATGGGAGTTCATGACAGAGTTAAACGATATTGGTGAATTAAAGTTTAAATAATATAAGAAGTTAAATGAATTAGAAGAAAATAATAAAAATAAAATTGTTAATTTGGAGAAAATGAAAGATAAATATACAATCATATATACAATCATTTCAGGATTGGAAGATTTTAAAGTATATGAGTTGAAGCTGAATCCCTAATCCACTAAATCTTCAAATAAAGATTAGGATTCGAGAATTGACTAGTGAGATTCTACAATTGAATCGTAAAAATTCGTCATTAAACAAATTATCGCCTGATTGGCATTACACAATTACCGATAGATAAAACATGTTTTGCCATACTTTTTGCCTGATAAATAACCGAATTAATAAATTAATGTACTTTTTAAATAAGATTTCTCTTTCAAATCAATTCAATTTTATATATTTATACTCGTACATCTTCGTGAGTCTGCAGTGTCCAATCGTGGCCAACAGCTGATCAGCAATACGCAAACTACCAATTGCTTGAACATGTTTTTGTTGTACTGTGCATAATATAGTGTAGATAGATAACCAAATTAACAAATAAACAATAACAATTAATCGGCTGTAACCAGACATCCATTAATTTTTTACTTCGCAAATTTGTGTACTTGCATAAATCTTTCCTCCATAAAACATATGAATATTTACATCTTAAATTAGTATAGATTAATAAATCTTATAGAAGTGGAAATAGGGTTCTGTGTGGCCGGCTGTGTCAGTGGTTTTTGTGCCAAAATTGACAATAACAGCAGATTTGGTGGGGAAACAATTATAAACGATCACAATCTAAATGCATTAAAAACAGACTGAATACGTGGAAAACATTAAATGCATGATTTTTTGCACCAAGAGGCCTATTTAAAAAAAATGTAAAACATATAAGCAGGAAAACATTATATGCAAGACATAATATATATATATATATATATATATATATATATATTTAATTTTCTGTAAACTATACTTACAATATTCATTGAAACATACCTTAAAAGATTTAAAACAGTGTATCCAAATCTATTGGTTTTTTTTTTGTTTATTTGATTGGTACAAATACCAGTTTGTGGGAAGTATACTGACTAACTTTGTTAATTCTTTCAAATAAATAGTGAAAATTTGCAAAATAAAACTGTTCTGGATGTTGACCCTGAGACTGAACAAAAAAGTTTATAAATAAACAATTACACGTTTTATTAAAGAATGAAATGTACCTTATAAGATGCTTCCAGCCAATGGGGCAAAAACACGCATAAAGACATGAGTTTTGCCGCAACGACTTTGTGCAGTGTGCTGTGACCATCGACCTCATACTTGTTAAGCAGGAACTCTAGCAGACGCCAGGCAATTGTACTTGCATTGGCATCTCCTGCCACTACGTCTGCAACCACAAACATTACAACTAAAGAAACCAACTATTAACAAAGTATTGAACAAAAAATTTAATTTTTTACAGTTTTGTCAAGTTTTTTAGATTATAAACTGGTTTTGAACATGAAGGAATGGATTTAAGCAACTCTCAGTTTTATATTGACTGTTTTATTACCACATTGTTTCCTGACACTAATTAATAGGATTGCTCCACTTGCACAGATCTTAACACATCAGGGTGATTTGTGGTTGTTGAAATATCAATTGATATAAACATGAGCATTCAATTGTGGGAGGGAGAGGCGATGGATAGTCTGCAGATATCGGTGGAGCATATTGCATGTAAGCGAAAATAACCACACTATACTTCTTAAATTTTAATTTAATTTGGTTGTATTGCTAGCTATAATAATTAATCCTAAGATAACTGCTGGGAGCAGAAGGATTCTCATTTTTTTTTTTAGAATAGAAAAATTATTTATTTCCAAAAACATATACACCAAGATATTAGATTGATTTACAGTTGATAAATTGTAAATTACCCTTTTACTATACTTACTAAGCAGAGATAAAATAAAACAGTTTAATTTTAAGTACAGTAGTTGGATAAATAATATTTATATAATTTAGGTATGAGTTATTAAAACTATATATTACAGATAAACATATAGACTACAATGGAAATTAGCCTACATGGGCAAACAGCCTGTGCGTAGGCTAGAGTCGTACTAAAAAGTTTAATGTTATCTAGATGTCGAAAAAAGTGTTACTTATTTATTACATTATTTTATATAAATATATATATATATATATATATATATATATTTGTATGAAAAAAATAAATGTGCAGAGGCTTCTTATAAGAATAAAAGAAAAGGACTTCGCACAACCCTTTAATATTTCAACATAATGTTCTTCTCAAAAAGGATATTACAGGGTGAGTTTTAAGTCCCTTCCCCCCCTATTTTTTTTTAAACCTCCTAACTTATACGGTTTAAAAAAAAATAGGGGGGGAAGGGACTTAAAACTCACCCTGTATAAAAATAGTGTAAAGAAACAAAGAATAGAAGTAAACATACAATTAATTTTTAGTATCAGCTGATATATACAAAGTATAGTAGAGTATTTAGATCTGTTCCAAAACCATTTCATCAGATAAATAACAGTTTTCAAACAAGTTTTCCAATGCATGAATGTAATTATCTACCAGCTGTCAATCACCAATGTAAATAGCAATTACCAGGCTACAGCCTTGAATGTCTCTGTATGCTCATATATTTTATCTGATTGACTCCAATAATTAATTGATGACTATTACTTACTCCTATCTGCTCCAAATAATACAATAATATTAATTTAATTTTTACTGAATAAAACAAAATGTCTAAATTTCCTTGTGGAATATGTGAGACTGGAGTCAAATATCAAGGAATAAAATGTGCTAGCTCCTGCAAAAAGTGGTATCACGCAAAATGCCTAACATGGAGTTATAAAAAGTTTAAAAATCTCACAGACAAAGACATAAAAACGTGGTCGTGTGACACCTGCAAATCCAATACAATAAATATTGAAAACCTAACAAGTACACCTACACCCCAAAACCATGCACACACTGACACGTCTCTCTTGTACACTGCAATAGAAGGCATCCAAGCGAAAATTGCAGACAATGAAAATCCAGACCTAAATACATCACTTACCTTAGCAGCTGAATTCGGCAACATTCTCTTGGAAGAAAACACTAAGCTAAAACAGGACCTTCTAGACTTAACACTATGAAACTCTGAGCTGGCACAGAGAATAAAAAGCCAAAGCAGTGTAAGCAAAGCTAAAGACCAAGCCGTAATCGAAGAACTTGAAGATGACAAAGATGCCCTATCAAACAGAATAACTTCACTGCTTGAAACCATAAAGCAGCTTGAGAACCAGCTAGACAAAGAGAAAACACTGAGGAACGAGTTGACTAGTACTTTTGAAGGTCATGACATGCAACAGCTAAATGTAATAAGTGCACATGAAAAACAGAATATTGTACAAAATAATGCTATTTTATTGTTAAAGAAAAAGCTCGACAGCTTCCAGGAAAGGGACCTAAACAGGAATCCACTAATGAACGCCTCGCTGTCGGAGTGTGGAACACAGACTGAACCAGAGAATGGCATGACATCTTTAAACCCACTGGCACCTTTGCCCTCAAACGCACTACTAATAACTGATGAGTTATCTCAAATAAAACTGATGCAAGAAAAACTGGAGAACTCGATTCAGTCCTCAAATTCCAAAATTTTGTCAAACTTAGCTGATATAAAATCAAGACAAGACCACATAGAAAACCTACTGGAGAACGCCATGGCGCCTGCAACATCCGCAGCCCAAACAACTGTGGCAGAGATGCCTGCGACACCTGCGGCTGAGTCGATCGTCCTCCAAACAACCAGTATCACCGTGGCTAAGACACCTGTGACCGCCATGGCTGAAAAGATAACCAGTACCACCTTGGCTAGGACACCTATGACTGCCACTGCTGCAGAGACCGTGACTACCGCGGCTGAGAAGAGCAACTCTTCTGTCCACACTTCGGCATTTCGATCGCACCTACAATCGACTACACTTGATACAGAAAAAAACAAGTACCATGAAAGAAAGCAAACCACCACTGAACCATCAATTAAATATAAAACTAAAAATTACAGAAGAAATTCACAGAACCACCGAAGTGTATCCTTACAGGTAAAAAAATCAAAAGAAGCGTCAAGTAGTGCAGAATATCGCACTGTAAACAAAGTTGAACCTGTGCTGAACACAGCGAGCAGAAAAAATCCACCAAAAACAGCTATTATCAGAGATCCAAAAGAATCTGTAGAGGCTTTCTTTAATAATAATATTCATCACTTCACAGAGCTGAGAAAAAACTACCAAATGAAGGAGGCCCTTTTTTTAGGCCTGGTTTCTCAGAAAAGAACTCGCTACAAAACCCCAATAATTCCTTCAGAACACGCAACCATGGACTAACAAAAAAAAGAAAATCAACCCCAAAATTCGAACTACTTTTACTCCACCAAAACACACAATATGTTTCGAACAAAATCGACCGCCTGCAGCACTTAATAGAAAAAGAACATCCTCATATTGTCATTCTTACTGAACACGGTCTCAGAAAGGAAGAGATTGAAAATACAAAAATACTCTCTGGCTACAATCTTAAGGCTCATTTTTCCAGATCAGAACACAAAAGCGGAGGAGTTGCTGTGTACATAGAAAACTTCCTTGAAGACGTCACTGAGGAAGTGAATGTGTCAAATTATTGCAGAGAACAAGTACTAGAAGCCGCACTTATCCAAGTAAAAAATTGTAAGGACAAGCTCAATATTCTGGGAACTTACCGGTCTCCACAGAGTAACCTGGAAGAATCTACCACCATTTTGTCACAGATAATTAATGAAAAAAATCTGGAAAACTCCCCACTAATTATCATGGGAGACATCAATATAGATCTGAGAAGGACTGACAAAAGAAACAGAGACTTAGGAGAAATCCTGACCTCCCATAATATCGAGAGGTTTGAACTACCAGCCACGAGAATAACAAAGAGCACACAAACCTCTATTGACTGGATATGCTCAAACCTACCTCATGAGAAAATCACCACCAAGGTGATCCATGCAGGTATCTCTGATCACTCAGCACAAACCTGCCACCTTGTTAATGAGAAACCCACCGAGCCAAGCACATACAAGAGATCGTTTAGTCAAACTAATCTAGAGGAACTAAAAAGTGCTCTTCAACAAGAAGATTGGAGCAATGTACTTCTGGCAACTTCTGTAGATGAAGCCTTCAAACACTTCCAAACAACCCTGACATTAGCCCTTGACTCGTCATGCCCACGAAAAAAAGCCAGAACTAAGAGAAGAAAAACTAAGACAATTGAAGACCAAGAAGCCAACACACTAAAGGAAGAATATCTTAAAGCACTGAGAACCTATGAGCTTTCAGGGAATAAGGCCGACAAGGCAATAACTGCAGAAAGAAAAAGACTTTACGACCTAAGGCTTAAAACTTTGAGGAAAAAAGCTTCCACAAACCATATCAATACAGCTGATAACAAATCAAAAGCTACATGGGACGTAATTAAGAATACATGGTCAACAACTAAAGCAGCAGACTGTAAAAAAATAGAATTAAAAATCAATGAAGAGCTGGCCAAAGATTCTAAAAAGCTAGCGGAACACTTTAATAGCTTCTACATAAATGTGGCTGAAAACACGCTTAAAAAAGCTAATATGAACCAACAAATCTCAAACTTACCACCACTCAACCCATATCCTACAAACAATGTTTCTTCAATGACTACACTAGCTCCCACAACAGAGAAAGAAGTTAAATTCACAATTCAGGAATTAAAAACAAAAAACTCCGCTGGTTTTGATGAATTCTCATCTAAAATGCTGAAGTTCTGCTCAAATGAATTAATTAAACCTCTGGTAAATATAACTAACAGATCATTCAAAGCCGGAGAGTTCCCAACAAACCTAAAGCTGTCCATAGTATACCCGAAATTTAAAGGTGGATCAAAACAGGAAGTTAGTAATTACCGACCGATATCACTTATTTCCACATTCTCCAAGGTTATAGAAAAAATTGTCCTAAAAAGACTCCTACTGTACTGTACACAGCACAACTTAATCACAACTTCACAGCATGGATTCCTAAGGGGGAAATCAACAACTACTGCAATGATCGACATGGTTGAAACCATAATTGACAATCTCGAAGAAGGTAAACTAACAACAAGCATATTCCTCGACTTCAGTAAGGCCTTTGATTGCCTGGGGCACGAGCTCATACTGCAAAAACTAGAATTTCTTGGAATAACAGGAACAGCTAAAAAGTGGTTCGGAAGTTATATCATGGGTCGAAGTCAGCTAGTTGAACTCAAACAAACAACAAATGGGGTAACAGGAAAAACCAAGTCAGGTCCCTTACCAGTCAACCGAGGAGTGCCACAAGGATCAGTTCTCGGCCCAGTCTTGTTCATCCTTTTCACAAATGATATGCCTCAGTACATAGGAAATCAATGTCACACTCTTATGTACGCGGATGACACCACCCTGGTCCTAAAAAAACTCCAAGTCAGAAAATCTAACATCATCTTGTCTCACTTCAGTAAAAAAAGCTTATGAATACTGTAGTAAAAATGATCTGGCAGTAAACACTACAAAGACACTACAAGTTGCTTTTGGAAGGCGAGCAGAGATAGTTGAACACATCCCAAATGTGGAAATGAAGAATCATACTACGTTTCTGGGTGTTACCCTAGACAAAAATCTGACATGGGTGCCTCACTTGGACAGCCTATGCAAAAAGCTTAACACTGGCTACTTTGCAGTAAAACGCATTGCAAGTTCTTGTGATACAAACACTGCCAGGACTGGGTACTTTGCAGTTTTTGAGTCCCATCTCCGCTATGGTCTGGTTGTGTGGGGTGGAACCTCAAAGACTAACTTAGAGAGAGTCCTTAAAATTCAGAAGAAAGCCATCAGAGCCCTAGCAGAATTACACTACAATGACAGCTGCAGAACAGCATTTAAAACTTTTAAAATCTTGACTGTTGTGAATCTCTATATTGAAGCAGTGATCTCCAGCACCTGTAATGAAAACCCTCAAAAAAACAGTGATGTCCATCAGTACAACACAAGGGGTGCTGAACTATATCACCTACCGACCCACCACATGTCACTGTACGAGAGAAAACCAACCTACATTGGAAGAAAACTGCACAACCACCTACCTCCGGAGATAAGGAAACTTCAAGGCAAGAACTTCCAGCACATGCTAAGAAAATGGCTTGAAGATCACCCATTCTACTCATTGGAGGAATTCCTTGAACTCAACTAAAACTTGTATATATATATTATGCACTGTAAAAGATATTTTGACGCCCTTACAATTCTCCAAGGAATTTGTAAATAAAGATTGTATTGTATTGTAATTGGATTTAGATTTGAGAATTAATCAAAGGATTCGATAATAAAATCTGTGGTGATCCGCAGTGTCATTAGTCATCTGCTGATTGTCAGTGCACAACTCACTGACCACTAAAACGTGATTTTGCTGTCTTTTGCATTTAAAATAACATAAACAGATAATCTACTTGACAAATTATTGTACTTTTGTAATTATATGTTGCTTCGGTTAGCATGTTCTATATTTACATTTGCCATCACCATGAGTCTGCTGCTTTTATTCGGAATGATCAATGATCAGAATTACACCAATTCCTGATTGCTAAAACGTGTTTTTGTTGTACTTTGTGAATGAAATACCAGAGATAGATACCTAATTAAAAATTGTTCATCCTTGTAAATATTTTACTTGCAGTTAGCACTTTCTATGTTTATATTTGTGCAATGCTACGTATCTGCTGTGTCTATGTAGGGATGTCAGCTACTCAACAGGAAGCAAACAGTTAATCACTGATTTTTGTTAATTTCTTAGTTTTTAGTTGTATAAATCATATATTTTAATATTTTTTCATGACCAGGGGTAGTTTTCAATAATTAATCATTTAAAATATAAAATACGTTTTATAAATAATATAAATTTATGGTCATATTTTGCTGATTATAGACTTATATTCTGGAAGCCAATATTATAATCTATCAAATTAAAATAAAAGATAGGAGATATGACTTATAATTCTTGATATTTAGCTACTTTTCTGAACTTCCGCAAAACCTTTTAAAATAAAGTGGAATTTATGGATTTTTTTTATTTTATCAGAGAGCTCCAATAATTTAATAATGGCAGAAATTGGATTGGCGATGATTTGATTTAAATCACAGTTATGCTAAAAAAGCTATTAGGATTCAAAATTCAAAAATTGATTTATCAAGTGCATTCGAAATTCCAAAATTCTGGACCTATTCATCACTAGCCCACCCAGGAAGATGGAAATGAAAATAAGTACCAGAAATCTCGTTGAGGAAGAGCCACTCCCATGCCTTATCATTGTCTTGAATCTCCACACAGGCGACAGTCAGGGCCTCTAGCGGCTGGTGGTAGCGGAGACCCCAGAGGTGACACAACCGGAGCGCAGTTTTGTAGTGTCCATTGGCCACACACTGCGCTACCACCTCGTTCGCTGAAGTGTCTACAATCAAGCACAGTTGTCAGTTAATATGCTCAAAATTTTGAAAGGAATGATTCTTGGTGATACAATATGTTGAGTGCGGCAGACGCCTTATGGCGCAAAAACACATTGCCACTAGTCGATCTTACACAGTATAAACCAGCAGTGAAGGTATTAATACTTTCTTTGATGCCCTGTAGAAGTTCACTGGTATCATTCCACTTAATCCTTTATTACCATACTTCATTGTACAAGTTATAATTTAATTACTTTAGAATTTGTCAAGTAATTTTATTAAAGAATTTACATAAACCTAGGATTTAACAACATCGATACCGCTTAAAAAAAATTGAAATAAATAAAAATGAAACTAACATTAACATTCAATACTTTCAAACAAACACCATTGTAAATTCTCTTTTTATATTTCAAATATTCAATCAAGAAAAATAATAATACTGGAGGAATGAATTAATATTTTACTTTTAAATTAATATAATTCAATTGCCAAGTTTAAAAAATAATATATTGTTTTGGAACACAACAATCCTGAGAAAAATAATTTTTTGTCAAATAAATCAATTGGGTTGTTTTAAAATTTACAAGAAATAAAAAAATTTTAATAAATTACATTGATTTTTAAGTATCTTTCTTTAATAAAAATATAACTAAGGATGTCCTTGACAAAACCTCAGTTTCATAGATGAATAAAACACAACTAAATTAATACAAGCTAAAATAAAGCCAACATTTAGGACCACATTAATTATATTTACTGTCCAGTTCAGTGGCTGCCTAAGCTAGTACGCCAATGGGTTAAAATGCAACAATAGTAAACATGTAGTTAGCTGCATCTCCAATTGAACTTTTAAATCAATACTGTAGCCCTTTGATAAATAGCTGACAATTCTTCAGGCTTGTTCCATATTGAATTTAAAATCATACTTTAAAATTCAACAGGGCCAGTACAAGAATTTGTGGTCAATTAAGTTATACATAAATTAAAATTGAGAGTAACAAATTAGTTTGAGATTCAAGCTTTTCACTCAAACTTTACTTGGTTTTGGTTCAAGATTTAAAATCTTCAATTGATTTAATTTATACCAGGATTGATTCTTGTATCAGGGTTTGGACAAGTTTGAAAATTTCTTGAGGGAATTAATTATTATTCCAATGCCACATCTGAGTTTGCCTTGTTGCACTAATCAAGAAAATCCAAATGCAAATGCAAGGTCTTGGAAACCTACTTTGATCAAAAGGTGTTTTCTTCCAGCCCTTATTATTTACTTCCAGTCTAAGATATTTCAAGTGCCATAGTTGAGTTTGTCTTGTAGTCCTGATAAAGAAAGTATATATACAAGTACACAAACAGGACTGAGAAGCTTACTTCGGTCAATAGGTGTTTACTTCCGGATATTTAAATTCACATGCAATGCCACAGTTGAGATTGCCTTGTTCTGACAAATAATTCTGTTTGTATATATATATATACACTCACAAATGTAGCTCTCAGAAACGTCTAAGATATTTTCAGTGCCATAGTTGACTTTGTCTTGTCCCAATAAAGAAAATATACATTACATACGTAGGCTGAGAAATCTATTACTGTCGAAAGCCATACTTCCGATATGAGGGAGAAATCCTTAGTAAGTTCTTACAACATTTGAAAATAACCGTTAGAAGGTTTTGTGTGATAGAAGCCTTGTTGGTTTTCTGACAACTTGTTTTTTTTTTTTTTTTTTTTTTTTTTTTTTTTTTTTTCTCGTTGAGATGTTTTTCCTTAAGGGGACCAGGTAGTGGCATCCCGCCCATGTAAAATTTACCTTTTTTAGGTACACTTTTCTCAAAAAACTAAAAGAGATATTGCAATGAAACTTTCACACTATTTTGTTTGTTGCTCTGTTAACAATAATAAGGATTTTCAAACATATATTTTTTAAAACTTTTTTTTTATTGATTTTTGAATTTTAAAACATTTTTTCAAACATTTTTTTTTGCATAAAAGTGTTATAATTTTTTTATTTTTTATTTTCATGTAATAATACATCTTATTATTGTTTATTGTGATAATACAAAGAATGTGTGCAAGTTTGGTCAAATTTGGTTCAATAGTTTGCAAAATAATGGTACCAAATGACAAAAAAAACAAACTTTCGGAAAACCAACATTTAATTTTACTCTGCCCTAAAACTAACAAATGTGTATAGGCCTACCTACTTGAACATAATTAGTGTGCACCATAGCCATAGGCTGGGTCATCTGGGTCTTCCTCATTCTCAAATATTCTACGTTTCACTGTTTTTCTGACTTCTTTTGCTTTTTTTTCTATATCTTTCATGGCTTTTTCAGCTTCAAATATGCGGAGTTTATCTTGTCGCTTGAGTCCTACAACACAATTAGTTCCTGCTTGGCCACATAACTTATCAAGAACTTTTATCTTCCCAAGAGCTCCATCATTGTAACACAATATTGCATCTTGCACTCCAATTGTCAAAGTGGAAAGTCCAACAAAATTGTTTTTGGAAATCCTTGTCCAAATCATATTATTGAAGGACTCGTTTTGGTTTTGTGTCTTTCCGTGAACACATTTTTTTAATAAATTTGGGTCTGCTAAGTCTTTATATATTGGTTTTATGTGTTCCATCACAGCAATTGGTAAATTGTTAGTGGGTGTAGGGGAAAACTTTAGGGGAAACAAATGGGAAATCCTACTGATATGTGTATCAGCTCAGTGCGTTCCCGCACAAAAAAATTAAAATTAATATGAATTAGTGCTTAGATTTGCATATATTTGGTATCAAATTGTTCAGAAAAAGATTGGCAACAATAATAAATAATAAAAAAAAATTTTAAAAAATTAAAATATTTCACTACCTGGTTCCCTTAAGCCACTGTAAAAATTCATATCACAATGTCAGAACTAAACCAATTTCGAGTACCTTATGTGAAAACATTCACGCCTTTGTTTGCAATCTGATCAAAGGGCGCAATCTGGAGTAAAATTAACTAATATTAACTTTGTTTTTGCTGTCTTCATTACACTACTGATAAAACACTATTCTAAATGTTTAGTGTAAACAGATGTTTTAACCTCTTTGACCAGCTCAAAGTGTTAACAGTTTGATGTCACTTAAATTTGGATTATGAAACATAAATAATCCCATTTTTGCAGGATTCTTAAATATTCCAGGTAAAATTTCAGATCTTTCTCTTCAAGTAAACCTTACTTGGATTTCAATGAATATTTTACAAAAAAAACTTAGCCAAATTGATCTAGCCATTCTTAAGATTAGTGCTTGGCGACACATTTTGCAATTGATTTTTATTTAGAAGAATGGGTCATTATAACAATAGTTTTAATAATTAAGTTGCATACCAAGGCCTTTTAAAAGGCTTAATAATTTCACAGATAGCCACAATATAATTATTACTGCATATATGTGGTGTTGAATTTTTAAGATGCCATGATTACATGTTGTCCTTAAATTTTAGTTTGTAGAGAAAATATTAAATGACCTATTTTATTGTGACAGTAACACCAATGTGTAATTAAACTGACCTAGGATTTAAATTTAAATTAAGTCTAGTATAATATTTAAATTTGTCAGTCACCCTCACAATATTTTGTCCACACTCAATTCCATAACATGAAAAGTTTTATATTTTGTAATAATTTTATACATATTTTTGTAATATTTTTGACATTTCATATATTTAAATGATCACTGGCTTCTAAATAATAAGTTAATAAATATTTATAGGCATACATTTTCATTATTCGTTTGTATTTATTTCTACTATTTGGTCAATATAATTTTCACTACAATCTTGTATTTCCGAAATAATTACTTCATTTTCATTGTCATTATATTCTAAAACCAGTATTTTACTATTTATTTTTGTCTCTTTGAAATGATTGTTTGGCGTTGGAAGTTTTTAGTGGGTTAAAGTCAACAAACTACTAATAGCAGAGTATGAATTGATTTTATGAATTTTCACACCTTTTAAATTGGATGACTTATATTTTAAATTTTAACTTTGTAAACTAACCTGAACAATTCCATAACCAAGGAAAGTCTAAGTTTGCAAAAGCAGGGATGCCATATTTCAGACAACATTTACAGTATAATATGAGTAAATTGATCAAGCAGTTAGAAAACAATTCATTGTAAAACACTATTAGATTAGAGAAGCATGTAGTTATTTTCTTTATCATATATAATGTTGTATATTATTGTGGTTTATATTTCCCTTTAAATCTTTCCCAATAGATTTTTCATTAACATCAACTTTTGTTCGTTCAGATTAGATGTTTATATTATTGTTAGTTCACATTTTGGTAAAATTGTCATTCTACTTTGAAAGCATGAGGAAAACAAACATGCGTAATACAAAACAAAAGTTTGTTCCCTGTGCAAACCATACATCCATAGTCTGCCAAAAGAAGTAGTCACTTCAACAAGGAGTGACGGTAACCTCTCACTAGCATGCCTGGATGGATAGCCACTGAACGGAAAAACGCCCTCGCCTTGACTTAAAAATGGCTGTGATAGTCCTTCCCCTAGCGGTTTCAGAGCGAACAAACATGACGTTCCATTACACAAAACCAATTTTTTTTTCTGTGCAAAACATACATTTCAAGAACAGTAAAAAGGTGTCTATTTGAAAATTTTCAGCTTATAAATAATTATTTCATATTTTTTGTAATTAAAATTGACCAGTATATTAGAATAAATCATAAAACAATTAGCACTCTTTTGTTCATTTTTTTACCCTTTAACCCTGGAACTGGCCATCATTTTTCCCAAAATGGCAGGCACATTTTGGTGATTTTGTAAGGGTTTTGTGTTTTAATCACTGCTCATCTATTTTTTAAGATAGAAACATTTTAAAAGCATCAATGTCTTTAGAAATAAATGTAGTTTCCCAAAAAATATTAAATATTGAATCATTTCATTTTATTATTAGTTTTTTACTGATTAACATAAAAATATTAGTAAAGAATAAATGTTTCTCAAATGTATAGCACCCTCTCAGGTAATATGAAATTTTTTAGAATAATTTTAAAATATACAAAAGTTTGCTTATATATCAGAATTACAAATTACAAAAAAATATTTAAGTAAAAGAAGTTTATTAGTACTTTTGAATAATATATCTATAAAAACTAAAAAATCTGAAAAAAGTTTGTATAGCACTATTGTGTATACCATTGTGACATTTTGGAATCTATTGGATGAACAAATATTTTTTTCTAAGAGATATATATATGTAGAAGAGAAAAATATGATATTTATAGAAGTTTACATTGTATAAGATATTTTTATATGGCAACAAACGTTTTTTTTAATTTTTACAAAAGTCAAAATTGTGAAATAAATGCCTAAAATTTTTAGGTAACAATTTTCTTTTCTTCCAAAAATTATTTATATAGATAGTACAATTATTGAAGTTTACAAAAATGTACAACAATGTATTTTTATCTCTATTATTTTTTTGTTAAAAAAAAAATAAAACAAGCGATGGTCATAGAAATAAAACGCTAATACCTTCAGGAAAAGTAAAAAAGAATTACTGTCTAAAATACATGAATATGCTTTTATAATAAATATATGTAGAAGAGAAAAATATGATATTTATAGAAGTTTACATTGTATAAGATACTTTTATATGGCAACAAATTTTTTTTAATTTTTACAAAAATAAAAATTGTGAAATAAATGCCTAACATTTTTAGGTAACAATTTTCTTTTCTTCCAAAAATTATTTATATAGATAGTACATTTATTGAAGTTTACAAAAATGTACAACAATGTATTTTTATCTCTATTATTTATTTGTTAAAAAAATAAAACAAGCGATGGTCATAGAAATAAAACGCCAATACCTTCAGAAAAAGTAAAAAGAAAATTACTGTCTAAAATACATGAATATGGTTTTATAATAAATACATTATGTTTAAATTAACACTCATTATGAAATAACTATAAATTGTCTACAAAATAATAAAACACTGAACCTGAAGCGTATAACATGCTTACTTTCAGTTTCACAAAAATCTAATCTATTCACTAAAACTTAACCTAACCTCTACATTTTTCACTTCACTAATTAAAAAAAAAACACTAAACAAACTTTTATTTATACACACTAAATAACGGAAAGTCTAAAATATCCAAATAAATAGCAAGCAATACACTAATACCGGCAATGGCGTAATAACAACAGAGAAATCAACATGGCAACCAAGCGATGCGTTGTTCTTATCTACTGGCTGAGTCGGTGATTGTGCAACAGAACAAAAATAAAATACTAGTTCATAGTCTTCGTTGACGATACTGTTTCTTAGAGCAATTCGTCTTCTTTGTTTTGATTTGATTTTCACTATTTCCAGACAACGATAAAGTAACAAAAATAATAAAACTTAATGAAGCTATTGTCGACGCATTAGGCATTTTGGAATTTTACAAAACACGAGCTTTTCAAACGCTTATTTTATAAACATTTATTTTCCTACTGGCTATTGAAAAGATGTTTCTGAAAGCCAAGAATACACTGGTTTCAATGACGACACTTACGATCGTGTAGAACGTAAACTCACGATAGGGAATTTTGACAAACATGCGGTAATTTTAGCGTGTTCGGAAATTACGCAAACAGATGGCAATCGGAAATGTCAACATCCAAGTTTAGAATTTTATAATAAAAGATTTAACGTAACTTTAGAACGTTTTATGATGTAATATGAAACCTTGGATCTTTATCTTTAGATTTACATATGTTTTACTTTAAACAAAGTAAAAGTAGGCTTGCTGTGAGAGATCATATTACGACATAGTTAATGCGTCGAAAATAGCTTAGTGCCATTTCGAAACTGTAGTTAATGCGTCGATAATCGCTTAAAGCCAGTTGCAGGGTTAACCACCATGCCCAAGATATATCGTGCAGCTCTAGTTTTGTAAACAACCGCCACACCCGAGTATACTCTTTTTCATATTATCAGCTGTTTTATTTTTGTCAGCTGTTATAGTTTATTACTTGGTGTTCTATTATGTTAGAAATGTCTAAAAGATAGCTGTCTAGTTGGTGGTGCAATCTTGTGGACATTACTCAAACTACTTGGACGCCTTGTGGTGCTTTGTATCGTTCAAAAGTTCAGAAATGGTTACGTTGATATTTTAGGAGATGTTTTCTAATGTTTACTCGTAGATAGTCATGTGATAGTGGTAATATGTTGTAATTATTTCTCTAATTGACTTTATTTGAGAAGTTTGTAAACATTGTTAATTGTTTACTCTATTTATTAAACCTTAAATAATGTGTTTAACGTGTTATGTCAAAAATTCCTTTAAATGGGAAAAAAGTACTCGGTGCTAAGGGGTCTTAGTATGTAAAGCGATCGCCACGAATCCATGAACGTGTGGCGGCTAAAGAGTTAATAAGCCATTAAGGGGTTCATGTCATCATTTAACAATAATTCTTAAATATATGTGTATTTATAAAACATGCCAACTACCAAAATGGAATCAAGAGAGTTAATAATTTGGATAAATGACAAGCTGCTTGTAAACTGAT
The DNA here is from genome assembly GCF_021130785.1 of Homalodisca vitripennis. Taxonomy (NCBI): domain Eukaryota; kingdom Metazoa; phylum Arthropoda; class Insecta; order Hemiptera; family Cicadellidae; genus Homalodisca; species Homalodisca vitripennis. The sequence continues at coordinate 71,299,156 of NC_060207.1, forward strand.
AAAAAGGTAATGGTTAATATAAATTATTGACAAATGTCTTTATTTTAGTCGGGCGTATGTGATTTCATTACATAATAACAAATCAAGATCAAGAACTTTAGTGATTATATTGGAATACAAACATTTTAAGAAGTAACTTAGTTTATTATCTAATAACCCTTGACAATTTCACATTTCAGTACCTGTCGCACTGTTTGGCAGTTTGCTGCGGGCTAAGGCCAAGTGGTATTCCCTACGAATGTCCTTCAGCTCCAACACTTCCACTGTTTCCTGTAAATAACGACATCTTCTTTAAAACACTTTTATGGAACTTTTTATATTTTATTTTAGTTATTCAACATAAAAAATTATTAAATAAACTATTTCTGTTCACATCACTAATTCAAAGAAATTTTTTATTTAATAAATAAGGATTCCTATGGCACTTGTGTTACTACATTTTGGCCCAAAAATGAGTTAGTAAACAAAAAGTTTGACAGAGCACAGAAGAATATTCTATGGACAATCCTACTGCATTGTACTTAATTCACCAAGACTTGTTTGTTTGTGTCGGCACAAGTACTGTCAGCTGTATCGGCTCTATGTGGCTAGAGGAAATATCCTCGTCTCTCAACGCTTGCTCAGAATTGTTATCAAACATGCTGTGTTACTTTTAACATCTAAAAAAACAATTGTGCATATTACATTAACCAATCACATTACATTAATAGGTCCTTCACTACTGAAGCTTGTCGTCCCCTCAATGATATTAGATGTATTTACAACCGTGCACGCTTCGGGGCGAGGGTTAGGGGCCTGTGGGGGTGACGAGTGGTGCTGCTTGTTGCAGTCATTTGGTCAGAGGATTTGTTAGAATGATTGAATATCTTCTTGTTCTTCATTTTAAATTTTTCTTGTATTAATTACAATATATATATATTGTATTTTAAGTTTTGACTTCATTTAATATGTAGAAGTTTACTTTAAGCTCATTTAATGTTGTGTAGGTTAAGAAATATTATTTCGTATTTAAATTATAATTTAATAGTTTACCAAAACTGTATCAAACTATTGTAAATTTACTGTACATAATATGAGGTTGAGTGGTAGAGAGAGCTTGATAGCCCTAACTCCGCCTCTTTAATAAAGGCATTTGTCATTTAATTTAACTTCAATCATTTTGTTTGGTGTATAAACATAGTTATTACGTAACTAGAAATATTGGTCATACAATTTAATTCTTAAAATATTTTGGTCTTGCTGTGTAGTGCCATTTTCAGTGAATACATGTTAAACCAAACATATTGACTCTCCAGAGAGTTGAAAATATTTTAAGAATATATTCACTGAGTGATAATCCGAGTGAATGGGGAAACTTAGATGTTACTGAAGTATAAACAAAATATAAAATGAAATTACACATCTTGTAATTTTATGTTTGTTTTTAACATACGAGGGTTATTTAAAGAGTAAGGACCGATTCAACAAAACTATTTGAAATTGGCACTAAGAATAAAACACGAAAAATTTTACAAATGATCTACCCAGGTATCTGGAAGAATTTGCAACCACTATTATGTACGCAGATGACACCGTGCTTTTATTAAGTAATAAATAATCAGAATCATTTGAGGTTTCATCATACGTTGCACTGAATGTAGCTACTCAATACTGCCACCAGAACCTGGTACTAAATGAAAATAAAACAAAACATTTAGTTATGGGGAGACGAAAGCTTGAAGTTATAATTCTACCTAGCATAGAAAGAGAATATGTAGCAAAGTATCTAGGTGTTATAACTGACAAAGATCTTAACTGAACTTCTCATGTTGACAGTCTCTGTAAGAAGCTATACGGCTATACGTCATCCGAAGAATTAAGACAATAAGTGATGTTCAAACTGCTAAAACTGCCTACTACGCACTTTTTTAGGCACATCTTTGATATGGTATTCTAGTTTGGGGTATATCTAGTTCATTAAATGTACAAAGAACCCAATCTAATCTTACAACAGAAATGCGTAAGAATAATAGCTGGGTTACAGCCTAGAGACAGTTGTAAGCTGCTTTTGTTGAACACTCAATATTCTAACTGTAGTGTCACTCTATAACCTCAATGTAATAACCTACGCACATGAGAAAAATCTGACCCAAGGCAGTGATGTACACCAACATAATACTTGTTATGCTGCAGATTTAACTCTTCTTCAACACCATTCTGCTCAGTTTGAAGAAAAGCCATCTTATATGGGAGCAATGCTGTTCAACTGCCTGCCCGCTGATATTAAGCCTCAAGAAAATATTAAGAAAACACTGAAGAACTGGCTTTTAAAACACCCATTTTATGTAATAAATGAATTTTTATCTTGGAGAACTGTTGACATAAACCTAATGTGATAACTAACACAACTAAATTGTCTTTCCAATGATTTAATATTGTATCTTTGACACTAATGTTAATCTCTATGAATTGTGCAAATAAAGTCTATTGTCTATGGTTTTTGTCTGCAAGAAACATTTCAGAGACGGAAATTCATCAGCAGATTACTGAAGTTTATGGTCCTAACATAATGAGTGACAGTAAAGTGCACAAGTGGGAGCGAGCTTTTAATGAAGGATGGGAAAATGTACATGATGAACCATGCTCTGGCTGACTACCAGTAATTTCAGATGATTTGGTCAATGTGGTTGACAAAAAAATTTATGAAGATCGACGATTCACCATTTCAGATTTAGAAATGGATTTTCTAAATGTGAGTAGAACAACTTTGTACAGAATTGTGTCTGAACATTTGAATTTTTGAAAATTGAGCACCCGTTGGGTTCTCAGGCTGCTTACTGAGTCCCAACAAAAGAAAAGGATGGCTTCTGCTCTTGCTTTTTTTTGGAACGTAATCATATGGAAGGTGGCAGTCTTTTGGACATACTGTCACAAGGGATGAGACTTGGATTTCTCAAACAACCTCGAGTCTAAACGTCAGTCAATGGAATGACGTCACAAGTCATCGCCAGTCAAGATCAAGGCAAAGCAGACAATCTCAACACGCAAGGTTATGGCGACCGTGTTTTGGGATTGACATGGAGTACTGTTATGGAAAGAGGGACACTGATAAATAAAGCCGCCTACTGTGCTACCCTGTCTAAACTTTGGCATGCATTCCAGAATAAGCAACGTGGTATTTTGTTGTGGAGTGTTGTTGTTGCATGACAATGCCAGTGGAAGAAAGAAATGCCACCTCATACTGTGAAAGAAACCTAAACTCTAATCAAAACATTTGGATGGGAACAGATGGATCTTCCACTGTACAGTCCGGACTAGCGCCAAGTGATTTCCACTTGTTCCACTACCTAAAGGAGTTTCTTGGTCATAAGCGCTTCAACAGAATGATTAAGTGAAAAAAGCAGTTAAAGACTGGTTATCTTTGCAGGTGGTCGATTTCTACAACTTAGGCATTCAAAAGCTTGTTGAATGATGTGGCAAATGTTTAAGTATGGAAATTATGTAAAAAAATAGAGAAAGATGTAAGGAATGTATTTTAAATTTTTGTTTCTTAACCAGACCTTACTTTTGAAATAACCCTCGTACAAAGCATTATCAAACAATAATTATATTTTTTTATTCACAATCTTATCCTTTTATTAAAAACTTAAATTGAACATTAAGAAAAAGTACTTTTAAGTCAGTGGGACATATAAGATTGCAGAATTTATCTTTAGCGTGCAAAAGGTTAACAAATTCACTGCAGAAAACTAAGATTGAAACTGATAGACAACCAGGACAGTAGCTAACAGAAGTCAACATGTAAAGTTATACAAAATCCAAATATTTTTCAATACTCAAAGTTGCGATTGTTTTTAATATAATTCAATGTGAGCCTTTCTCAAATGACATTAATGACTTTTTTAACCTGTTGATTAGTGAGTTTTTTTTTTGTGCGCATGGCTCAAAAAGTGAGTTTTTTGAGTATTTTTTGGGTTTTTGAGTATTTTGTTTTGTAGGTAGGCCTACATTTGTGTCTAGGCTAACACATGAGGAAAAACACACTGTTAGGAAATAAATCACTATCCAATTCTTCGTCTTCACTACTCGCGTATTTCATCATCATTTAGATGACTACGGCCAGCCATTGGCAACAAAACTAATTAGGTTTGTAATAAATCAGACTAATCACATGGGAAAAACAAAAACATAACCTCTAACACGGGTTTCAATGTCACGGCAAGAGGTAAACTACTGGTTCCCGCGAAGCCACTTGTAGGGCTTTGTTACAGAACGAAACAAAACTGAACGCTCCTATGATCTAGCGGATACTCTGAGAACTACTTGGGCCAGTGATGTTCCGTAGTACTCACCACAGCTGCTAGATGCCTAGAAATCAATATCCTTATGAGTCGCAAGTATTGCTCATTTTATCCACAACAACAAACCAGACTTACTAATACTTACTGAGCATGGCTTAAACAACGAAAAACTGGAGAGCACTAGAATCCTTGGCTACAGACTTATAGGCAGCTTTAATAGACAACAACACAGAAAAGTTGGAGTGGCTGTCTTTGCAAACTTAAACCTTAAAAATAAAATTACAGTAATATCCTTATCAGGAACCACATCAGAACTTATATGTGCAACCATCCTTCTGAAAATTGAGATGAAACAAGGATTATTGCACCTTTTAGGTTTATACAGGCCACCTAGTAGCAACTTGTGGAAGAAGCATTAGATATTTTATCATCTGAATTGGACAAAATAACATCTTTTAAAAACCCGGTACTCGTAATAGGGGATGTCAATGTAGACAACCTGGTGGCAAGCAACGACAGAAGAAACTTGGACGATATGATTCACGGCTATGGACTGAGCAGACTTCACCTACCCCCTACAAGAATAACCAGTCACAGCAAGACTTCTATAGATTTCATATGCACAAACATTAACGAAACTGAAATATCAACCAGAGTGCTAAAAACAGGCCTCTCAGATCACACTGCCCAGTTATGCTTTATCTCTACAAACATGACAAGCTCCACGCAGACACAGTCATACAGAAGACAATTTAACACAAGAACCGTAGAAGAACTGAGGTATAATCTACAAGCACAGGACTGGTCACAAGTTACGCTCACAGACAATGTGGATGCTGCTTATAAAGCGTTTCAGAAATCTCACCAAGAATATATGGGATGATGAAAGCCAGGCGCTAAAAAACGCATACTTAGAGGCACTAAATCGAGAACACATTACGGGCCATCCTGACGATAAAAAAAAAACAGCCCAAAGGAAAAAATCCTACGACTTAAAACTAAAAACACTAAGAAAACAGCTTAACTCCTCCTACATTGAAAGATCTGACAACAAATCAAAAGCCATGTGGAAAGTGATTAATAATGAAAGAAAAGAGAGATTAGAAAAAACTCAACTTGAACGCTTAAACATACAGGACTACGCATCAGACTCTCCAATAGACATTGCCAATTACTTAAATAGCTTCTTTGCTACAATTGCTGATAGAACACTTGATACCAAAGTAAATGAACAACGAACAACACACACAATAGAACCAAATTACATACCCCAAATACCAAGACTAATTTTCCAGGAGACAAATGAAATAGAAATCGGAAACATCATAGACACCTTAAAATCAAAAACATCAACAGGAGACGATGAAATATCTTCTAAATTAGTCAAACAATGCAAACATGAAATTATCACTCCACTAACAACTATTATAAACAAACCACTTTTACAAGGGACTGTTCCCAGCGGGTTGAAACTCGCAAAAATTTATCCAAAATATAAGACTGGAGCAACTGATGAAGCCACCAGTTATCGGCCAATCTCACTTATCTCCACTTTTTCCAAAATCCTGGAGCGAGTAGTGCTAACTAGACTACTGGACCATCTCAAACAGCACCACCGTCTTACTCCGAGACAACATGGTTTTGTAAAAGACAGATCTACAGCAACAACACTGGTCCAACTAATTGAAACCATCATTGATAAATTGGAAGCAGGATATATAGCCACAAGTATACTTCTGGACTTTACCAAGGCCTTCGATTGTCTAGACCACAAGCTCATTACAAAAAAACTGCAAATTCTGGGAATCATTGACAAAGAAATAGACTGGTTCAAGAGCTACCTCAGCAATAGGACACAGATTGTGGAAATTATTTACTTACACTACACACAACATGGTCAAAAAAGTAAAATCTGAACCACTACCAGTAAGCAGAGGAGTGCCGCAAGGCTCTGTTCTTGGACCCGTCTTGTATATCCTTCTGACTAGCGACTTTCCAGAATACCTTCAAAACTATTGTGAAATGGTAATGTACGCCGATGATACAGCCCTTATTGTAGCAAACAAAAACAAAAATCAACTAGACATTGACTTCTTTGTAGCTTTCAATATGGCTAAACAATATTGCAACCTAAATGATTTGGTTTTAAATTAATCAAAAACCCAACAACTAATTTTTACAGCTACTCAAAATAACTATCATGGTCTCCCAGAAGTAACTACAATAGAATTCGGAAAATATTTAGGACTCACCTTGGACCGAAATTTATCTTGGGAACCACACATCAACCAGCTCTGTCAAAAACTAAATAGCAGTCTTTACGCAATAAGGAGAATTGCACAAATCAGCAACACTGATGTAGCTATGACAGCATACTACTCGTTGTTTGAATCTCACTTGAGATACGGCCTGATAGCCTGGGGAGGCACGACAATCTCAAATCTCCAAAGGGTGCTGGTTCTACAAAAAAGGACAATTAGAGCTCTAAAAGGACTAGGACCACTTGACACATGCCGAACAGCCTTCAAAGAACTGAGAATTCTGACTGTAGTAGGACTCTACATCCAAGAGACAATCCTCTATACAATCAAATCAGGGCAAGCAAGGACTAGAGACGGACACTCCTATAACACCAGACACAGGAGCAACTTTCTCCTAAATCAACATCATCTCAGCTTATTTGAGAGGAAACCTTCTTATCGAGGAGCAATGTTCTTCAACATTCTACCTGAATCCCTAAGAAGACTGCCAGAAAAGAACTTCAAAGCCTCCTTGAGAAACTGGCTACTGGAGCGACCAATTTACACCATCCAAGAATTTGTTCAATGTAGAACACACAATTTTTGACAAACACTAACTCATACACCAATTGTAACATAAACATGACTTTTGCCCTGTTCTCCAAGAATATGTGCAATAAAGAATATTCTATTCTATTCTATTGCGGTGAAACTAACTAGTAAAACTATTCAAACCGCAACAGTTGCGTCGTTACTAACCTTGGTGCACTGCACCGCAGATGCTGCGGCGCTACTAATCAACAGGTTAAGGAACACCCACCTCTTAAAATTTCTACAAAAAAAGGGTGTTTTAAGTCTGGTACACATATATGAGAAAATCACTGATCCCTTCAATTTCCACCCAAACCACCCACCATTAATTTAAGGTGGGCCCTCCCACCGGCTTTACCAGTTACTCTCCTAAGTGTACACCAAACCGCAAAAATCCCTGAAGTCAGGCACAGGAATCGAACCAGCGACCAAGGCTAACTCCCATGTACGAAAGTAGCACCTTAGACCACACAGTCATACTGACTTGATGTCTTTAATGTGTAGATAGCTCACTTAAGTGTTTTTGTGATACGGATAATTTTACCGAACGTTTACATTACAACGCATTGGCACGCTAACGGCATTCTAGCGTGTTAATGAGGACGAGATGCAGGCGCACCCATGGGACTCAAATGGTTAATAAGCTGAAACTTACAAAGACATCAGTTAATAATAAATTACAAAAACATTTAAAATTTATTGTGCATGTTATACTCAAACTCTGGTCCAATTTAGGTACTTGTAGTGTCAAAATAAATTTATTGGTAAACACCATGCACTTTTGCCACTTAACCTTTTTTTAATATTTACCTAGGGGTAAAGTAGTAATGTGGAAAGTGTTATAGATTATAATTACCTAGTTTCTTGTGCAAAAATTATGTATGATACATGTATACAAATATCACATTAAGTATTAAAAAGAATTAATTTTTAAGTCTATTTACAAGATGACAAACCAAATTTCAAAACAAATTAATGATAGCTTATTGACAATATGTTGATTTTTTTATCATTTCTAACTTCACATACATATCAGTGATATACATATGTTGTATTTTAGACGAAATATAGAGAAGTTTTATGTTTAATTTTTCTGTTTTCATTGAAGATGTATCTGTAGCGCACTAACCAGGCAAGTGAGAGATCCGGATTCGAGTCCCGATGGAGCAAGTACTTTTTGTGATTCAATGTTTATTGAAATTTAATTAGGCTATTGCCATTTATATAAATGTAATGTGTTTGTGTGTGTGTGCATGCACCTGCATATAAAACAAAGTAGTGGTTCTAATATATATATATATACATTTTCTTCACAAAGCCCATCTTTTTCCCAAATTCTTAAGCTATTTTCTGAGCTGTCATAACTAATACGTACTCAATTTAAATTTGATAACACTATACTTCATTTAAATTTTAAAGTATTTATTCATATTTAAACTCAAAACAATAAAACAAATAGATTATTTTAGAATAGTCAACAACATTCAGTAACATGGTAGTTAATTCTCTAAAATCACTAATTCTAGTTAGATTTCTTAGGTTTCTGTAGCTTGTAAGAAGCAATAGAAAGTTAACTCTGTCAACTTTTACCTCTTGTTGGCCAGTTGGTTTTACTATCCAAGCGTAGTTGGGGTCTACCAGCATCAGTGTGTTGAGACAAACTGCATAACATTGCTGTTGGACATCTGCACTCTCGGCTCTCATACCCTGCTCTAACATCACCGAGGCACCTGACACAACAGTCACATTATACCATCTACCCACACATTTCTTTAAAAGTTATAAATCAATTTTTTAAATGTTATAAAGTCTTAACAGGTGAAGTGAAGCCCATATTGACACAACCTGTGAACTAGTGGCTTAAAATGGCATCTGAACAACAACCATAAGCAAAATGTTTATGTCTGTAAACTGTTGTTTCTATCACACCCATTTAATTTTGATATAAGACTGGATACTTTACTTTTTTTTATTATGAACAGAATATTTATTTCATTTCTGAAATGCTAATGAATTTATCTTTATTTCTTATGTGACTAAGGTATTGACTAAGAACTATTGATGTTTAGAAAATCAAATGTTTAAGAAACTTTTAGCATAGTAGAATGTGAATAACTCAAGGGACCAATGAAACATTTTAATTGTCCACAAATTTGTATTACACAAGTGTATTAAGCCATTGGGGAAGACACACACATACAGGGTCTGTATAATAAGTAACCGGACTGACTTCAGGAAATTTTTTATTGGCAAAATATGTACAATTTTTCTTTAGAAATCTTCAAAGTAGTCCCCATTGGAGTCGATAACACGCTGATACCGTATTTTCCAATCCCTGAACGCTCCCTGGAAGTCGGCAACCTCGATGTTGTCTAGAGCCCTCGTCGTAGCACGTTGAACGTTTTCCAGAGTCCCGAACCGCATCCCCTTAAGGTGTCTCTTGATCTTGGGGAACAGAAAGAAGTCCGGTGGTACCATATCCGGGCTGTAAGGAGGCTGTGGCAACGTTGCCCTCGACTGTTTTGCCAACTGTTCGGTGACGAGCAGGCAGGGGTGCGACGGTGCATTGTCGTGATGGAGAATCCACGAATCGGCAATCTCCGGACGGACTCGGTGAACCCGGGCGGTTAGTCGACGGAGCACCTCTCTGTAGTACTGGCCGTTTACAGTTTGACCGGGTGGCACAAACTCTTTGTGAACAATGCCTTCACGTCAAAGAAAGCAATGAGCATCGACTTCACCTTCGATTTGCTCATGCGCGCATTTTTCGGTCGTGGTGACGCCGGTGTGTGCCACTCCGAACTCTGCCGCTTCGTCTCAGGATCGTATTGAAAAACCCACGTCTCGTCTCGTGTAATAACGTGGTTGAAAAACTCTGGTTCGGTTTGCAGTCGATCAAGGATTTCCGAAGCGACAGCAACACGACGCTTCTTTTGCTCATCAGTCAGGTGTTTGGGTACCAGCTTCGCGCAGATCTTCCTCATGCCCAGATCGTTCTTAATAATGTTTTGAACGGTCATCTTATCAATTCCGACCTCATCTGCGATAGCCCGAATGCTCAGACGACGATCACTGTTCAACACATCACGCACTTTTTGCACATTTGTGTCCGTGTGACTCGTTGATGGAGGACCGACGCGCTGTTTGTCATGGACGTCATCGCGGCCCTCCCGGAAATTTTTGTGCCACTGAAACACCTGAGTTCTGGACAGAGCATCCTCACCGTAAGCCTCTTGAATCATTTGAAGAGTTTCCGTGGCCGTTTTCTTGAGTTTGACACAAAATTTAATGCTAAAACGTTGCTCGATCGTACTCTCCATTTTCACTCCGACGGGGTAACTGAACATGCACTCCGCTCTCGCTCGATACTAACTCTCCAAGCTCTTGGAGGCAACTGCTGCAGCCCAGTTCCCTTTCACTAGACCCCCCACCACCACTACAGCACCAGATACCGGTTAGCAGACGCTTTGACAGAGCGGGGCAGGCTCAGTCCAGTTACTTATTATACAGACCCTGTACATGCTGGTTACATGTTGATTGGTCCCAGACTTAATGTTGAGTCAAGCACCTATTAAGTAGCCTATGTTTAACCACTCTGTAAAATACCTGACAGATATCGTTGCGATGGTCTTGTTCTGATTCCTTTACTAAGAAGATAATACATTCTATTTCAGGCAGAACTGAATTGACCTCCTATTTGTTGGAACATATTCTCATTGCTTTTGTTCGTCAGCTGCTATATGCGAGGTTAGGTGTGCTGGTTGTTTTTGTTTAGTAGTGAGATTGATTGTAATGAGTGTAAAAACTGTGGGATTCTGTTGCTGCCCTGTTATTAGACAGTGATTAAAAGAGTACAAATCTGATATCGGTTAATGATAGAAGTTTGGAAGACATAATTATTTTCCATGCTCAAAAACAGTTTGCCGATTGATGGTTTGTGCAAGGATGAAGAACTTGAATGTCAAGATGAAGGTTATTTGGATTGTCTTCCACTTGTAGAATATTTTTAGTTAATTGTAGAGTAATGTTGTGTACGGTGAATTTTTAAAAATCCTTGGAAAAAAGTTTCAGTTAATGTCCAGCAAAATCATAAAAACCATTACTTGTAATATTTTCCTCGCCTTTACTTTTATTATTTTGCTGATTTTATTTTTAAGCTAATTATTTGAGATAGATGCAAGAAAAACTTTTATTTGTCTAAAAAAACTTGTCATATCTTAGGTAAAGTATGTTAAAGTTCGTTTGAAACTAACTACAAGTAATAAAAAAATCTGTTTTCAAAAAAAGAAAAAATATAAATATAAATAAATGTAAAAAATTAACAGTTTCTTGAAATTAATATTATTTGCACAAATATGGCATTTAATATATTTAATGATAATTTTACTGTAAAGACAGTGGAAAAATAAAATTCCATCCTCACAATTTCTCATTTTGATTACACTCACCAAATCTTCAGTGATCACACGTGGTCAAACTGAACGCTCTTTGTCATGAACTGTTTTCTTGGCCATCCTTCAACTCTCCATCCCATTCTGGCATTTTATCTTAACTCATTGTATTATCACCAACATTTCATAAAGCTAACATGTTTCTTGCATTAAAATACTGTATTACTAATTATATCTCACACAAGCAAGGTAATTTAATAGAGATGGGAAAATCCAGAATTTTTTAATCTCGATATTGATTCTGAATCTTAAAAAATTGATTTCCGATTCCTAATAGCTTCATTTTAAGCTAAGTACAGTTTAAACAAAATCACCACCAAACCAATTTCTTTCATTTTTAAACCTTCTAAAGAATTAGAATTAGTTATATTACAAAAAGTAATCCATGAAAACAATTCAGTTCTAATGGGATTTGCATACATTCAGAGTATATTATATGTATTGTAAAAACAAAATCATATCCCCAAATTCTACTTTAATTTGATAGATTATAATATGGCCTTCAGAATATATACTTTTAATCTGTAAAAAATATAGACCTAAACTTGAATAACTTTTTAAACTTGAATTAGACAAATTTTAAACCACTCCTAGCCATGATAAAAAAAAATATAAACAATATATTTTATGGAGGAAATACCTGCGCATACATGAAGCAAACCCATGGCACTGCACAAACATATACATAGAAAATAGAAACTGCAAGCAAAACATTGTTTTAAAAAGAAGGATATTTTGTTAATGATCACCTTTTTTGATAAATAAAATACAACAAAAACATGTTTTAGCGATAGGTAATTAAGACGAAGCGTGGTCTTCTGCAAAAACATGTAGCAGACTTGTGGCTATCCCAAGAATAATTATAGAAAATACTAACTGCAAGCAACATATTGTTTAAACAATTATGATTTCTTCATTAGGACTTAAATATTTTCAAGCAGAAAGTACGATAAAAACAAGTTTTCATGATCAGTAATTTGCTTAATGCTGATCAGCTGTGATCTGATTATAAACCCAGCAGACTAACAACGCTGTTTGAACATAAATATTAAAAATACAAAACATTTTCTATTATGTATTTATGGTTTTAAAGATTCAAAGTACGGCAAAACACGTTTTAGCAATTTGTATTTTGTATAACCAATATTCAACGAAGCGGCGATTCTTCGCAGATTCAAGTGTCGAGTCATATCAATAGATTCTCAAATCCAAATTTTTGTAGATAATTCAGTGGATTCGAAATTCAGCTTCGACCCATCACTATGATTCAATAATCTTAATCTTAAACTTTTTAAAGACATACAATTAATCATAAATCCTAGCTGCAAAACTGCAAATAGCACATATTTTCAAGAGATGCTGGGATGCAACATCCATGCTCGTTATGGTGCTTGTCTGAACTATAATAGTACATGAGTTAATGACCATTACATTAAGTACATTTAGTTCTTTGTACTTAATACATTCCAAGTAACTTCGAATGTACTGCCAATATTTTATAACTAACTCTTACAAGTTGATTTTTCCTCTCTACACATAAATATTTATTAACATAAATTTATATTAAATAATTTTAAAATGAATAAAACCCGAGTAACTTGTTTATGTTAACAACCTGTAACTCCTGAGAAAAATAAACTTTAGTGAAAAAACTTATGTTTTAATTAGTAGATCTAAACTGTTGCCTTCTCAATGAACTCACCCTTGCGGAAGTTCATATTCTTGACATGAAGAGAGAAAAGGACGTTGTAATAGATAGCAGCTGTAGCAGAGTCACGTGTACGCGCCTTGTTTTCCAACAAGGCCTCTAGCTGGGCGAGCATGCCACTATACGGCAGATCTAACAGTAGCCGCAGCTGCCTTGCCTCTACCAGTGCCACGACCAGGTCTCGCAGGCAGTTCTCCCGCCTCCCCTCATCCGGGTTGGCTTCCAGTGCTGAGTAGGCTGCCTCAAAGTGACCTAGCTCCAGGTGGTGCTTGAATGTTACCGAACGCAGCATGGGCTGCACAGTACAAATTTGTTCGTTTTTAGATCTGGTAGAGAAATTACTGGATAAAAGACAAGGGGAGCCCATTTTAAATTGCTCATTGTGTTTATTTTTCAAACACATTTTAACAGACTGAAATGAATTTTATATTTCCTAATATAAGACACCAACATGAGATTTTGAAAACAAAATTTTAAATAACTCTTTACACAATACAAAACTAAACTACTAAAAACAGCAGTTGTATCTGTGTCTTTTTCACCTATCATAAATAGATTTTAACAAACTGATAATTTAATACATTTGAAATATAAATATTAATCACTAAACAATTTTCAAATCTGCTTGAAAATAACAGGGAAACATTTACCAATTTCATGGTCCAATAAACTGTTGGCATCTTTCTGACTTAGTCATATAAGTGCTGTCCAGAAAGTAATTTATGTTTTAAAATTTAATAAACACCAACATTAAATGGCCACTGTATTGTGGCTCTTGTTTTACAGTAATAGTAGAGTTTATTAATTTATGGTTAGGTGTAAGAGAGGACTTAATAGTCCTAACCTCGCCAATTGAATATGTTTTACGTTGTATTCAATAAAGACATTTTTCATTTCATTTAATTAAATACACTTGAAAACCAAATTTTCAAGCTACATTCTATGAAATCTCCAGATGCACTGACAGCATTGGATCAACTGTTTCAATGCAACTGTAGTAGAACTATGCCTCCTGTGATTTAAAACAACTTGTTATAGCGAGGGTTTTGTCACAATGTCATGCATTTAAATACAACAAATTTGTGAAAAGGCAAAAAAAGTACTGCAATTGAGAATAAACTCACAAACTGTTTAATTTGATTATACCACCATTCCATCAGTTGTATTGCCTGGTCAACTACTTTGGTATACAACATAAATGTCAGTGTGCCCATTTAAAAATGTAATGAACCAATGTCTCAACCCTTCTTCAATAATTTTCTTCCCCATAAACTCCACAAAAATACCCGTGGTTGTAACTCGGTTTACATTTTTTTGCAAACAAATTTAATAAAGACCATACCTCACAACTGTAAAACTTGAGATGCCATTCATTCATTACTGTAAATCAGTTCTGTAATTGAATAATATGTATTAAATTATTAATAAATGAATTTTTAATTACCCCATATAACCAACTAAACTACAGCAAGCAGAAGCAAGAGAAACCATGTGCTCCCATGACTGGATGCATGCTGGGTCTCAGATGGTAGTAAAACCCATTCTGTTCTACTGCTACAATAAAATATAAACTACAGCAAGCAGAAGCAAGAGAAACAATGTGCTCCCATGACGGGATGCATGCTGGGTCTCAGATGGTAGTAAAACCCATTCTGTTCTACTGCTACAATAAAAATAAATATAAACTACAGCAAGAAGAAGCAAGAGAAACCATGTGCTCCCATGACTGGATGCATGCTAGGTCTCAGATGGTAGTAAAATCCATTCTGTTCTACTGCTACAATAAAATATAAACTACAGCAAGCAGAAGCAAGAGAAACCATGTGCTCCCATGACTGGATGCATGCTGGGTCTCAGATGGTAGTAAAACCCATTCTGTTCTACTGCTACAATAAAATATAAACTACAGCAAGCAGAAGCAAGAGAAACCATGTGCTCCCATGACTGGATGCATGCTGGGTCTCAGATGGTAGTAAAATCCATTCTGTTCTACTGCTACAATAAAATATAAACTACAGCAAGCAGAAGCAAGAGAAACCATGTGCTCCCATGACTGGATGCATGCTGGGTCTCAGATGGTAGTAAAACCCATTCTGTTCTACTGCTACAATAAAATTTAAACTACAGCAAGAAGAAGCAAGAGAAACCATGTGCTCCATGACTGGATGCAAGCTGGGTCTCAGATGGTAGTAAAACCCATTCTGTTCTACTGCTACAATAAAATATAAACTACAGCAAGCAGAAGCAAGAGAAACCATGTGCTTCCATGACTGGATGCATGCTGGGTCTCAGATGGTAGTAAAACCCATTCTGTTCTACTGCTACAATAAAATATAAACTACAGCAAGCAGAAGCAAGAGAAACAATGTGCTCCCATGACTGGATGCATGCTGGGTCTCAGATGGTAGTAAAACCCATTCTGTTCTACTGCTACAATAAAATTTAAACTACAGCAAGAAGAAGCAAGAGAAACCATGTGCTCCCATGACTGGATGCATGCTGGGTCTCAGATGGTAGTAAAATCCATTCTGTTCTACTGCTACAATAAAATATAAACTACAGCAAGCAGAAGCAAGAGAAACCATGTGCTCCCATGACTGGATGCATGCTGGGTCTCAGATGGTAGTAAAACCCATTCTGTTCTACTGCTATAATAAAATATAAACTACAGCAAGCAGAAGCAAGAGAAACCATGTGCTCCCATGACTGGATGCATGCTGGGTCTCAGATGGTAGTAAAACCCATTCTGTTCTACTGCTACAATAAAATATATATACTAAATCAAGCAGAAGCAAGAGAAACTACTTTTTGGATGGATTTCATACGGAGTTTTATTTAATGGCTGTAGTAATACAATCTTGAATTTTTATTCCATGAAAACAATGTTACTCAGGCACTTTTACACTTTTTTTTCATAATCGCATTATGGGAGATATCTCATTTTGAGGATGTTATTAAAATGCGTTTAAATCTATTTGAGTTTCTCTCGTAAAGTTTATACTTTGTAAGACTTATATGATGAAAACAATAATATTTGGTGTTTTTCTGAATAACTAGTAAAAATATTGAAAACTGTTTATATGCATAATAAAATGAAACATCACCCCTGATTCAACAACTCAAAATATGATTTTAAATGTGCATGAAGTTTAACATTGTTGTAATCGGGCTAAAATCAAGATGGCCACCACTACATCCATTTCTTAATGTACAGAATCAATATTTGTTTACTTATAATCTACAAACATTAGACATAGCTTAACCCTTTTAATGCTGGAGCATGATAAAGAAAGTTTGTTCATAAAATGCCAGAAATCTCTCAAGGTACTACTGAAAAATTTCAGCAATTTTGTCAATTTTACTAAAACATCTATAGAATCAAAACGGGTTTAGATAGGCTATTAATTTTACAAATAAATTGTTTAAATGAAATACATAAACTACGTATATACTGCTAATTTATTGTATTTAAAAAAAACACACACAGATGGTTCTTAAAAATATTTCGAGCATTTTTCCAGTTTCATATGCAAAATAGCATTTGGAAAAAATATTTCTCAAAACAACTAGTACTACTATGTACAACAACTAAACTTGTACACACAAATCAAAAATTATTTTGTTATTTACACTACTTTTTTGTGTAAACCTATGTTTTCACTTTTTCTCATAGACCTAACTAATCTCATGAGATTCAAACACAGTTTATAAAATACACAGGCTATCACTGAGTTCTGAATTAATTTAAACCAGATTTAGAAACAGTTACCAGAAAAAACAATTTTCCTTCATAAAAACTGTAAAACAAATCTTATATTTAAATGTAAAATGTAGTATTAAAAGTTAAAAACATAAAAATATTTATTTACGGTATATATTTTTTAGTTTCACATATGAAATAACCCTTTGAAAAATTATTCCCCTATAAAACATAGAGAAAATTGAACTAACTAAAAACATAAAAAGTGTCGATTAATATTTTAAAAACTGTAAAAATTATGTTGTTTTTTAGAAAGCAATATTTTTACTTTTTTATTTTTTTACACTCCATTAAACTAAACATATAAATAATTTTATAATATTGCTATAAATGCGTTGGCACAAAAATGGTTAATAAATACATTTATTACTTCAGAATTGTCCAGTTACAATAGTAGATGTGTGTACTCAGCCTCAGCATATGTGTTAAAAGTACTATAAAAAAAATTTTTTAAGAAATTAATTATGTACAGCTTTATTGCATGTGTGTGAGTTAACATCGTTTAGATATTTAGGTTGATTTCCGTGTTTTCTCAAATTTTCAGTAGTAACTATGGAAATGTCTTCTTGATCACTTTACAAGTATGTATACTGAATAACTTATTTTCTTAACACTTTGTACCCTGAGCCCGAGTATAGGTCGGGCCGCATCGGCAGCACCTGCTACCGGCGCCCGAGTATAGCTCGGGTTGTGTTATTTAATTGCATTATTTAGCTCAGTCATCTTATTTTTGGATTCAAACATTTTGATTATGTTCATTGGTTGTCTAAGTTCGTATTTGTTGGTTTTGAGATCCCTGGGTCACGTTTTAGTAATGAAATACGTATATTTATCGTCGTACTACAAGCGAGTCTAGACAGCTGATCGTAGGCGCCGCGGCTGATCGTCGGTACTGTCAGTTTGCTTTTTAGTGTTTTACGTAGTGAGTCTTAGTGATGTCTTACTAAGTTTTCTACAAATCTTGCCGACAAATACTGAAGCAAATGTTATTATAATGTATTATAAATGTGAATTTCACTGTTTGTAAATAATCAGAACTTTAGTTTCTTACTGAATGAAGTAAAGGAAATGTGACGTTATGCGTATGTTTTGTTTTGTATTTACACTCGCTTTGTTCTTTCTTCTCGACTTTCCGTTGATTTTCTTTTATATTCTTTACTTATTATTTTCGAGTTTAAATAATATGGGTGATGAAATCAAAAGTGATGCAATTCGCGATCTTTTGTTTGACTCCGAGTCGGAAAGTGACGATGATTTTGATACACACCTGGGACCAAATATTGATTTTATGAACGATCTAAACGAAAATGTGCGAGATCCTGTATTTGATTCAGACCATTGTGCTTTAA
Organism: Homalodisca vitripennis; assembly: GCF_021130785.1. Taxonomy (NCBI): domain Eukaryota; kingdom Metazoa; phylum Arthropoda; class Insecta; order Hemiptera; family Cicadellidae; genus Homalodisca; species Homalodisca vitripennis. The sequence continues at coordinate 71,317,535 of NC_060207.1, forward strand.
AAATTACCACACTAAGGCGAACTAACAAGTTATGTAGCAAAAACTTTTGTTGTATTTTTTACATAACATTCAATAGTATATAATAATTTTATTTTGAAAATAAACTTTATATTTGTATACATTTAAAAAAAAGTATGTATCTCTATCTTGAAAAAGATATATAGTGTAAGTCTACAGTACATAATTACTGTAATAACACAGAATTTTTAAAAGCATCATAAAACCCCCAGGGAGCCACGCCGAAACATGTATTAAGGGTCCGGGGTACAAAGTGTTAATAGTACAAAACTAACCAGATTAGGATCATCAGGTTCCGCCTCGGTGACCGCCAGCTGAGCCAACTCCAACACCAGGTCAGGGCAGTTGTGTTCCTTGAACAGCTGGATCATCTACAACATTTAAAATATTGTAATCAAACAGTTCAATGTATATAAACATTAAAGTTAACAAGAAAAATTGTGGACGTAGTAGAATTTACAAACAAAATTACTTTATTTTATCACAACTTTGTGTTATGTATGGAACAATGAAGTTAGTTGGAATTAATTAAAAAGTCAAGAGTTCCTACCTGCAGTTGCTGTTACATCATGTTCACCATTCACTGGTGTTAAGACATACATACTACTTTACAACATTCTAACTTCTGATAGAAACTAGTACTGAGTATTAGAAAAAAAGATTCTGATAACGGTAAAATAAGAAAATACTCTACACAATTCTTCACCTGTATTGGACCACTGAAAGTTGTTAAGTTAGACCAGACTTGTGTATACTCTAAAATGTTTATTATATGTTGTATAACATTTAACTTTAGAAGTGTAAATTGTACCATGATAACCCTAATTTTAAAAATATGTACACACTTTAAAGTTTTAACTGAAAAATGGCATCACAGCAATATAGCATCCATCTAATTTACAATGATCTTCTTATTGTACACATTCTTAAAAATTCAGAAACACTATAATACTTACTACTTTTCATCAAAAAATGAAATTAATAACATACTGTTTCAAATTTCTCAATAGACTAAAACATTTAGTGGATTTTAAAATTCAGTCGCTCTGTATTGACATCAGACAGAATTATTGAGGAGTAATGTTTGGAAGTATAGTCCAAAAAGTGTTTTTAAATTTCGAGTCCTCTCACAACAGAAGACTGATAGCATTATGATGTTAAGGAGTAATAGATTATAAACACAGTACATGACATAATTTCAAATTGTCTAATATATGGCTTATTAAAATTAAAGAAATTCAAAACTCAAAAAATATGTACACATAAAAAAGTATACACCTCTAGAATGTTTAGGTTAATGTGACATCATCATCCATATAATAATCAGCACAAACAATATGCAGCTAATTAAAAATATAGTAAAAACGAATATGACTATAGAGGTAAGTAACAATGTAGTAATAAGATCTATTTTGATGGTCAATGTTGTACATCATAGAATTCAGCAAAATAAAAATGTTGTAACTTAAATCAGAGTTGATTTAAATGAATATATTATATGTATAAAGTTAAAAAAAACAACATCACAGTCATTCCTATAACCAGAGTAAGTGATTTATATAACGGCAATCAGGAGACTATGTATAGAGCACATTCATATACCTGTAAGTAATGTGGAACATCAGCTCCTCTAATGGAAACCAAGTCAAATGCCTTGTATGCTTCTCCAGTTTCTAGAAGTGAATGCACCAACAGTATGTGCCCTAAAACAAAAATCATGTATAAATCATTAATTTTTAAAACAATTTCACATTATTTATTATATTGGCCATAATCATATAATTAACAATAATAAATTTTTCCACCTTCTTTCTATATTTGATTTTACTATAATAATGACTCAAATTCATTGTATATGCTGTGCATATATATGAGAAAGATCTGAATTCGAGTCCCGGTGGAGCAAGTACTTTTTGTGATTCAATGTTTTTGAAATTATATATAAATGTTTCTGACCAAGCTAGTTTTTGACAATAAAACTGTGGTCTAAGCAGTATACCTGAAAATACAAATTATTCATAACAAAACGTGTAATCTATCAAGTTTTGACAAATAAATATTTTTAAACAAACCATTGACTTATTTATGACAGAACCTTTTGAGAGTCACCTACTTAAGGACTGTAAACAGTGAAAAAGATAAACATTTTTTAAACATAAGAGGTTAAAGTGAAACCTTGCTTCCTGATCTTTGAACACAACCAGCATGATTATTAATAATACAATATATTTACATAGCTCTAATATTATTATATACTCTAATATAATGTATATACTTACTATAGGACAAAAATTATAAAAGATTATTTTGTCACTGAATGCCTTTTAAAATGAGAAAAGAAGGTGAACTTGTTGGTATCACATGACGAATATAATACAATGTAATGACTTATTTCATAAACCCATCTCACATTCATTTCAATACTTAATTTAATTTAGAAATTTATTAGTAATAATAATTAAATAATTATTTATAAATTGTCTCAAATTTTAATACAAACAATAATAAATACAAAATTAAATATATCAAAATTAATCAAAATTCACCTTATTACATAGAAAACTCAAAATTTATAAAGTAAACTAAAGTCAGTGATACAGTGTGCAGGGATGATTGTTGAAGAGTGAAGAGAGCAGAGGTTTAAAAGTTTAGAGGAGAGAGGGATATAGAAGAAGTGACGCAAGATTATTATTTTAAATAAAGAAACTGGTTACATTTTATTCAGCAGTATTTGGTTCAAAAGAAAGGTTAATTTATTAAATTCATATTATCACTGAAGTACAAAGAAGCAGAAGACAGAGACATTGGGTGAGAAAATTCCTTTTAAATTTAACAGTGATCCGTTGGAAGAACATAAAACCCAGGAACATTCGATTTGGCTAACAAGTAAAAATTAATATAATTAAAATTTAACAAAATTATTTTTCAAGTTACAATATCTTTTATTAAAAACAATACCTAATATTTCTATTTCATTAAGCCAGCACGACCACCCTGCCCTAAAATTTAAGAACTGTATTTAAAAATTTACCATTATTGTATCCTCTATCTTGTTTCAAAATTCAAACCTGTATATTAATTTATCATCATTAAAGTTCACATTTGTATCATACTGAGTTATTTATTATTTCTAGCTATAATCATCAGAATACAAATTAAGTTTAACCATTCATTTATTTAAAGTGTATAGTAGTAGTTTATTACAACAAATGAAACCCAGATCAATTACTAAAGAAAGAAAAATAGTTACAACATAAAAAACCAAAGAAAAGGATAAACATGTCAGAACAAATGAGAGTAAGAATGAATAAACTCTAATTTAGCAGGTGAAATTAGGACTACATAGTTCTTTGTTAAAACTTAATCCAAAAGAAAGAAGAAGAATAAAGGAATTGATAAGAAGCTGAGCAGAGAAATGAATATCTTGTATATGGTTAAGTTATCTTCTAGCGTCTTTGAAACGGTTGAGATCTTGAAATATAGCAGTGTGTGAATTATTAGTTGATTTAAAGTTTCTAGCTTTACGACATAGGTGGTTCTGTCATTTTTTACAATTAAGTGCAGTAATATTTATTTTGCCATAAATTTAATTTATTTGTTTGCATTTTTAGTTTATTTTTACAATTCAAAAAACTGACTCATCCTCATCAAAACTAGGGTTCCTTTTGATGTTTAACGTATTCTCGTTTTTCTCGAGATTTGGTTATGCAAGATTATACAATCTCGTGAGTAGCGTGATTAAGCAAGATATCACGTGGTTTTGAAGAAAGAATCAGTTCTGCTAGAAAACCTCTTGTTTTCCTTTTGGAGGGAAATAACTGAACTAAAGTTAGGTTACTAAACAAATTAGACTCTGGTAAGGTTAGGACTGGTGTTATTTTATATACTTTTAAAATATAATGACTAAGAAGAGTCCAAGTTCCTTTGTAAAGCTTAAAGCTAGAAGACCAATATCGGGTGTTATCAAGAAATATTATGTCAAGAGACATTCTTTAAAACCCTTACAGACCCCATCACCTGCGTTACCTGAAAATAGAGTCAGAGATGCAAAATTTTTTGAGGTAGTCGAATAGATTTGGCTAGTCCTTTAATACTAAGAGATAATAAAGGCCTGGACAGTAGTCGTCATTTTCTAGAATGAAATCCCCTGAGATTTGGTTTGAGACCAAACTCTGGCAATTTCTAGAGATATCGAAGAATAAATGTAATGTAAATTTGACGGAAAGCACTTAAATCATGATAGTAAAGTTTCACATAATTTCAAAAATAGCAATACCATATAAGTGGTACTTAAAAAATAGCAACATGAAGATTAATGTATATATTAATTTGACGACACAGTGAATAATGTTTGTAAGTTAGAAATAAAAAGGCAAAGCAATTCGTACAAGATAGCTAATTATTTAGGTAAAGAAAATTATTCCTCCTCTAGTGCTTTAATTTATAAATGTGTTTCCTCAAGTGAAGTTATTTTTTAACTGATAATTCCTTAATTATACCAGTAGCTCCCTTCTTATAGATTATTTGCAAAAATACACAAACTAGCGGCGATGTATGTAGGCCTACATAAATGTGAAACTGAAAGTAAAATATTATTTGCAAAATTAACAAAATTTGTTAATTAAGTTATAACTTTACAGTTATTCAAACACAAAGTATGACAAAAACACATCTTAAGAATCGATAATTAACACAATGCCAATAAGTTATTTTCCAAAAATAAATGCAGACTCGTGGCGATCCGGGAACGTAAATATAGAAAATACTAACTACAAACAATTTACAAAAGCATGATAGTTCATGAATTAAGTTATCTATTTATTGTTTCAACAACACAAAGTACACAAAAAACATGTTTTAGCGATAAGTGCCGATCAGCCACTAATTACGCTGTTAATCTTAGCATATTCAATTCTAGTATCCCATCAATCGAATCTCGAATCCAAACTTTTCTTTACGGCTCAATGGATTCTAAATTCGACTTCGACACAACCCCATCTTTAACCACAATCCTTCCATCTGTAACAACAAAATTTAAGGGGTGTCAGGTGACTAAAAATTAAAAAAAATCATTTTCCAGATTATTTTTTTTTTTAATATTCCCGAATTATTACTGTGTATTTTACTGAAAACTTCATTCATTTATGACCATTACTTTTTTAGTTATAAAGTTTTGAAGTTGTGCTTGCTCAACAAGTTTTGCATTTTCACTCAACTCCCAGCAGTATCACTTGTTATAAGTACAGTTGTATTCTTAGTTGCTATAGTTACTTGATTTATCATTTGGTTGCTTTTGCCTGTAATATTCCAAGCTGTTTTTATTTCACATTTGTTCACTGAAGTGTGTCTGTTGCATTTCATATTGTGATTTCCTTACCAACAAATATTGAATTATTTTTACAGTTCTTTTAGTTCAAAAATGCCTAGAGCAGTCTAAAGTATTCAAGAAGCGTAAAAGGGTGTTTATTGGTACACCAAAATGTTGTGTAGTTAGACTAGAAGAAGTGGAGGACAGTATAAACAACTCTACTTGTGAAGTTAGTCGTAGGCCCAGCATACCTAATTGTGAACCTAGTATTTACTAGCCCTACGAGTTTTTTGCGTTTTCCGGAAGTTAACATTTTTAAGCTTTAATGTACCTTTTCTCAGGTATGAGATATCTGAATGATTTTTTTATCTCATTGTCCTCTTTAACCTACACTTCGTTATTTAGAATATTTGTTGGGTTTTGTTTGTTATGGAGAATATTTTTTGCAACTATTTTATTTTATTTTTTAGAAAATTAAAAAACTAATTTACATAAGATTAAAAAGTCAATTAAAACAAAATCATAAAAATACCAATATTAACTTAAACAGTAAACCATCCATGTAAATTATAGAGAAAGGAGTAGGCTTTCATTTAAAACAAAATTTAGAATTATGGTATTTGTACTTATTTTCAAAAAGGTACATCAAAGACAGTCAATTTAACATTGTAAGGATAAGGACACCTGACTCCCCTTAAGAAATTAAGAAATTCTAGAAGTATTTTTACAATTCCTTTTAAAAATTCCTTAGGATTTCCTGGTTTTCCCTGAGTCTAGCAAGCCTGGGACTGAATGGCAGCCCAGAAGATATGCTCTTGCGATGAGACCTGTGAAGGGGAAGTCCTTTGTAGAATTAGGTTGAAAAGTGTAAAATCACTGACACTGCAAATTCTGGTACATTAGTTATCACGATAAAGAATGATTTCTTCAATATAAAATAGTAAAAATTATAATATTTGAATTGTTTTGTGTTGAGCAGCAGAATAAATTGGGAAAGGCAATGGTTGTAGCAGTAATGTTAGTTTAAAAAAAGAGGATACATTTTGTCCCATGTCATGTTGTTTGTTTGTTGAAGTCACAATGTAAAGTATCTAATAGCAACACAGATTCATCAATGTGTCTGATGTCTTTGTATGAGAAAGTTTGATAATATACAAGACAAAATGTGTTCCTTAGCACCCTTTCTGTTTCTCTATCATGTTCTTAATCTAACAATTTCTCTAGTATTCCCTTTACATTATCGTGTTTTACTAAAAGCTAGATATGAACAGAAAGAAAAAAATTAAACTTCTAGTATTTAAAAGTGTTTGGAAAGCAGTTTATGTTAATTATTATGGAATAACACCAAAGAAACTCACAAGTTTTGGATGGAGCCAGTCTTGCCAACTCCTGCACCAGCAGATGTTCCTTTGTATCTAGAAGGAATTGAGCAAGCCTACCACACTCATCAGGACTTCCAGGCCATCTATAACTCAGTTAAGGTTCGACAGAACACACAAATTTCAATTTTAAAACTACTCATCAACATAAAATATATATATATATATATATATATATATATATATATATATATATATTAATGTAATGAAAGTAACTAAAACCCTTTAAAATAAAACTTTTTATTACATACACGTGTTTCGGTTTTTAACCATCATCAGTGTACATTAACCTCTAAATAAATAAATTAATTAATAATAAACAATTAGATATACACATGTGGACCTTTTCAACATATGTTAAATTTTAATGACACAGTCGTAATTTTCTTATTAGTAATCTGTATTTAATATTTTATTTTTTTCAAAAATTGGATTTGTCTTATTTTTCAGATTACTATTTAAGATGTTATGAGGATCTTTATTATAATTTAGATAAATATGTAATTCTTCTTTTGTGTTTAATTTCTCTCCTTACATATAATATATAATGTAAGGTTAAATATAATGAATGGTTAAAAACCGAAACACGTGTATGTAATAAAAAGTTTTATTTTAAAGGGTTTTAGTTACTTTCATTACATTAATATATATAGATAACCCTATAAGTGGAGTTAATAACAATATATATATATATATATATATATATATATATATATATATATATGTAAAACTCATTTACAATGACATTAAAAACTATCCATAATATATTTTCAGACAAGTAAACTTACAAAAATATGCATTACTTCAAAGTTAAAAAACATTTGATAAATATTATTTTGTTACATATACAAAATCTTTTCAAAACTAACATTACATAAATCTTCTGAATTTATGTATGTAGATTAGCAAGATTGTATCAACTAACAAAAAAGCTTTGTTTAATTTTTTAAATTTTGTTTTATAATTTTAATTAGATGTTCCGAAATAGTGAGGAGAAAGTGGAAGAGTTATTGACATGATTTTTATTATTAAAACTGCTTCGAACAATTAACATATTTTTTAACAGATCAACAATTAACTGTACCACAAAAAACATACAGTACAAAAGACATTTTGAGGTCAAAGATTTCAAAAACTAACCCTGTTAACTATAAATATTTGCTATGATATTTGATTTTTAATATTTTTAAACTTTTTTAGCAATACTGTCAAGACATAAAAATTAAACTAAAAAACGAATATCAAGGATGGGATTATAAATACCCTTTTCACAACATTCCCTTGTAAGTTTTGATTGGTTTTCAGCATCTGTACAAACAATGCATGTAACAACACATTGAATTGCATATTTTATCCTAACCAACTATATGAGTTGGGTTTAGATCTTTTTATTTAGTACACATTAAATAGTCGATCATTTACCAGAGAATAAATAAATTTTTAAGTAAAATGTTTGGTTCCAAATGCTACAGTAGTACCTAGAATATTATTAGTATTGTTCACACTAAATAAAAAATTTGAATTACTGAATTTCAGTGATTTAGATGAAAATGTGAATTCCAGGTCATGGCCGATGGTATTAACGAAGTAGGGTTTTCCAGAGAATCATAAGCTTATAATGAAATTATAAATAAGCTGAGCAACCATATCAGACTTGAACTTGATTTTTTAAATGTAACAACTCTTTCTTTAGAATATTTTTATGTTAAATTTATGGAATCACAAAAACAATAATGAAACATTGTTGATGATCTTTAATTACTGGATATACTTCTTCACTACTTTAAAATCGAAAAATCCCATAATATTGTTCATTTTATTTTTGTGGTGCTCCTTATTTAGTAATGTGGGGCTTGAAAGTAAAAGACCTCACAAAAATAAAATCTACAATATTATTAGATTATTTGATTATAAATTAATAAAGAAATACTAAAACATTCATTAAAAAGCATTACAATTTCAACTCGTAAGAGTGAAAACAGTTGTTTACAAAATCAGACTACTGATATAAAATGATTGGATCATGCTACAGGCAGAATGGAGAAGGATACGTGTAGTGAGCAAGAGTGCTGGCTGACTTGAGAATGGAATGTTGTGTGATGCCCTCTTGGAAGACAAACTGTGTCAATGCAAGATGGCCATGGATGTGTGACAAAGCCTGACACAGCCAACGCTGCGCCCACAGTTGCCGCGCCACTCTCTGTGCACTCATCCACAGCTGAGTCTCGCTGGTATCCCATTTACATAGCCGCAGCAGCACCAGTATCCATCGGCATATGCTCAACCTACAGCAGAACATATATTCTAGACGAACTGTATCAATGTAAGATGGCCATGGGTGTGTCACAGAGCCTGACACAACCGACACTGCAGCCACAGGTGCCGTGCCACTCTCTGGGCACTCATCCACAGCTGAATCTCGCTGGTATCCCATTTACATAGCCGCAGCAGCACCAGTATCCATCGGCATATGCTCAACCTACAGCAGAACATATATTCTAGAAGAACTGTATCAATGTAAGATGGCCACGGGTGTGTCACAGAGCCTGACACAACCGACACTGCACTCACAGGTGCCGTGCCACTCTCTGTGCACTCATCCACAGCTGAATCTCGCTGGTATCCCATTTACATAGCCGCAGCAGCACCAGTCATTTATCAGCAGATGCTCAACCTACAACAGAACAAACATTCTAGATGTATCTGTTTACAAATCTATTTTTGCACTTTTGTAACAGACAACTACAACTCTTCATTCTGTTTATGTTTGTATGATAATGATTTCAAACACATAAAAAGTGAAAGGTTAAACTCCCTATTAAGCTCACTACAAGACTGCAACCTATTCTGCAGTTGAAGGTGCCGGGAATACCAGCTTTGTTCAATTTTGAGTCAGGTGAAGAGAAAACCAACAACATATTTATAAAAAATCCAATATCATGCCACGAGACAATGGAAGAATTTGGTAGGAAATTGTGTTTTCTACTTAAAAAGTGTAGATATGATATCCAGTTCCACTTGAAACCACATTCTTAATAAACAATATATAGTTTAAACAACTCCATAACCTTTGTCTTACTTAATGCCTAGTTTTATTCAGATTCGTATTTAATCTGCAAAAATATGAACATATATTTATGTTCCCTATAACATTTTTTTATATTATAAAATCTTTTCAAAACTTTAAAATGTTTGAAATATTTAAAACCACCACTGTCATGATAAAAAACATCAAAATATAAACATAATATATGTATGTTATAGAAAAAAACATTCATAAAACTAAAAGAAAATTTTAAATAGTAAAAAATAAGCAATTATCAGTTTGCTTCTTTTTGAGTAGCTATCACCTGTGCATAAACACAGCAAACATGTGGTATTATACAAACATAAACATAAAATATATAAACTTTATGTAAAATATAATTTATAAAACCACAATAACTTTGTAATTAGGTGATCTGTCTACAGATTTTCATTACCGAAGTACATCAAAAAACTTTTTAATGATCGGTAATTTGCGTATTGCTGATCAGCGACCATCTCTGAATTGGTGCAGTACGCTCACGGCGATGTACGAATATAAACGTAGAAAATACTAATGCCAAATAAAATATTGTTTATAAAAGTGGAATAATTTACTAATTAGTTTATCTATTTACGTTTCTTATTATACAACAAAGTATAACGAAAATACGTTTTAGCGATCGATAATTTGCGTACTGACAGTCAGCTGCCATCCCAGAATATACGCATCAGACTCGTGACGATGCATGTACATACAGAACTGCACACAAAACAATATTTACAAAACTACAATAATTTGTTAATTAGGTTACCTATCTATGGGTTTTTGTGTACAAAGTACAACGAAAATGTGTTCTCGCAAACAGTAATTTGCATAATGCTGCCCAGCTGTCATCCCCGAAAAAACGCAGCAGGCCTGAACATAAATACAGGAAATATTTGTAATAAATGCAAATTATTAAACTACAATTATTTATAAAATTATGATAATTTTTTAACAAGTTTTAGCGATCGATAATTTGTGTAGTGCCAATAAGTTAATTATGGCTTGGTGGATTTCTGCAAATTCGATTGTTTAACCCATTGATTGGTTCTTGAATCCGTATCTTTGTTGAAGATGTATAACTTCCTATTTCCATAAATTCTAACTCTTGGTACTGTATCCAACACTCACCTGACATTGACGATCTGGTCGAGACTAGATACGATGGTGCTGAGACCAAGGTCACTACGTAGACAGTGTGACAGACTGTCTGTAACATGACCAACTTCTGAATCCAGCATCTCACCTTTTACAGAAGCAACAACATTAATATACAGATCAATAATGATAAATATAATAAAAAATAGACATATGTACTAGAAATTTGATAGAATTTCAAAATAATCATTTAATTACTTGACCAAAAATCACCTTGATGTGGCAGGTTAAGCATTTTCAACCATAAGTAATTAAATACACAAATTCTAAAAAAATTACTTTCACAAACTGGAAAAAAACCAAATAAATAAAATACTATGAATATATGTTATGTAATGGAAAATTTATTACATATTTTCTTAAAGAGAGTTGAATTTAAATATTTTGATAAAAATCTAAAATTTACCTAACCATAGACTATAAAAATAAAGAGAAGCAAATTTAAAAAAATTTAATTTCCAATTATTTATGAAATATTTCAATTTTTTAAAGTTTGTGACTGATTAAAAAACTTTATATTATTATTCATGTATATAAACAATGCAACTAATGCATATGACTACATTACTTAACAAATTTACAACACTTTTCTAGAAAAATATTGGCAATCCTAGAAAATGTCACTATCAAGCAAATTTTATTTACACTACTCCTTATCTAGTAAGAGGGGAAACAATACTCAATTCTCTTTTACTGGCTAAAGCTAATACAATTGAGAATGGGTTTTTATGAATTTTTATTTTTGAAATGTATAACTTAAAAAAACCTTTTAAAGGACCCATTAAAACTGTATATTCTGCAATTATAATGAACCTGCTAAAACAATTAATCTTCTGGGTAGCAGTAACCACAGGGCAATTTCCCCTGTGACAACCTCAAAAAACAACCTACATGGTTAAGACCATGATATTGACCGTTTTTATATTAAAATATACCTTCTCTAATGCTGGTCTCAGGATCGTTTAAGATTCTCAGAACAGAGGCTATTGCTGGTAGTAACTGCTTTTTCGATTGGGTTTGTATAATGCTCTGAAAGAAAAAAAAAACAAATAAGAACATCAATTTTACTTTATTTAGTGCTATGAAATGAAATATTTGTATACAGTTTAGCAACAAACGGCTGGGGGGAAAAGATGGAAATAAACTAATTATAGAAAGGGTGCAGGTACATTCAGATAAACTTTTCCAAAATACAATACATTATGTTCAACAGGATTATTGTGTTAAAGGCACCTTAATTTAACAAGTATAATATTATTGTGAATTATTAACCTATTTTCATATGTCAATTAATTTAAACATAAAATAAGCAAATCACAACAAATACATGAATTCTTTGTTTAAAATTTGTTTTTGATATTTTGAAAACATTAGTATTAAGAATCATTGACATCTCAATAACTAAGTATGGAAGTATACAGGTATCGAGTATCAGAATCGACCCATCTATTACAGTATATTAACTGCAAATAAACAAGTGGTTCGTAGCATCTTTGCTGCTTTTTGCACACTCTTCCTAAATAACGAACTCATGGTCTATACATTTCAATTAAACAGAAAACTAAAATCAATAAACAATAATATATGAGTACTATCCAATAAATACTCAAACTGGGACCATTAAACCTTTATATTGCAAAATTGAGTCTACATTAAAGTATTATCCATTCATTACTATGCACTTATTCCATCTTCTTTTCCACAGTTTAAAGCACCCTTGGAAGTCCTCGGTAGTTAGGCATTTTAGTTTTCTTGTCGTTTCTTGCTTTATTGTGTCTAAATCATCCCAGTGATGTTCCCTAATCACATTTTTCTATGTTGGAAATAGGAAAATGCCACAGGGGGCAAGATCTGCTGAATAAATTGGATGATCAAGGATGGAGATTGAACTTTTTGCTAGAAAATGGTGAACAATCAATCAATGCTGAATGTGCAGGTGCATTGTCATGGTGAAGGATCCATCCATTGCTTTGTCCTTGAGTCAAATTTGGTCACACCCAAGTACGCTGTCTCCCAAACGCTTGAGAACTGTGAGGTAGAACTCAGAATTTACTATTTATCCTTCAAGAAGAAATTCAGGATGAACAGCACCTTCAGCATAAAAAAACCAAGAGCATGAGTTTGATTTTTTATCTATTATTCTTGATTTTTTTGGTTCTAGGTTCTTTTTCTGCTTCCACTCCTTGCTTTGCGATTTTAGTTAAATTTTAAACTCGTAAAACCACGATTTGTCACTATTTATTACCCTATTAAGAAATCCAGTCATCATTTTCAAGTGAATTTCTCCAGTCAGTTGTACCGTAGTCGTAATTATTTATGCTGAATCGCGGTAGGAAGTAGGCTCTTTGTTAACTAGACGCGGTGCGTGGACATTGTTTGTTGGTTCGAGACCGGTCAATCAGCTGATTGTGTTATCTACGGTGATACGTTCCGAACCTGTTGGGTGGAGAGAGGGAGCGCAGTCTTGGAGGTTCCACGAGAAGGTGCACACGTCCTGTTCAGAAGCGGCAGCTCTTCCTCTAACCCTATAGTTTGGGATTTAGAGTAATTCTTTTATCGCGTGTAAATTTAATTCAAGTATTTAATTTTTCTTCAGTGCGTATTAAATCCCTATTAGCCTCCGTAATCTTCAAAGTAGTAAGTCCCGTACCAGCGTTTAGTTAATATCTTTTATTTTATACTGTTGTGATTAAAATTTCTAAAGTTTCCCATCTTACAGAGTCTGAGAATTAATTCAATTTTTTGAAGTATTGTGAATTAAATTTTGGTCGTAAAGTTAGTATCAAGTTTTGTGTTATATTGATTTTTTGAATATTTTGAGAAGAGAACTTTTTATTTTATTTTGTTGATTTAAACCATTTTTGGAGAAGTATACATTTTTAGTTTCATTTAAATTTTAATTCATTTTTGATCAGACTCTTAATTAGATTTGTTCGATTGTGTGAAGTTTTGAAGAAAATCGAATCTAAAGTTTGTAAACTTGTCAAATTTTGAGTGAACTTTAATCTCGGAATAAATCAAGTATTTCTGAAAAGTTGTTTTGATTTATGAAGTATTAGCTCCATATAAATTTACTATAGTAACGGTACACAGTAACACATTTAACTTTATTCAACTTCAGATCTGGCGTCACCAGCTTGGGTACAATTTTTGCACAAAATAAAAAAAACCTGAATGTTTGGTTAAAATATTGCACTGTTCGTTTTCCTGGATTTAGTTCATTAGCTATTATTCAGACAGTTTTTCGACCATCTGTCAGGACAAGAGACTACACAAGATCAATGTTGTCATCAACATAGGAGGTTGATTGCAAGGTCATTCCAACCTTGCATCATTTGTGGTTTCTTGTCTGCCATTAAAAAAACACTTGATTCACTTGAAAATGGATGTTTTCTTCAGAGCATTGTCACTGTAAACAGCTGTCAACATTACAATAATTTCTTGATAACTTTTACCGCACTTCATCAAAACCTTATATTGATTCTTTGTTCTGTAATTTCACCCCAGTATTGTTTGTCATATCTGGTATTTTTCCAACTTGGTGTTTTCTTGTCTTTCTACTTGTGTGTTATGGAGTACATATAAATTTATATTTGTCCCATCAAAATTTAATTTATTAGATGCCCGTACCAGACTTGATACAGTTTTATTCATATTTGAAAGGTAAAATATGAATTTATCATAAAAGTTATAGTTTGACACTTACGGTAAGTATGAATGGCTGCACCATCCACATTGTTGAACAAGACCATTTGTTTAACACCTTTACTGTGGGTCTATACTGAGAGAGACCGGCTACTCTTAACCCTGGAATTGGCAAACGCCCGATATCGGGCGTTTTAGTTGCATCGTAGATGGCAGTGCCCGATATCGGGAGTTTTAATATGTCTTTTATTTCTCAATATTACGTACTTAAAACACGATGAAAGAGTATCGGTATTGATACTAATCGAAAGAGGAAGGTTTAATTTATGTAAATAATACACTAATAAATAATTTTATCGTTTTGTTACACGTCCATACGTTTTATAATCTCTGTACTATTTGTTTACATTCTCCCGCGTACCACACTAGTTGCGCGCACAGCGATGAGTCAATTGGTTTATTCGGCTATTGTTATTTCGTCAGCTGCATGGTATTCTGTCTGGTTTATTGTTTGTTTGAGTTCGTTGTAATGATGGTTGTGTATATGACACAATAGTAGTAAGTTTTTTGTGCATGTTTACGTAATGGATTGTAATTTCCGCGATCGTTCAAGTGACATTCGAGAACTAGTTCTACATGAAATAAGCAACGATGAGGATTCCGATTAAGACATTAAATCAGAGCATAATTAAAAAAATATATAATAAAAAATAGAAAATTAATATGAATTAATAGTTACAAGATTGTACAAATCCAAGTGAGCTTTGAAGTTCTTACTTTTGTTGGCAAGTAGCACTTTCGAATGTCAGTGTATGATTTTTGTATCGTTTACCACATGTAAAAATAATTACCTTATAAACTATGTGTTGTTTTATTTTTACTAAGGATTAAATGCTCTTTCTATTTTATATTTTTAATTTTGCATATCACTAACAACAACAATTTTACAAATCAAAAACTTGTAAAACAATTTTCTTTTTTTTAAATCTTTTTTTCATGAAGAGGTAGAGTAAGGATATTTTTTGTTTTAATTATATTATGTGAAAAATGTTCCTTGAACAATGCTGAAAAAAAAATATAATATGACATAGGTATTTTATAGTAAACATGTAATAATAAAATAGATATAAGGCAATGTATGAAGTACTAAACACAATCCGCCACCGAGAGAAATATGACTGCCAGTTCCAGGGTTAATCTGGCTCTGGGCTTTGGTTAGCATATGAAGGATCATGATATGTTACCTCCAGGTTATTTAAATCCATCTCGCTGACAAGCTCTGAGATCGGTGCATCGAGAACTGTGTGCAAGTGGAGGGCCTGATCAACCTTGCTGAATGCTTCTTCTCCAGGATCTATAGAGAGTAGCACCCGCATCAGGTACGACTCTCCATCATCTGAGGAACATGTTTCAATTTCAGGCATCAGATCAGTTATGACATAATTTAACAATTGCTTTTTTATCCCAATGCTATTTGAAATTGCAATGTTCCTAAAGCTTTGTCTGTGGGACTACTTTTAGTTTAAATAATGTAAAAGATTGATAATATACAGTACCAATTTCAAACGAGTCTGCGGCAAATTGGAGGGCGGAAACATTCCAATTAATTCTTGTGATATGGTCTCATCGCAAATTATGACATCAAATCACATGTGAACGTTAAAATAATAATAGAAAAAGGATTATTTTAATTTATACAGGAATAAATTCAGATAGTTAAATTGTAACAGTTACAAAAGAAATTTAATTTTAATAAACAGTATTAACAGAGATACCCAACTTTAAACGTATCAGTTTGGATCCAAGAATTGAAGTGAAAAGGGATCTACTTTTGTTATTCCTGCTCTCACCCTGCATTGTCCTCTTTCTTAATTGGTTTTGTAAGTGAAAAGACCTCATATTATAGTGCAAGCATGTATAGATGATCAAACTTGTTTCATATTTAACGTTTCTTGGTGAAATGAAAAGTGAATTGGTGTACATTTCAATAACATAGTATAAGAGGCAAATTTCCATATGAGGAGTTGGTAAGAATTGGTAATCATGTAGAACCATGTGTTGAACAAATAGAACTAATTTTAATAAAGTGTTTATCTTACAAGTGATTGAGTTTTAATACACCTAAAACATATGATGAAAGGTGAGTAAACTAAGATAAATAATTAAACTGTAATGCAACACATTATGCAAGATTGATATTTTTAATTTTACATCACTTAAGTAGATTCAGTATAAAATCGATACCAACAACATTGGGAACATTCTGATATCTTACAGGTCTGTTCAATAAGTATCAGGAGTGGTTCCAAAAATCTAAATGTATTGCAGGTATCATTACAATTACTTAATAATCTTAAAAATACATTCCTCCTGCATCAATACACTTAATTCGGCTCATCTACCAAAAGTCCGCTTGAAGTCGGTTTCCGAAATACTGTTGAGAACCTCTGTCGTCATCTCTTGAAACACCTCAATGGAGTCGACTCTATGTTCTTTGTAGGCAAAATTGCATAATTGAACGGGGCATTATTGTGGTGAAGTTTCCAATTTTTCGTAATGGCTGGTCACACGTGCATTAAGCAATTACTACAGGTTTGTCTGAATTTGTATGTAAAATGCAACATTTATGGTCATTCCAGTAGGCACAAACCCGTTGTGAACAATGCAACATCGGTCAAAAAAAAAAGGATAAGCATGATTTTGACATCCAAGCTTTTTTTTGGAACTTTAACATTTTGTTTCCAGGTCATATAGGATCACCTAATATTCTTCACCAGTAAAAAAAATCAGCACATCACTGTATGTATTACGGCGAGTGAAAAGTGTAGGTGACTTAGTTACAGCAAGTTACTTAGTTACTATGCGCTGCATGAGACACACCTCCGATATGGAATCATCGTACGGGGAGGCACTACAGCAGGAAACATACAATACAGGGAAATATGCAAGGATTCCTTCAAACAACTTACGAGGGCTGTTTTTAAGTAAGGGCCGTTTTTTTTTTTAAATAAACAACAATTATTTTTTTCAAAATACATTTATTTTCAGAATCTACATACTTTTTTCTATTTTTCTACATGAATGCCTTGTTTGTTAAGGCATTTATCATATCTTAAAACAAGTTTTGAAATCCCTCTTCAAAGAAATTTGCCGCCTGCTCTGACAACCAGGAGTTCACGGCCGTCTTGACTTCTTTGTCGTCATTGTAGCGCTTCCCACCAAGATGATTTTTCAAGTACCGAAAAAGGTGGAAATCGCTCGGAGCAAGGTCGGGGCTGTACGGCGGACGATTCAAAACTTCCCCCAGCCAAAAGAGTCGATCATTTCCTGTGTCCGAGCAGCGGTGTGAGGAATTGCATTGTCGTGGAGGAGCAGAATTCCCTTTGTCAGCATGCCGCGTCTTTTGTTCTGAATGGCGCGTCGGAGACTGGCCAGGGTTGCGCAGTAGGCTTCTGAGTTAATCGTCATTCCTCGCGGCATAAAGTCCACTAGCAAAACACTGCGCCTGTCCCAGAACACAGTTGCCATAACTTTGCGCCGCGACAGCGTTTGCTTGGCTTTGACTTTGACTGGAGATGTTGTGTGCCGCCATTCCATGGACTGTTGCTTTGATTCAGGAGTGATATGGGATACCCATGTTTCATCTCCTGTGACAATTCGACTCAACATGTTGTCTCCTTCCTCGTCGTAGCGGGTCAAGAAAGTCAAAGAACTGCTTAATCTCTTTTTTTTTGTGATCCTCAGTGAGGAGTTTGGGTACCCATCTTGAGCACAATTTTTTAAAGTTTAGGTTTTCTGACACAATTTTGTACAGTACTGACCTGGACACTTGAGGAAATTCCACAGAGAGAGTGGTTATTGTGAACCGTCAGTCCTCATGAATTTTTGCGTCAACTGCAGTAACCAAATCTCCCGTGATCACAGATGGCCAGCCTGAACAATCTTCATCGTGGACATTTTCGTGGTCATCTTTAAATTCTCGGACCCATTTCTGCACTTTACCTTCACTCATTGCCTTGGCACCATACACCTCACAAAGCTGACGGTGAATGTCAGCAGCCGACATGTTTCTTGCAGTCAAAAATCATATCACTGACCGAATCTCACACGCGGCGGGTGATTCGATAATCTTAAACATTTTAAAGATCCACATTAATGCACACAGGTTAGCTACAGAGCTGCAACTGACATGAAGTTGTTCGCTAGGAATGCCGGGAGGCGGGGCGCACGCTCGTTACGGCAGGAACGCGAACTACTACCGTGTACGGGAGAACGGCCCTTACTTAAAAAACAGCCCTCGTAGAATACTAACTGTTGTAAATTTATACATCCTAGAAGCTGTGATGCATGTTCACATCAAAGCACCAGAGGCAGCAAGGACCTATGTACAAATGCATCAATATAACACAAGACATGCATCTGATTACTGCCTGCGTCGCCATATGCTCACAGCAACTGAAAAGAGTCCAAGCTATGCTGGCGCCAAGATGTGGAACGCACTTCCTGAAGACTTGAAAATGACAAACCGGAAACACTTCAGACAAACCCTCAAGGCTACTGGATAGACCATTCTACTTGCTAAACAAATTCTAAGGAAGGAGGACCTAAGACCACAAGACAACTAGACCTAAATCTTTATTTGTTGACACAATTATTACTGAACTTAAAGTTTATGAAAATAAAGACGATTTGACTTCAACTTTGTTGTTGGGCGTCTGATGAGGTGATCGTCTTCAATGAGCTCCCGGACCTTCCTAAAACATTTTGTACCACTCAAAAACTCTTATGCAGTTAAGACATCATCCACTCTAACATGAACTCATTTTAGACCTTGGCTATGACATAGTAGGGATCAGCAACCGTTCAACAGTATGGTTTTTTAGATAATTAGCATAAAAGGCACAAAATTTGTGGCTTGTATCATATACCAGAGTTCTTACTATTAATCATTAAAACGACTAAGGGGTTATTTATAGAGGTATACATATTTACCTGAACCTATTTTAAAATTATTTTTGAACTTACAGGTTGTTAAAACATCATTTCTGGCCCGTAAACTCAAACCTGTAACGATATGAGATGTTGCAGCTTTCCTTAAATATTGATTGGTTAAATAAACAATGAAGAGGGGTGATGTCATGCATAATGAGGTGGTCATATCAGACATGACCTATGAGGAGTTATTTATAGCCTATAGACCATGCCGAATGACTATGGGATATACCGTATCTCTGATTGGGGCAAATCAATCTGTTCTTTTCCCTTTCATCTCTATTTCACGAGGATCAAATTGGAATGACTCCAAAAGAAAATCAAAGTGACTACATCTCATCATAGCCTTTAATTATCACTGCAATAATCTGTGTCAAATAAAACCATTGTAGGCATATGTTTGTCTTTCCAGTATGCAGTACAAACACCCATAAATACTTTAAATTCTTCCTTAGTCAGTTGTGATATAATTTTAGATCTTTTTTTCTAATTTTCTTGTGTTTTCAATACAGAGAAGTTTGTACATTCCTTAGTAGTATTTCTTGTGTAAAACATAACTGATACTTTGTCTTGCCCTTGGCGAGGTTTGTAGGCCTTGCCGGATGTGAACATTTCGTGCCACTGCACTAGTTTGTGTGTTATGGGTGCAAGTTTGTTGCACCATAAATGTCACCATCCGTATCGTCACTGCCAAGCTCCAAATAATGGGGAATATCATGTACATCCCTTTTTTAATAAGCATCAGAAAGACTCTCGTTTAGTAGGCACGAAATATATTGTTATTCTTCGTCTCCAACCATTATTTTTCTGAAATAACTCCACTTGTACCATGATTCTTCAAATATCTATTTATATCAATGAAAAATATATTTAGATACGTTAATGTTTATATACATACACCAACTCTATAACAATCCCAATGTTTCATACAACAGACAACGTAATTCACAGAATATTTATAAACGTCACTTCCAACTTTACATTTGTAGATGATGGAGACGCTAAATAAACAAAACAAGATCAACACATTATGCAAGTTTTATTCAGATATAATGATGTATAGCGAACCTGAAGTGAGCCTGCCGTCAAGTACAGTAGACTCCAGGTAGTCGAGTGGCCTGAGCAACGAGAGTCCGTGTTTCTTGAGTACCAACATGCAGTTGGGCAGCGATAACAGACTGAGAGCTGGGGTACCTGTCTGGTGGTACTGTACACAGCACGAGTACAGTCTGGACCAGCACCTATAAACGAATCAATATTTTTAAGGATTAAGAAGATGGTTTCATAGTATCATCAAAGTCTATCAGTTTATAAAACAGTACCTAAAAAATTAAATTCTTGATATTTTTTTGGCCTTATTGTGTAGAGCCAATAATCTTCATTCAAGATTTTAAACCAAATTTCAGGGTCCTTAACAATAAAAACAGTTACTGGTTGCATCTATACTATACCTCAAGCTATTCATCAGCCAGTTGTTCTGAAAGATTAGTTTCTTCATGTATAATGTAGTTATAGGTACCGACAGATAGATGTAATTTGCCCACTGTTTGTTATGGGTGTGGTCTTTCTCAACCTTTGGTATTTTGATTTCCAGACATGAGTAATAAAAATACAATTATTGATCTTGAAGGACATGAAAACATCTCAATAGATATTTTTGTCTGCAGGCATGTCATAATCCATAGAAAACACTTCTGCAACACCAGGCTACAAAGGAACCTCACATTGAGCATAGTAAACAGTTTTTAATTTCAAATAGGTACCCGCGGCTTTAAGTTAACAGTACCAATTCTTCTACACAAAGATCACAGTGCTGAGTCTTAAACACAGATAATCAGTATTAATGTTGAAGGTGGGGAACTGTTTTATAATTAAGCCTAGGTATTTGTAAATGGTGACTTTTGAAGATCTGTAAATTCTGTTGAACAATCAACAAGCATTAGCAGCCTCCAGCATCTTTAAGGTTATTTATGTCTAAATAAATATATACCATGTATATTTTCTTTTATGTTTATAAAGCTATTAACCCTTTCAGTGCAGAGACTATAGTGCGTATGACACATGGAGCTAATACAATTATGCATACATTGCTGGAAACTGTTTCTTAAAAACAACAAGCATACAGAAAATCTGTAGAATTTAAATTTAGGAGTAGTACTTTTTATACATTATTGTAGAATAGCATGAACTTATAACAACTAATTATTTTCTACACACACCATTTACACACACCATTTTTTATTAAAAATTCTTTTGAAACTAACAAAATTAAATGCTGCAATTTAGATCTCCTTCACATTTTTCAGGAATTTGTCATAAAATAAAATATAACAAAATAATGAATAAACATTTTATTCTAAAAAACATCCAATTGAATAAAAATTGTTGAAAATTCCCACAAAGTTGAAATTTTTGCAAAGCTATAATTAAATAACTATAACAGTAAAAATAAATTCTATGTCCTTGACATAGTTATTATTATAATAATCAATTATAAAAATACAAATATACAGATACACAATATAGACTTTCTGGTAATTCCTGACAATCAGACCAATACAACACCAGTGTTAACATTTGGTACACTATAAATAGTCTTTCAAAATACACAGCAATATTTTACTGTACATTCACAAAATATTGTTGATTAGCACTCTATGAGTTAAAATAGAACAAAATATAGGAAAAAAATCAAAGATAGTATAAATGAACAGAGTACATACTTTGATATGTACTAAATTTTAATAGTGAATTATAGTATATTTATGAAAAAAATTTATTGCACCAAATAAGGATGCTGCTATATTGAAGAAATTTAAGTTGATCAGTTTTACTGAAAAGTATTAAATTCATTTTTATAAAGATTCTCAGAAGAAATTTTATTTTTCAATATGATAGTTTTAGAGATGTTTGATTGACATCACTCATTTGGAGGGTTAAGCTTGATTATAACACATTTTCCAATTACTACTAATAGCAATAGAGCAGTGATTAAGGTGATTTTATAAGGTTGTTTCTTGTACGTCAATAACATTTTAATTTCACTATCTAAACACTTTTAAAGAAAAGTCGTCCAAAACCATTTGAAAATATTTGGTAGGTAGGTTTATTAATAGACTTAAGTAATGCAATGCTTCACTTTAAAATGCAATAGCATAAATAACATCATGATAGTATAATATTGTTATGATAACCTGAATTGTAAAATAAAACTGCAGAAGATTTTAATTAAAAAATGCATGTGCTAGCTATCCAACGAATACTGATTGTAAAATAAGAAAATAATACATGTGGAGTACTATGATCTAGTGGATTCTAATATCTAACTAACTGAAATGTTACATTGATCATATTCAAAATTGTAGCTTAGTAATTACCTATTTATTAGGGTGAAAGTAGCATTCATCTATATTTTCCAATTACATCATGTCATAATGTTGCCAACACAATTATCTTGAGACAATTCTGCCTCACTGTGGAGAGCCACATTCAGACAATTAATTATAGATTATCTTAAACCAAAACTGGCAAAGCTAGTAATGATTGTCTGCTTATAAATGTGAGTGCAGGGGCGAAGCTATATTGTGATTGACTGAAGCTCACCAATCAGCAATCAAATCAGATTATCAAAACTAGCAAATTGTAATGAAGAAGCCATATTGATCACTATTTGGTAATATTGAAAGCTAATTGCTTGAGATTCAACCAATCATGACACAGTTCTCCACTCAGTTTTCTAAACACAGTAACGGTTAACTTAACACATGTTGACTAAAGACTAAGAGTCCAAAATATATCTTAAGATTTTAATTGTGTTAGCAATGTTTAGTCAGTGTGAACAGTAAAACTGAATTGATAGTCATAACAGAAGTCTTGTAACCCTCACAATTAAAAAGTAAAAATAGCCTACCTCTGAGCCACCTCAATGTACTCCTCATCTGTCGGGTCATATTGGGAGACCTCAGCAATTATCTCCTGTCCCACCATCAGACATACCTGGTGTCTCAGGTTCAGTTCTGACTGGTCAAGCTCGCTCAGCCCTCGCCGGTTTATCTGTGCACACCACAAAAGCAATCATAGTATTACCTGTTTTGATTATTGCAAATTTATATTGTGCTTTTTTATTTCTAATATTTTTGTCCAGGGTTTCCATTGGTATGCCTGTTACCAGTAAAAATAAATCAATTATGTTCTGCCTTGACTCAAGAGAAAACGATACACCAGTTTTCAAGTCTTAACAACCTTTCTATCAAGAGTTATTGCAGAGAGAGGCATACAAACAGAGAGACCAACTGACTGCCCTAGCATGTTTTTACCCCAAATTCAATAGTGGACGAAGAAGAACTTATATACCAATTTTCAAGTCTCTATAAAACGAGACAGTTTTGAATGGTGAGAAAATTACCCAATTTATCACATTACCAACAACAGACCCAAGACAAAGATTACTGAAATGTCATATTATGTAGTCCACATTTCATATGTAAATGAAATAAATCTCTTAGAGCCTTCACGATAGAAGGAACAATGTGTTCTATACATCAAAAACTGAGACTGGCATGTACCGTGAGCGCCTTGGTGATGTCGCTAACACTGAAGAGGCCTGGACGGAAGATGGCATCAAGGTACAGCTGACGGGGGTCAAGAGTAGGGTCAGGAGACAGGGTGAGAGGCGGTGGAGGCTCCAAGGTCACCCACGACCAGGAGCCAGAGTTCACGTGAGTATGAGAAACCGCAGTATCTCCAGTCCCTGTTACCCATACACACCATACCTCCTGCCCACCGTCTGCCAGCAGCATCTCCACCAGGTCATGGTTCTGCGTGGACAGACATACAGTTCTATTTTATATTCAGTTAATGAAAACTAACAACAAATTAACAAACAATAAACAACTTAAACATACAGCCGATCAATTAAACTTCTGAAGTTGGGATTTTAATGAATTATCTTAATTTTAGAACATGTACAAATTTTTCTTAAAACAGAACACATTTTTAATGATTTATAGATATTTTGTAAAATTATTATTTATTACTGAATATCTAACCAATAGAATCAATAAAACATAACATTATTACCCAATACAAAAAATGTGTTTATATTACGAACAATTCATCTAATGTTCGGGTCTGTACAGATGTAGGAATAAAGGAATTATATAAATAAACTATATTGAAAATATTGTTAAATCTCTTTGAAAATGTTTAATAAGGTGTTTAAAAAATTAACTAATTGAACATTGATATACTTGGGACATTATATATCTGTGTGTGTATTTGTTGTATATTAAAATAAAAGTTTTGTATAACAGCAAAATTATACTGAATAAAGAAAAAATTCTAGCTTATTTATAAACTGAACTTACATATGGTGGTATATACCTCAAGAGTAAAGATGGAGTTGTGAGTGGTGTAGGTGCAGATGCCAGAGTCCAGCCTAGGCTCCACCACGACAATGTGACTTCGCTCAGAGAAACAGAAGTAGATGCCCAGTACCAAATCTCCACGGCTGTTCGTTGTCTTACGGATTACATGTTTCTGGGCTGAGTCAGTAAATGTCTCAATAATTTTTCAAAACAACTTCACCACATAATTAACCCATTAGCCACACAAAATTTTTCTAGGCCCAACCTCCCTGTATAAATCCAATTAAATGTACAAAATATACAAGAATTTAGTAAAACTCTCACAAAACATAACTTTTATTGCTATTTGGTTGACTGAGCCATTGTTTTTTAGCTAATGAAACAGGCTACAATATCCTGTAATTTATAAGCACTAAAGTATATAAGATTTTTTTTAATTTCGAGAAATAATTTAAAAAAATGTTTTTTTTTAATTTTGAAAGCATGACATTTTTTCTAGTATAAAACACAGTTTTACTCTACGATGTTTGCTATAATTTTATAGGAAATTTAATTTTTTTAGTAGAAAATTTTATTTCATTGATATTATTTTAATTTTTTCAAGTTTTACGTAGATTTTTGTAAAATGCGACATTTGTGTTCTTACACAAATCCTAGCAAACACGAAAAAAGTGCAAGGGTATAGTATTGCATATTCACATTCTTTTTCTGGGGTTAATACATATTTATTTTTATAGTATATGATCTTTTGTTTAATTTTAATACATAAACTTTATTATTTGAGCCTATACTAATATTTAAACAAATATTTAATAACCCATTGCCTACCAATGACATATATGGCTTGTAATCAGTTAGCATTGGTGTTATTACCAAAGAGAGGCACTGTCCGTCACACTGTTTATTATTTTGTAGTCGAAAATATTCCTGATATTGATTATTTTTGTATTTATCTGTATAGTATTATACCATTTGTTAAAACAACACATATTATAACATGTTTGTTTTTGATTAGTCACCATCTGAAATGGCGTTGCAGCAAGATTGCATTGTGTTTTCAAAAAATTAAGTGAGTGGTGGTAACTTTAATGACAATATTTTGTGTGTAATTAGCACTGAAGAAATACAGGAGAATCAGAGAAATATGACAAGGCCTTACGTTTTTTGATTTGATTTGATTTGATTGACGTTTGAACTTGGGAGTGGATAAGGCAAGCAAATGATCCACATAATTTTATTTTTAGTGATACATCTGCTAGGTAACTAAATACAGAAATCACAATGTGGTAAATTTCTAGACACTAGGTTTTGGACAAATGTTACCAATGATATTTATGAGTATAGATTCAACTGGTGTAAGTTATGTCTTTATAACTTAAACGGTTTTCATGTAATAATAGCGGAATGTTGACTGGCATGGTCTTTATCAGTTCACAAGCAGTATTGATGAACGTCTGTGCCATCGGTCATTAGCTGGAGGGTTAAAAGTTGGTGACAATATTTGACTTCAGTTTTACAAGCTAACAAATAATCATCTGAGTTTAGCCTAAAGTAATGTGACAATAAATCAGATCCAAACTAGAGCTTCAGGTTCTGTGACAAAAACAAGAAAAGCAAAAAATTATAGAATCTTGTACCTTATTATTTTGGTTATTTCTTGTGAATCTGAAATTTATAGGAATAAAATATTTACTATTCATACAGAGAAAACGCAGCATAAATGTTCATTTGCAATCACAAAAACTGTTTATTTTCTTATTAAAAATGTATTTTACATTCAATAAAACATTTTTGCTAAATTTCTATAGCAGTCTAAAGTATCTTGACTAGAAAATAGTGTTAGAACCAAGCAGGGCTTATATTTCTGATTAAACCAAAGCTTAGTAAGTGCTGAAAATATAAAGACCATTTTGACATATACCAGATCTAGGATTGAAACACTGTTATTAAACAATCAACCAACTTGGTACTTTAATTGTTCCCAATTGCTAGTTAGATGTGTAAAATATGTCATAAATTAATGGACATATAACTATATACAAGATTTACCCGGAAAATATCCTGTGTAGCTTTGTGCTGTAGCCCAATAAGTGAATCTCCAAAAACAATGAGCTGGGCCCCTTCTAACAAGTACTCCCCTTCATAAGCCAACTCAGCACTATTGACTTCTTCCACCATTTCCTTCCCCCTTCTACAAAATTTCCTTAAAATTCTTTTAGGGATATCTAGTTCTTGACTCTTTAACATAAATCATTTTTACCAATTGTTTTCTGTGTTCTATGTTCTCAAATTGTATTCCTGTCAGAGCAGTATTTATTTTGGGAAGAGCTAAAAATCCGTAATGAGTTATGTCAGAGCTAGAAAAATTGATAAACTTTTTACGCCATGTTTTACTAGGGAATAGCAAAAACTCAGACAAAAGATAGTACACTGTCACAATGCAATAATTTTTAATCATAATATAACTACATTTTTATGTATAGATGAAATATCATTAGCACTTTTTCAGACCCCAAGATTTTCTACTTACTTCCAATCAATCAACGACAGATTTTATTGATGATCATTCACATACAAAATTGGTTTAGGGGATTTCCTCCAGAACCAATTCTATAATAAGGCCATTTTCAAATTGCCTACATCATGAATTTATTTTACTCTTTTCCTGTATCCTTGTTAAAAACCCTTTTTATGCATACTAACAGATGGAAAATTACCAAATTTATGGGAAAAATGTAATGGAAATTCTTTGATCCATAAGTCCTGTTATAGAGGAATGTGGAATTTGGAGATTGGATGTATTTCAGACAAATCTCACAAACAAGGCATCCTAGCACAAATTTAAGAACTACTTTACCTCCAAGCACACGAGGTTCATGCCTGTCGGAGACGTCTGTAAAGGAAAGACACTGCACTCGACTACAAGACCAAGCTCGCAACTGGCCGTTCTGACACACGGAAAAGAGATACATCTCATTATGAATATTGTGGAGCACCAAACTCACTGGTACTGTGTCTTCACTGTTACGGCCTCTGTAAACATATACATAATTAATTATAGTACTGTGTCCATGAGTACTTGCCACCTGTGAAAGAATTTGCTGCGTGCGCCCTGTCAACCACATGCTGACATGTAACCTCTATTTTTAAGTAAATTTTAAAACAAAGTAAATTAATGTTAATTTTTTCACATGTTCTTCATATGTAAGTTTAATTCTATAGAAAAAGGGATACTTTTCCTAAAACTGACTTCAAAGATTTTATACGAGTTGTAAACTTGAATTGTACTACTTGTAGTAACACACATAAGAAAATATTAACATTTTCATTCCTCTGACAAATGTTTCAGTTAAGAAATAGAGCTGTCTGCTTCGTTTCTACAATAATACACTTGAGGTGGTTCCTATTTCACTTCAAAATCTTCCATTTACTGAATGAGAAAGTGACCAACTCAAACATTCTTAAAACCTTTCCTTCTGATTTTTCATTTAAGTGCATCCTTCTCATAATTAGGAAACTCAATTTAATAAGGAAACTCACCCACTTTATTTACAATCCAAATAATGTAATTGGGGATCAAGATTACAAAAATGAAAGGAAGAACACTTGTACCCACAATTAACCAAGGAATACCAGAACTGATATTCCTCACATATCCTGAACAACAAATGCAGTTCCGGTGGTCAATTTGTTCCACCTTCTGTTGTGTATATGGTAGTCTCGGCGGAGGACCCTACCAACAGTTCTGCACTCCGTGATGAGAGTTACTATGTGATATGATCACTCAGAACAGAGAATAGAATGTTACCAGTCAAGTCATGGCTAATTTGCACCTGGACTCCACAACACAGGCATTTCAATTATATCACTTGACTTCCAATAACAAAAAGATCAATTTACTTTATCAAACAATTGCTTCTATGCCCACCATGCTATTCAGTCCCACCAACAATGGCTGGCACTTATTGTGTAGTGCAATTTTGATATGTCGAGGACCATTATTTGGGAAAAGTTGAAATGATAAAGGTTGTTAACGGTTGATGAGAAAACATGTGTCTATGAGACCATCTACAATTCATTGTGAATGTTAACACTAACAGAGAAGTCTGGTATTTCCAAACTGAGTAGATGTTAAGTCGACCTTGGATAACATGATAACTGACTGTCAGCTCTACCAATAGGCACTACAGTCAGTCCAATACTGAAGTGGTCCAGAATCCAGGCAAAATTCTAGGACCATTAGCTTCCCTGGACACCGGAGAATTGATCAATGGCACTCTCTAAAGATAATTCGACTTAAACATGAGTACACACAGCACTGTCCGTTATTTTACATATTCACCTTTAACTCGCCCATGACATAATATCTGTTGTTTTTAATAAAGAAACAAATAAATAGCAACAGTAATATTCTAAATAGTGTTATTACATTGCTGATGAGTTACGTGGCAACAAAACATGGCATCTAGTCACTCTTATTTACAGTATGGTATTACTCTTTAAGGGAATAGTGCAAGTTCAAACCATTGTTATTTGGCAGAAGAGGACTTTGAGAGTTATAAGAAAATGTGTCTAACCATGAATCTTGCTAACCAATACTTAAACAATTTTAAAGTATGTCATTGCCTTGTTTATATATTTATTGGTTAATACTCCAAGTCATAGAAAATTTCGACAGCTTTAAAAAGTAGACAAATATACTCTTATACTATACGAGAAAGAACTATTTGCTAAATCTACTATAAATTAAATTAGATAAAACTAAAAACAGTCATGTGTTTTACAGAAAAAGCATGGGATGTTATATTAGGCAAACTATAATGAAAATCAAATCTTTTTAGTCCATAAATGACTACATGGCCTGTAGTCTTTGATGTGATATTAGTACTTAAAGTTTTTAATCTTGTTTCAATTCAGTTTTTAGATTATTGTATGTTTTAATGTACACATTTTATTGTTTTGTAAGATTTTCCTATTAGTGTTTACTTGGATATCATCATTCTTCTTCAACTGAACAGTGGCTTATATTATATTATAAAAATAATATGCTATAAAATTTGTTGGTTGTCTATTGCATGATTTGTAATTGTAGTGAACGATAATAAAAATATCTTGTATTTTGTATCAAAAATGGCAAGATGGCTGCCGGCGGGAGGAAGGACGATGTATGTGGAGTGTGTGTAAATAAAGTGACTAAAAGAACTGGGGGTGTTAAATGTAATGGCTTTTGCAATAAATGGTACCATATTAAGTGTACTACATTGTCAAGCGAAGATTTTAAGAAATTTCTTGATCTAAGCGGCAAAGTAATGTGGTACTGCGAACCATGCAAGGTGAAGGTTAATGAGCTCGTGTTGAGTGGTGATTCGTCAACGGAAAATGTACAGGCAGAAAGTGAGAATGGCTGTTTAAATCCGCATTTAAAACTTATTTTAGACCAGTTGGACATTGTGAGTGAGAATTATTCAAAACTTGAGGAAAGAATGACTCTTGTTGAAAAGGTTAGCAATCGAAATGTTAACCTCTCAACACAAGGTTCAATTTGTGATGAAGCTGGTGAATGTACCGATATGTCGGGGTCGGAAGGCATATCCAATGCTGTTGCTTTGGACAATAATGTTGGTGTGGACATTGAATCAAACGATAATAGCGATAATTCACTCTCTGACAAAGCTGATGTGACTTCGGAAGCAGCTGGATCCCGTAGGCCTAGTGGTGGGGCTATCAGAGTTGTGAACGGACAACGAGTTATTAATAATTCTGAATGGAAGGTGGTTAATCACAAAAAGAAACCAGTGACAGCTAGGTATATGCCTAGTTACAACCAGTATGAAATGCGTAAACCTAGACCTAATGGAGGTTATGTTGAACAAGGTAAGCCTAGGCTTAGGAACAACTCAACTAATGTGCCTCTGACTAAAGGCAGACCTATGCATGAAAATAGTGTTAGTATTGCGGCACCATACAGCTTTAGGGATGCTTTAAAGAGGAATGTGAAAAATAAAGTAATTTTTGGAACTAAAGTGTCAAGTGAAGGCAATATGTTAAAAACTGCACCGAGGCTGTATTGGATTTTTCTATCAGGGCTTGACGCAACTGAAAGCTCTGACAATATTAAAAGTTACCTTAAGGATCTGAAGGACTCAGATTCATATGTGTGTGAAAAGCTGACTACAAGGTTTAATGGTTATAGCTCATTTAAGATTGGCGTGCCATTTAATTTAAGTGAAGAACTGATGCATCCAAACTTGTGGCCTGAGGGATGTATAATTGGAAAGTATAAGCCCCACAGGAATAAAACCGAGGCTATGGGAACACCTGGTGATTTTTTAGCACAAAACACGTATGTAACCAAAGGGTCCTAGGTGCAGATATGAGTAGGCCATCAAAGCCTATAGACTTGGACTATAAATCTAAGGACAGTGTAAATATTGTACATTGGAATGTGCAGGGTTTTCTTGGAAAGAGAGATGAAGCTAATTTGTTGGCAATGAAATTTAATACAGACATGTTGTGTGTTTGTGAACATTGGTTGAGCAGCGATGAACTGATGGAGGTGAGTCTACCAGATTTTAAATTGATCAGCGCATTTTGTAGATCTTCGGGCCAAAGAGGGGGCACTGCAATATTTTTAAGATCCAGATGGCTGGGCGAGGAGATGACTTTTTTAACAGAACTGTCTAGTCAATATATCTGTGAAGTAGCTGCTGTATTTATAAAGGAGATTAACCTAGTTTGTATCGAAATATATAGAGTACCTGACGGTCAGAACTTTGACAATTTTATTGAGCACATGTATGAATTGTTGAGTAATTTTATGAATAGTAATAAGAATAAGGCATCAATTATGCTGTGTGGCGATTTTAATATTGATATTTTAGTCAATGACTCTAGGAAAGCTAAGTTTTTAGATTTACTTTTAGGTTTTAACCTTTGGACAACCATTTCTGATGTAACTAGACCTAGTACGAATTTTGTGGATGGCGGATCATGTATTGACAACATTGCCACTACTGTACATTTTGACAGAATTGAGAATGCTGCAGTGGAGCCTATGGTTATGTCAGACCATCATGCGATTGTTCTAAAATGCAAATTGTTACCAAGGAAAGATAACGTTACCAGTCATGTAAATAGTAGGCTAACCAATGTAAATAGTTCTAAGCAAAAAGATTTTAAAATTGTCAGAACAATTGATTATATCAATTCATTGTATTTTGTCACTCTAATTAGTAAAATTAACTGGTTGCTTCTGTATGAGTTAAATAGCATAGATGATAAATTTGACTATTTTTTAAATAAATTTATGAACATTGTGAATATTGCTTTTCCTATTAAGTATGTACCAGCTGTTAGGGATTATTGTAAACTTCCCTCTTGGTATAATACAGACCTCAAAGAACTTAAGGAAAGTTGTTTATATATGTATGCTCAGTATAAGTCTACAGGCATAACCTACTTTAAAGAATGTTATATGAAATTAAAGAAGAAATATAAAAGTGATGTTAGAAGTTGTAAGCTACATTTTAATTGTGAGAGGGTGTCATCTGCTAAAAATAAACCTAAAATTATGTGGTCTATTATTAATGAAAATATAAGTAATAGTGATAGGTCTAAAAGTACAGAAGTTGGAAGTAGTCTAACAGCTTGTGATTTCAATAACTTTTTTGTGAATAGTGTAAATGATCTCATTGCTAATGTGCCTTTTTCTAGTCAGTCTATGTCATACTATTTAAGTAAGTTAAGTTGTAATGTGTCTAACTGTGAATTTAGTATTACTGAAGTAAAGGTTGAACAGATGTATGATGCTATTAATTTGTTAAGTAATAGTTCATGTCTGGATGTGTATGGTTTTAATTCTGAGCTGTTGAAACTTGCTGCACCTTTTATTGCCGAAGCTCTAGCCTATCTCTTGAATCTTTGTATTAATAATGGTACATTTCCAAGGTGCCTTAAGCTGGCAAAGGTTATACCACTGTATAAAAAAGGTTCACGGAAAGAACATAAGAGTTTTAGACCTGTCTCGATAATTCCAATTGTTTCAAAAGTGTTTGAGGTAATAATAAATAGGCAAGTAATTCAGTATTTTGAAAGTAACCTATTGTTATCAGATAGTCAGTTTGGTTTTAGGCCTAAGAGAGGAACACTAAATGCTATTGTAAAATTTATGAAGAACTGTATTTATGGTGTAGATGATAAAAAAGTGGTCATAGGCAAGTTCTTCGACATGTCTAAAGCCTTCGACACGGTAAATCATGAAATTTTGTTAGATAAACTTAAGTATTATGGTTTTGATGATCTGTCTTTACAATTTTTTAAATCATATCTCAAAGAGAGATATCAAATGGTTGCTTTTAATGGAAGCTCTTCTCAATACAATGCAGTTACAGCAGGGGTTCCACAAGGATCCATTTTGGGACCTGTATTATTTATAATTTATGTAAATGACCTGCCAGCCTCCATAAATAACAATGTGACAAGATCATACATGTTTGCAGACGACCTAGCAATCTTACTGAATGGTAAAAATTTTAATGTAGTAAATGATTCTCTATTAGTCGCTAACTCAATTGTGAATGATTGGTGTGCGGCGAACGTCCTCTGTGTAAACCGTGAGAAAACTCAGGAGATTAATTTTAGTTTGCAACATAAACCTAACCATGATAATGTAAAGTTTCTGGGTGTTCACCTCCAAGAGAGTCTGAAATGGAACAGACATATAGAAGTTTTATGTAAAAAATTAGCAAAAGGCATTTTTATGTTGTTAAGATTGAGATTAATTGTAAATATTGAAACATTAACTGCAGTATACTATGCACACATCCAGAGTCATTTGTCCTATGGAGTTATTGTATGGGGCAATGATCCTAACACCAAAAGACTTTTGATATTGCAGAAGAGAGCTATTAGGATAATGTGTAATGTAAACAATAGAACCCATTGCAAACCTTTGTTTAGACAATTAGAGGTGTTGACTGTGCCTTCTATATTTGTTCTGGATGTATTACTGTATGTTAAAAATAACTTGCAGACAATAACAGTAAATAGCTCTATACATAATTACTTTACTAGAAATTGTTCTAATCTTAGAGTAAACTACTGTACCTACCAGTGTACCAAAAATAGTTTTGTAGAGATAGGTATTAAAATGTATAACATGTTACCAAATCATATTAAATGTCTAGATTTTATTAGGTTTAAGAAATGCTTAAAAATATCTTAGTAAATCTAGCAGCATACAGTTTAGATGAAGTTATAGATCATATTGAAGCTAACATAGTCTAGTTATGAATATTTTACTTTTATAATACAATTTGTTTTGTATGAGATGACGATGCCATGCATACCACATTTGTAACGGCAATAAAAATTCTGATTCTGATTCTGATTCTGATTATATCTTGCAACTACCATGTTGTTGAGGGGGATAAAAAACACCTGGACTCTTTCAAAATTTAAAAACATTTGTCAAACTGAGATGTGCTCTATTTCTTTATTTCTCTCTCAAGTACATTAAATCTGTAATTGTTTTTCCACCATCATCATGAGAAGAACTTTCAAACCTTTCTAACACTACACTTGTCCACCTAAAGTAACAACTGGGGAAAATAACCTGCTAAACCAGGAATGGAAAAAGAGAAAGAAAAGATACCTTGTGCACTGTTAACCCTAGAAGAGGCAGGTGCCGGATATACAGTGAATCGGCCGTCGTCTAAGTGGCAGTGCCGGAATTCCGGCTCAGTTACATTGCGTCGCATTTTGTTATTTTTGAAGGAGTAAATATAATCTGATTGTGATAAAAATCATATATTTGGAAAGATGAAGAATTGTACTTTACAATGATAGCGTATTTTATTAGGTTTTATACTATTTATAGATATCCGCTATGGATATATATAAACAGCTGTGCAGCAGACATCTGGCCTGCCCGCACAACATTTGTTTACTTTCTATTATTGTTCCAAGTCCATAGTTTGGAGTTTATTTCAGCTAGTTATTACTTATGAGCTAAATAATACTATATTACAAATATTTTTGTAAATAATTTGTGATAAAATGAGTGAAATCTTTAGAGATAGATCAAGTGACTTGAGAGAATTGGTATTCAAACTGCTTGAGGAGCTGAATTCTACACTGGTATATATTGTAAATATAGGTATGTAACATCAATGCATTTTATATTAATTTTTTAATTGATTTATAACCAAAATGATTCATAAAAATGGTTTTAGGTATTGAATACATTATATGTCTACATGTATATATCGGCTTTATGTCTTACCCCTGTGCATAAAAAATAAGTGCTTTGGTCAATTTCCGTAAAAAAACACAAAAAGTGTAAATATGGATTTTCAAAGTCATATAAAATATATATTTCTGATATCACCACTAAATTCTAGATAACATGTATATATTAGAATTGATTTTTTATACACTTGAAGTCAAGTACAAAATGGAATCCGAGGATAAAATTTAATTTTTTTACTTTTTTAAATCTTTTTGCCGCATGAAAAATTTATGACAAGAAAAATATTTGTTTTTTGTAGAGCATGTTGTTATGTGTTCTTTTATAAAAAAATGGTGTATAATATGTTAAGTTTGGAGCAGTAGTAATATATATTAGAAAAATACACGAACAGTTGGCCTAAAACACCGTGCCACTACAGAGAATTTCCAATGCCACCTCTAGGGTTAAGGAGGTTAGTTCACTGTATAATTAGTTCATCTGTCACCATTTCAATACCGATGGTATTTGAAAATAAAGAATATTTATATTTATATTTAGTTGTTAGCACATTAATAATCTGTATATTTACAAATTGAGCTAACCTACCGTCCTACCATTCAAAAATTGATACAAATTAGGGTATATTTTATTTTTATAATATGGAAAAACAATGTATAGAAGTTAAGTAAATTGTATTTGTATAAGTAACACATTTATCAAGTATTTCAGGTCTTTAAAATTATAGCAATGATAACAAAGGTTTCATTTCTATATCTGGAATTACATCAATAAGTAGACAGAACTTACAGGAAGGCCTCTGTGATTCCGGACAGGAACCTGGGCATGAGTGACTCATGTCGTAGCTCCAGTGTGGATGTACTGCCAGTGGGGGTGTCCAAGGTTACCAACAGGATGGAACCTGTTGCTAGAGCTAGGGCGAACACTGCATCGCACTTGGCTGTCAGGCAGGAAGCACTCGTGTGCGGCAGGCCTATGGTTTAACATTCTTTCAGATTAACAATACCACTCCATAAAACCAGGGATTAAACATATAAATATAAAATCACATATTGCTTTCCTTGTGTTGTAGGCTTATTTGGAAACAACTTCACTTATAGTAGTTGGGTGGTCTTGTTATCGGTGTCACTAGCTAGTGTCGTATCTAAGTGGCAGATGATATTTTACAGTTAAGTTTGTTATTTATCATTTTAGTTAGACCCAGCAACATACCTCAGTACCTGTAAGATTATATGGTGACAGTACAATTTTGATGTTAACTTATATTCATTGATTTTTAATAATTAATAAATTACCAATTGATTTGGTCACGAGGTAGCAGGTAGAATCCAACACAATAAAACATTTATTTCTGTGTTTTCACTTATACACTTAAAGATGAAGGGCACATCTGAACATAAATATAATTAATTTTAAAGCAGGTTGAGAATATGTGAATTGATTACTATATGAAAAAGCAACTTCAATGTCTAATAGTCCTTAACATTCTGACTAATGAATTTGTGTTTTTTGACAATTTGAGAAAAAAGGTTTCATGAGTTTATGGCCAAAGAATTTTGAGGAAAGACACAACCTTGTTTTGAGACACATTTAAATAACAGTTGGTGTATAAATTCACTTAGATATATGTCCAATACAGTACATTTCTTTAACAAAAACCAACTTTATTTCACAACTAGCACTGGTTGTAAGGTTATTGAAGAAACGAAGAAACTTGTATCTCATAGTGCTGGCATTTCGTTATCAATTATATAACAAAAAATCATCAAATTGTAAAAGGAACTCTTGAAACCATTCTTGCACAGCTATGAGTTACTTTGTTTTAGTACACATATTATAAAACAGATATATTCAGTATATTACAGGTATTCAATACAAAAATTAATACAGCGGTTGGTGGTATACCACATGCTATATTAGAATACATGATTGATTTATTTTAAATTTCTAATGACAACGATTCTAACATTGATCTTTGTAACTGCTTTGTAGCATCTTGATATATTTATCAGAAATGTTTGTAGATTGGTTACCAGACACATGGGCGTAACCAGAATCAAAACTACGGGGGTTGGAGGGGCAAGACATTGGACACTCAGTTTTGATGTTTTTTTAATAGAAAAGTTGAATGAAACCAAATAATTATTAAGACAAATGTGTATTCATAATCAGCCCAATATTTTCAGATTTGTCTTAGTATTAGAGTTCGTGATTGTTTAGTATAAGTTTTGGTACATTGCCTAAGCGATTGGTATGTCTTGTGGTACCTATAAGCACGGTTGTAGTTTTGCTTTCATTTAAGTTCAGCCCTTGCCATTTTGCTCAAGAAACTATTAATTCAATATTTAAATTCAATAGTGGAATGCAAGTCATTTAGAAATAACAGCTTAGAGTTGTAATTTGTCACAGTCTTGGCATTTCATACAAAATGTATTCTCTGCACATTAATTCTTTTATTCAACAAAAAATATTTCTTCAAGCTTTATTAATAAGAACAATTGTGCACATATGTGATATGTATACTCACAGGGAGTGGAGTTGATCACATGGTAGGTGGAGGGATCTCTGGCCTCAAGAGCGGTTACATCTCGGAATATGGAAGGTACTCTCAGCTCACTATTCTCCTATAAAATTCTCAGTTTTAATAATCTCTTTGTTGAGTAAAGTATTGATATGCAGGACTAATAAACAAACACAAAATTCTACCTACTAATTATACAGTACAATGAATTATTTATTTTACACTTATACAGGGTGAGTCAGAAATATGGTAAAATATTTTAAGACGTGATTGTAGAGCTAAAAATAAGAAAAAAATGTTATATAAAGGTAGGTCTGGAAACGCTCCATTAGTGAGTAATGGCTGGCGAAAGATTTTGCTTTGTTTTCAGTTCACCTGGTGAAATTAAGTGATTCTGAAATGTTTTGTTCTTACTTTTTAAACTCAAATAAGGTGGATTTATAAGGAAAATCACCTGAAAAATCAAATAAAACCACTCTAGAGGTTGTAGTGTGAACAGTTTTTGAGAAAAATTATGAAATTTGCCAAAAATCTAATAGCAAAAATACCATCTTAAATGTTTGATGTCCAATACATTGTTAAATGACCAAGAAACAAATTGTTTTTCCTGATATAGATTGAAGAGAATTTAATTTTGAAAACAACCATAATAAGGAAAGTTAATTAAATGTGTAAAAAAGTTATGAAATTGACTTCTCACGTATTACACTACATAGCAATCTTTTGCTGTTTTATAATAAGGAATGAGTATCAGATTGGTAACAGCTGGTAATAATTAATCATTTAAACAACAGCTGTTTAAACATTTTTAAATAGTAAATAATCAGCTGGGCATTTATGATTAGATGCATTTATGATATGACACCTCATTTTTGAACAAAACAACAAACATTAAAGATATTGTTTGTTTGTGTTAAGTATTTTAACCAGTTATTTTCATCCATTTTATTAGTGATTTCGTGTTGTGTGTTTCATTTATAAAAAATTGAAGGTTATATTCATGTGTATTCAAACTCTGAATTAGCAGACATGTGCAATTTAATGTATGGTTTGGGACGCTGCATTAGTACTGCAGCAAGACATCTGTATCAAGAGAACTTTCCTAACCGAAGGTGTACAAGCGGAAGATTTTTTGCCACTATTCATCAACGCCTATCTGAAACAGGTTCTTTGAAGTCTTCAGAGCATAGTAATGCAGGCATCGTCCGATCATGTAGGACTGTTGGATTAGAAGAGTTGGTTCTTAATGAAATTTCTGATTATCCTGAAAAGAGCACTACAGAATTGTCACTACAGTTCAATGTCAGCCAAACTAGTATTTGGAGAATACTACACGAGTACCAGTTACACCCACACCACTTCTAGCATGTCCCAAACTCTTTTGCCACAAGGCTACGCTCCCCGTGTTGTTGTTTGTCGATGGCTTCTGGGAAAATGTGCTGATCCAAACTTTTTAAATACAATTTTGTTTACCGATGAGGCTCACTTTACAAGAACAGCTATCATTAACTTCCATAACAACCACACTTGGGCAGACAGAAATCCTCATGCTATCAAACCTAATCACCCACAACATCAGTTTTCAGTGTATGTTTGGGCTGGAATCTTAGCAGATCATTTAGTCGTATTCGTGCTTCCTCCCAGGGTTAAATGACGTGGTGTACTTGAACTTTTTAACAGACAAGCTACCTAACCTGCTTGATGATGTACCTATGCATTTGCGCCAAAACATGTGGTTTATGCATGACAGGGCACCTGCGCACTACTGTCTGAGTGTTCGTGGACACCTAAATGAGAGTTTCACAAATCAATTGATAGGCCGAGGTAGACCATTTTCATGGCCAGCAAGATCATCGGACTTAAATCCTTTGGATTTACCTTTGGGGACATTTAAAAACCGTAGTTTACTCTTTCCCAACAGATACCATTGAAGAACTCCGATTAAACATTTTTAATGGAGTAGAAACCATTAAGCAGACACCTGGAGTTTAGAACGGGTCCGAAACTCGATGAGAAGACGCCTGAACGCGAGCATTTTGAACAACGGAGGTCATTTTGAGCATCATCTTTAATCTTCCTGAGTGATTGTAGTTATTTTTAGTGTAATTAAAATTTTGAACTAAAAATATGTTTGTTTTTCACCAGCTGTCACCGATCAGATACTAATTCCTTATTATAAAACAGCAAAAGTTTGCTGTGAAGTGTAATACGTGAGAAGTCACGTATTATTTATAAATTAATTTTTTATATATGAAACACACAACACGAAATCACTAATAAAATGGATGAAAATAACTGGTTAAAATACTTAACACAAACAAACAATATCTTTAATGTTTGTTGTTTTGTTCAAAAATGAGGTGTCATATCATAAATGCATCTAATCATAAATGCCCAGCTGATTATTTACTATTTAAAAATGTTTAAACAGCTGTTGTTTAAATGATTAATTATTACCAGCTGTTACCAATCTGATACTCATTCCTTATTATAAAACAGCAAAAGATTGCTATGTAGTGTAATACGTGAGAAGTCAATTTCATAACTTTTTTACACATTTAATTAACTTTCCTTATTATGGTTGTTTTCAAAATTAAATTCTCTTCAATCTATATCAGGAAAAACAATTTGTTTCTTGGTCATTTAACAATGTATTGGACATCAAACATTTAAGATGGTATTTTTGCTATTAGATTTTTGGCAAATTTCATAATTTTTCTCAAAAACTGTTCACACTACAACCTCTAGAGTGGTTTTATTTGATTTTTCAGGTGATTTTCCTTATAAATCCACCTTATTTGAGTTTAAAAAGTAAGAACAAAACATTTCAGAATCACTTAATTTCACCAGGTGAACTGAAAACAAAGCAAAATCTTTCGCCAGCCATTACTCACTAATGGAGCGTTTCCAGACCTACCTTTATATAACATTTTTTTCTTATTTTTAGCTCTACAATCACGTCTTAAAATATTTTACCATATTTCTGACTCACCCTGTATATTATTGTTCAATTTTAACAATAGTAATCTATGTTCTGATTTTTTTCAATTTAAAACCTCTCTATTACTAATGAGACAGATTCTCTTTATTATTACTTCAAGATTTTCAGTCAGTAGTCAGGTTATAATATGCAAATTCTTGTAATGTTG
Organism: Homalodisca vitripennis; assembly: GCF_021130785.1. NCBI lineage: Eukaryota > Metazoa > Arthropoda > Insecta > Hemiptera > Cicadellidae > Homalodisca > Homalodisca vitripennis. Next base: position 71,358,387 of record NC_060207.1, read on the forward strand.
GGAGAACCATTACCATCGCTATTGGTATTTTGAAAATAACAAGTGAAGGGTACACCTACCTCTTTCCAAACATTGAATGATTTCTAGCATAGACTTACACTGTTAAGGACAATCAAACAATTAGTTCATAATTGGAAATATGAAATTTGGATTGTACCAGATTAGGATTGGATAGACCTAATTGGGAGAACTTTGTGGAGGTGGACATCACTTAACGTTACCTTCTAGAACGTTCATTTTACAAAGATCTACAGGACTCAATAACAAAGCAAATCTCTGTGAAAACCTTTGAAGATTGTACGGAGAAGTACTTCAGAGACAGGAAATTGAACTAATCCTGTAATAATCCTGAACTAATCTTTAATAATCTGAACATCTGAAGAGAACAAAGTATACATGCCATGATACATGAAGGCAAGAGGATAGAAATTGCTGTGCTAATGAAGAGCAATGAATAATTCATGAAAGTAGATGGTTTTCTAAAGGATACATGACCTCAGAAAGAAAGAACATCTACACTGATAATGCACTTTGATTAACTTACCAATTTATTTTCAGGATATAAATATCCTAAAATAACAACAATATTTAAATTTGACAAATATTAAATTTACAATAGCTTAAAATTAAGTTCCGGGTGGTGTGTGTTCAATTAGTGTGCCAAGATGAATGACAATGGAAGAGAGAAAAGGCAAAACATACCGAAGACAGAATGGGTAATAATACTCTGGTAAAGTGAGATATTGATACAGTGTTTAACTAAATTATAAAATTATCATAAGTTTCTTTAACCACCTGAAGGTGTTGGCACATACCTGCACCACGATCTTATCCGGATGTCTGTAGGTAAGGCGGTGTACACTGGATACAGTGGCCACCAGCACCACCACACTGTTGATTGTTTCATGTACTGAGATGCCCTCCAGTATCGGCGTGTCCGTGAAACGATAACGCAGGTGGTTGCCGACTAAGTTCACATCCAAGCTCTCTTCCACCAACTCCAAAACGTCATGGTTTGTTCGCCTCAACAATTATTATCATTCTTTTAAAACTTTCACAACTTTTAACAAAAGGGAAGTTTTAATAGTTCCAGTTTCAACTAGGTTAAATGGGACTTTAAAACACAATATCTTGGTCTAACACTTAGATAAATTATGTATGTCTATACCAAACCAGATATTTTCAAGTAACAGCAACCAATTGTAGGGATAAGTACTACACAGATCTGAAGAAAATAATGTTTACTACATCTTAAAGGATACTTTTTAAACATCTTGAGCGCTAACGCCTCAAACAACTTGATACTATCTACATATTTCTCATAATATACATGAGACTCTGGCACTTTGGGTTATTATAAATGAAAACAAAAAAATGGGAAAAGACTCACCAATAGATAAAGCGGTTCTTAAGGTTAGGCCGCTTGTAGCAGAAACCACCAGCTCGCTGCTGTACTTTCACATCTTGTAAAGTGCTTGGTGTTCCACCTGCAAAGTACCAAGAGTACTCACTTTTAGCCAACAAAAAATACACTCAATCAGTAAAAATAAATAACTCCCATAACCTTAATTTTATAACTGATAGTAAAATAGATAATATTGTATTACTAGTAAGTAATACTGTATCACTTTATCACTATAATTAATATTGGGCTACAATAACTCATTTCAGCTTGTACGAGGTCTGAATGTTGGTTATAAAAGAATTAATCAAAAGATATTGCCAGAAAAACTGTTTACATTAGTTATAAAAATGATTTTAAAAAATAAAGTGTTACCTACATTACTGTTCAATAAACTATTACAATTTTTTGGAGATCGTTTGTTATCATCCAGTTAAGTTTAAATTCATCAATCTCACGTTTAGTTGACGAAGATTATAACTTATAATTGGTGATATTTTTCCAGGTTGCCCTCAAAACAATGCCACTAACTGCAATAAAGCTCATGTCATTGTAGATTTTTACTCTCGCAATAATTTTTATGTTCATAGGTACTTCTTTAATTTATAATAACTATTAAAGTGGGCCATTGATCTGAAAAATATAAACACCTTGAAGTTCTAGTCTGGCTTTCTTATAAACTGATATTGTTTAATGAATTAAAAGGAACGCTTTGTTTGCCCAGTCTCTAATAGGGTCTACAAAAATTCATGTTTAGTCTTTCAGCATCTCTTTCATTGAACACTCTATTCCAATACTCGTGTTGCAATAACATTGACATGTTTCTTTTTAAAAAATTACTAGTTTTATTTTCTCAGGCTCTACGTCCTTGCTTCTAAGAAACTGTCAAATAAAAAGGTAATTCTTATGTGACAAATGTTATCTATATTATGTCTCTCTTGAAAGATCTCAGGTTGACGCCTGTAATAATTTGTCTAAAACGTGTACATTCATTAATTACTATAGGTATTTACTGATCGTGATAACGTGTTATAGAACATTAGATGATTCAAAAATAAAACGTTTATACAATGTTACAATTTTTCAAATTTTATCTTTTTCTAAAATATTGTTTAAGTTTTTCAGATAATTTTTTTTTAGAAACAGGCAGGCCATGTTTTCTAAAAGTGCATGTTTTCCTCTTTAATTCGATATATAGGCCTAATATGTTAGGTTTAAAAAATGTCTTAATAATTTTCAAAATTTGTAACTATCACAAAAAACGGCCAGTATACTGAGTACATTCATTGTTATAGATAGGAATAGGGTTTAATTTGTTAACCAACTTCTAATAGGCAAGGTAAATATAAGCAGTTTGGCAGTGTGTTGTTAATCTTTTCTTCATAAATGAGAAAGAACTCTGAAGAATGATGATTACTCAACCATAATATTGCATTATCATTAAATTAATGTTTTGCTTATCGATGAAATACTTAAAATACTAAACATACCGGTATTTAAGGTTATTTCCTTCCAGTTTTCCGGCCGAGTTTGATCTGGTATTACTTCTCGAAACTGTAATGTACTACTCATTTTTAGTATTTAAAAACATGAAATTTTAAATCAAAATTAAAAGTTGTAGATCAACTCGGCGACCCAGCCTAATACAAAAATATAATTAAATTATAGGTTATATCTCTCGCATTTCAAACAACAAAAGAAACACACTAACAAACAGTACCAAACCATCTAAAAGATCTCAACGACCAAATCAACCTATGCCTCCACAATATTATAAATTGCCCATGCCCAGTTCCCAAACTCAGTGTGGTCCTACCATACTGGTGGTCTGTGGACTCCGACTGATTAAATGACATCTCTATTCTATGAGGTAAATAAAGCCAGTCCCGACTCAAATTTTTTTGAAGTGAAAACTTCTTTAGGCTGGTACTATACGGACGCTAAATGCGTCGCGTTAAATACGCTGCGCTATTTTTAATTTTGGATGGCAATGCAAGTCAATTTGAGCGACTATACGAGCGCAGTCTACGCGGCACGCTGCCCTCCAACTCGGCGTCGACGCATTTTTACGCGACCAGCCCTGGAAAAACGTTAGCAGCGCGACGTAGATAGCGCTGCGCAACGCTAGGGCCGGACTATACGGACGCTAGATGCGTGGCCCGCAGTCGCAGTCTTGAGTGAGTAGTTATTGTGCTTCTGTGTGAGAGTCATCAACATGTTTGATACTGAGAAGTTCATCTTAGAAGTAGAGAAGCGACCTCCACTTTATGACGTCCAGTCAAAAGAATATTCAAACAGAAATGTTAAAGCTCAGTGCTGGATGGAGGTAGGAGCAGCTGTGCACGACAACTGGGAGGAAATGACTCCCCAAATGAAGGACGAAGCAGGTAACTAAGTTTGATATATTTATAAACAAAGGTGTAATGATGTAAACATATTTTTTCTAAGCACCAAGTACAACTAACTATCTTTGTTGTTTTACAATAGTAACGAAGACAATAATTAATAATAGTACCGTACATAAATATGGGAAGTATATTAAGACAAAAATGAAATTACAACTTTGTTGTGATAATAACTTAACACCGTTTTGAAATCATCTCTTTCCTTAAATTACGGTTTGATTATATGGTTATTTGTTTAATTGTGTGGTTATTTGACGTAAAAGGTTTAAATATTGAAATGTATGTTAAACGTATGTTATTTGTAACGTATTGTAAAGAACATTAGTAATTTAATTGTGCCATTGCGTACATGATCACAGTTTTTGGCACTTAAAAATCTACTGCTGTAGATATCGAAGTTACGACGCATGGCTAGCCCAGACGGCACCGGCGCCGGCGTCGCCGTCGCGCCGGCGGTAGGTTAGTAGAAAGGGGAGGGGTGAAAAGTCTATTTCTGCGCTATGAGTCGTCCAAGGTCACTGTTCTTCCTTGCCAACCTTCACTAAACCTATTCACGAGTTGATCAATACTGTTTATAGAACTGACACTAGATTATGATACAAAGGTCTAATTTGAGAGGAGCTACAATAACATAACAGGATGTATTCAAAGTAGTCAATTACAAAACTTTTTATTTTAAATTTTATTACATAGGAAATAATATTGTTATACTTTTTCTAAGTTTACTTTTTCTTCTTTTTACTAAGTCCTACTTTTTCAAGTGATTGTGCTTAGGCATATTGATTTTGCCAGTTTAAGGCTCCTGGTCCATTGAAATACTCACAGAACAAGTCCCTTACTACAAGTCCGTTACTACGACCACTTCCTACTGCTGCTCCGACCAAGCAATCCATGTCACATGTAAGCGATTCTTCAAAAATGTAACCATCCCGCCTTTTTACATAATTATGCAATACACAGCAAGACTGAATGATTTTCGTTGCAAAGATCGGGTTCACCAGGATACAGGAATGCATTACTCGCCATTTGTTGCTCATAATTCCAAATGCGCATTCAACTGTACGTCTGGCTCTGCAGTGCCTATAGTTATATACACTTCTCTCTTTTGTGAGTTTCTTCTGTGGGTAAGGGCGCATCACACGTGTAGTTAAACCAAAAGCTTCATCGCCAAGAAATACGAAAGGTACTGTGGGGCCTTCTGGTGAAAGCGGTTTCTCTGTTGGGAAGTTCAGTTGGCCGGCATTCAGTCTTTTGTAAAAGTTTGAGTTTTTGAAGATTGTGGAATCGCCCTCCCGGCCATATGCACCAACATCTATTGCAGTGAAGTTGCACTGTGCGTCGCTGACTGCAAACAATACAAGTGAAAAATACTTCCTGAAGTTGTAGTATAGTGAACCTGAACTTGGTGGACATTGTATCCGCACGTGTTTGCCGTCAATGGCACCAACACAATTTGGGAAGTTGGTTAACTTCTCATATTCCGTTGCCTTCAAAAGCCATTCATCACTTGTAGGGATTGGCATTTCAGTTGACTGCAGTTTTCCCGAAATTGTTTCACAGGTCTCCTCAACAACGAGACGTATTGTTTTTCTTGATACTTGATATTCGAATTCAAGGTCACTGAAGTTCATTCCACAGCCCAAATACCTAAAATATATAACGTAAATATAAGCGAAACATAATATAACTATCTAATATAAGACATTGATACTGCCGTCTTTGTAGATGTGTAGATTTACACGCTTTTAAGTCTTACATTATAAAACAATTTACTTAATTCTTGTAAAATAACGTCAGAACAGAAGGGGATTTTAGTATAACCTTTTAGTATAGTATAATCTTTTCTTTAATTGTGTTGATCTCCTGAAGTGCGGTAGAAGTCGTGATAAAAATATTAAAATAAAATAAAACAGTCAAGAAACCCCACTCTGATGATTTTACAAGGAATGACCCTAATATGTCCCTAATACACTATAATCAAACAAGAAATGTTATATTATAATTACCTGCTTTAAACCTGTGACAAGTATACAGTTATATGATTCTAAAAGTGCTCCGTTTGTTTTAGGCAAAGATATGATGAAAAAATGGAAGACTTTGCGTGACAATTTCGTTCGGGAACTACGTATTTTAAAGAAAAATGAGACTGGAGCTCCAGCAACAAAAAAAAAGAAATACATTTTCTTTGACCAACTGTCTTTTTTGACACCTTACATGAAGCCCAATGACAAGAACGTATCAAATATTCCACCCCTTGAACACATTATATCTGAACAAGAAGCAGTAGAAACAGTAGAAACAACTAATGCAGATGACAATGACCGTGCTGACAGCGTTTCAAATTCGTCACTAGTTGAACGTCAGAAGAGACAAGAACGTGTGTCAAAAAGAACTAATATTGAGAGAACTTTGACATCAGCTTCAAAAAACATTACATCATTGATGCAAGAAAGCATCGCCATTCAAAGAGCGAACACTTCCTCAGCTAACAGCTCAGATAAATCTGGGAACAAGGCATTTTTAATATCCTTTCTTCCTGTTATGGACAGCCTACCACCACTTGCTGCCTTTGATGTTAGGATGCAACTAACTGAAGTGTTCCGAAATGCTATTATGAACCAAACACGAGTTCAGGAACCAGTGCCAGTGCGTACCCAAATGATGGACTACACATCTGCGTCACCATTAATGTTCTCGGGCCTAAATTCACCATACACAACTCCGACTCCGACCACACCATCAATAATCGGTGACTATGACGAAAACACCGAATGCTCTAATGCCACTTCCAGTGACAACACTCAAAACCAACCATTTAACATATCAGAATTTGTACATTTTTCCGTGAACCCGGGAATTGAACCATCTTCTAGTAAGAAGAAGTAGTAAGAAGTAGTATTCCGATTAACTGTGGAATAATGACAATTTTGTAATTAACTTCCCAGTGTGTTTGTGCAGAACTGAAACTTCTTGGTCATACAATTCTTTACTTACTTAATAGTAGTTCATATTTTGTAATATGTGGTTAGTTTACTATTGTTTGTAGGTTATCTGTTTACAAAAGACTAACCTAATATAACTATTGGAAAATGTTATAGGCTTACATTGTTCCTTCATTACAAATATATAGAAAAAGGTTGTATTTTATAACTCGGTCAAAATTGGTCTGCTAACTTTCAGAGCAATTTGAGGTAAATGAAATTTAATGTTGTTCCGTAATCAATACATAAAAATCAGTTACATTAAGTTTACCAAAATATGTTAACCTAGTGATTATAATGTATCACAAAATGATTACAACGTACCTATTGTGTTTGTAAGTGTCTGACTGCAATTTAAACTGAACGAGGCTCTTATTTGTATTTTTTATCAATATCCGATGTTACATATTGTACACCTGATAGAAATATTTATAATACTATGTTAAAAGAATCATTAAACTAAAACTAATACATATTCCAGAACTGTTTTTGCGTTTTTTATATAACCCTTACTTCAAACAAACATTATTCTAGAAGGAAAAAATAATAATATACACTAAATGTTTAAAACCACTTCAGGGTCAATCCATCCCAAGGTCCAGGAAAACAATATTGGTTGCTTGATAATCTCAGAAAAAATTTTATTTGGTAGGTCAGTTCCTTATATTTGGGGGGATGCTTGCAAAGGCGAAAACAGCTAGCGGGCAAAACAAATAGGGTCCCCATTTCAAAATGGATCTACCAAATATTAATGTTTCTGAAAATGTCAAGCAACCACTGCTGGAACACTTGACATGGATCTACCCTTCGATTTAACCCATAAACGGCTTACCTGATGGTTATAGCAAGTCTTTCAGCTGGCTCAATACTCCTTTTCATGTTGGTATCTTTCTTCATCAGACCGTCACTGACAAGATGTAAAAGTTCATCAAATGAGCTAACAGACATCCTGTAATATTGGTAAAATTTGTCTTCATATTGTCTGTGCTTCTCAAACATCAAATGAAACGCACCTGTTGTCAATCTGCTGCTTAGAACGGGATGGGTACCCCAACGTCTATCCTGCCTTTTGGTCTTTTCCAAATACATCTCTAGTAGACACTGAAACCCTACAGCACCGATCTGCACTGCATCCATATTGGCAACTTGGAATAAAGTGATCTGGGAAGCAACGTGGCGGTTTCTGCGCTTGTATAGTCTGGCCAGCGGGGCGTTGACGCAAAAACAGCGCGACGCATTTTGCGTCCGTATAGTCTGGACTAGTAGTCCAACTTAATGCGCCGAACTTTGGCGTTAACGCGACGCATTTAGCGTCCGTATAGTACCAGCCTTAGGCGCGTTGAGCGTTTTGGTAGAGGGTAAAATCCTCGGTTCGCGTCACCGACATGCTAATGATACTAACCTGCATGAAAAAGTCAGTCTCGCTGTGTTAAAACTGTCCCGGCGGAGTATGAAAACAGACTGCGAAAATCAGTGACCTTTACGGCTTCCTCTCGCGATTTAAAAGTGAAGCCAATGTCGTACAATTCTGTAAGATGCGTCAAATTAAAGCTCTTAATATTGGCAATCTATTGGTTACATTTTTAAATATTTAAAAAATTTCGAAATAATTTTGATTATTGTTTACATTTTACATAGCGTTTACAATGACAAGAAAAAAGTAGTAAGCGAGGATTTTTTTTTATTTTTTGGTCAGACAAAATTTGTCAGCGAGAAAGTTGTGTGAAAATAGATGAATATTTTTTTGTAATTTATCATTTTTTTATTGGAAGTTTAGTTTAGCCTGTAGTAGCGTATGAAGTGATGAGTGAACGTTTCTGCCGGAACTGTAGTTGGCGCATTGGCTCACTGATACCGTATTAACTCAATAAATTAGTTTATTGTGCAATAAAAATACCTTTACGAAAGAACCAAGTTAATTTAACTAATTTATTAGTTTTAAAAATATTGTGGGTTTAATTGTTATTGCAATTATATACTTTATCCGTAGCAATAACTGTATTATTTACAACGGTGTTCAACTCACTGTTGTTCACTCGGTGTTTACTCACTTATAAATGAATAATGAAAACAACGAATATATTTTTAAACATTTTTAATATTTGTACGAATATTTGTATTTAAAATTTAGCATTATTCATTTTAATTATGTTTTTAATATTTAACCTCTTCATCATGAAATGAGTATTATTACGGTATAAGATTTATCTTACTAGCGTGGTAAAATAGATAAATTTCTAGTTATTTGATAATATTTTTTCGTGGATTTTAAAATTGGAAAATTAAAAACGCGTCACATTTACAATTACAGATGTACTGCTACTATAACGTATTGTTAATTACTCTCAACTTAATAGTTCCGTTTTCACTTCTATCGGCAGTCCCACGACTGCTACTGTTTTTTGAGTTTTTATTTATCTGTGCTTGCTTGTTTACCGCTTTAGACAAGGCATAGATCCACTTTTTATTGGTATTGTTAGTAGTAAACACAATATATATTCTAGGAACTAAATGATTTATTCAGCCAATCTACAAATTGTAATAGGCTACGTCTAGTGAAAACAACATTCAACTACAAAACTTAGCCGCGCGCAATAATTAGAGTCCGTGCACCAATATTAAAAATATAAATAAAACTAAGCATTCATACAAGTATTAAAATTAAACACTAACCAACATTTAAAAAAATGACTACATGGAAGAAAATAAAGATTTGGCTAATAGTTACAAACAGTGTGTTCATGTCCCTGCACTAATTAATTAATTAATATATAACAGGCCCTGCACTAATACAAATATAAATATAACTCGGCATAAATGTGAATGTTAAAACTAAAACTAGGCATACATTTTCTTAAAAACTACATCTAAGAATACAAAACAGTCATAATATGACTAAGAACCAATATTTTAATCAGGACTTATTAATTCAAGTCTATACATCAATTGAAAGAGTATTGGGCCATGAACCGAAGTTAGATATGCATCCCCATTCCCACTAGGAGGAGTTACCAGAGAAAAATTACTCGAGTTACAAGATCCTTGGCAGAGTTAAGAAAATAAGCATTGAACACTTCTGCTGTGGCAAAATTGGTGTCAGGGGCAGACACTCGGTGCTTACTCCTATTAATATAGTCCCAGGCTTCCTTGCATGGATTTTGAGACTGTGCAATAGAGTTTCCCACAGCAGCCTGTTTGGCCTCAATAACCTCAGCGCGGTATTCCCTCCTCAAATGTTGCACCCAAGGTTTTAGATTGGGTCTATTCTTAGACATATCACACACTGTGCCAATGAGATTACGTAGGTCAGCTAAATCCGGCGTGTACCAGTTTGCAGATCGGGCAAAATGCCTTTTTCCATTTTTGTCTCCAGTAGGACTACGTTTTTCAGCTTCACAGGAAAACAAGTATCAAATGTCTTCTTAAAGCTAAGAAAAAACTAGTAAATGCAGCTTCTGCAGGAAAGCATAGAGCAAGTTCATGCCAGGAACTGACCTGGACTGCCACAGATTCCATAAACCACTGAAAATTTGTATCACTGAAAAATCTAATGGATACAGTCTTAATCACCGGACCGCTTGCTAAGTCGACCTGTGGCCTCCAATGCTTGAGGGTGAAAAAAATGTTTATGGTCAGCGATCTGAGATTCACTTATCAATACATCATAGTTCAACTTATCAATATTAGTTGCAAATGAGTCCAGGGAGGCAGCACCACGTGTAGGTTCGGAAACACTACTATAAAAATTAAAACTACGCAGTAGATTTAAAAAGTCTTGAGCATCATCCGAGTTAAGCATAAGTTAATGTGGTCACACCCAATAACTACCGAGAGACCCAGAGTGACCACAAATCCAAGACACAACTCAAGCATGTAAAGGAATCTTGCAACTTGTCCAAGGAGTGAACGATATATGGCTAAAACCACGAGAGAGACTTCATTTACAATAGTACCTGCACATTCGGCTTGCTGCACTTCACTGTAGCGTTCAAGGTCCAGTGGTGTACATTTAAAAGAGTTTCTAATATATACTGCTGCACCACCCCTAGGAGTTTGGCGTCAGAAGTAAGCAGAAAAGTCCAGATCAGAAAGACTGGAATAATATAACAGTTCATCCCTGGGCATTCAATGTTCAACTACACACAGGATATCAAGTTCATTGCTATCACAAAGCACTTCAAGCTCAGTTGTTTTACTCCTAAAACTTTGCACATTAACTGTACATAACCTAACAGTTTCCTTGCAGGACCTACCACTGGTGCCAGTATCGGGTTTATTTCTGGCGACTTTGACCAACTTGGTTTGTCCCTAAAGAAGTTTTAGACCTTACAAACTGTCCACCATTAGTACCCGACCCAGCCCTAGCTTGGCGTGGCTGTATGTTATATTCCTTAACAAAAGCACCCGTGGGCCAGAAATCAGAGTTTAGAACAGTACCAAGGTGATTTTCAGCAACACTCGCTTTAAAACTGGAGTAGTCCGTTCTGCTTCAGTTTCATTTGTAGTAGTATCCGAAGAACACCTAGATAAAAATACGTGTTTTGTCCTCACAGCAATTTTTAACCCACTCTTTTAACATGGGAACCAATCACTATTGCTTTAGGTTTGAAGTTAGGTCTATTCCCAATTGGCTTCCCTTTTTCCGACACGGTCCCAGCCGTCACTGTCAGGATCTTGACCTCTCAACACTTTTTCAGCATAAGTATCCTTCTCTTCAACCTGGACAACATTTTCGTCACAGTCTGTTTTCCGGACTCGATAATTGAAGGTTTGGCATTAACCTACGCCTACCCTTCGATTGAGATACAACGTGATTAGTTTTGGCGTTGTTTCTTGGTTTTCCACTTTCTGACCTATTTGAATTAAATAAAAATTCCTTTACTAGGTTGTTATCATCAACCAAATTTTGCACCAGACCAAAAAGTTTGTCAAAAACCTGGGCTAAATCGATAAAATTATCCAGGTTACAGGTTTCCCTCACTGATTTCATACGAGAGTTGCAAACATCACAAACCCATTTGGATTTCAAACCTAATTCTCGCATAAGCTCAAGATCTTCATCAGAAATATCCACATTCAATGTGATGCCAGGTGTGACACAAAGACTCACATAGCACACTTTTATTATCGTTTTCAACCCATTTATTACAACGTGAGCAGCATTCCATTTCACCTCCCGCCATCACAAACAAAATCTCCTGCCTACAGATGAGTAACCACAAACTCGCAAGACTTGCAGGTTACGATGTTGCAGTCAAGAAATTGAAGGCGCAACAATAAACCTCGCAGTGGCTAGGTGTCGTAACGCCGGTCCGGTCATACATGGTTAGTCACAAGCGGGACAATTCCTGCAGCGAGCGTCGGTTGGTAGCGGCGCACACTGCCTGCGCGTAAGATGACAACGCTGACAGGTGTAGCGTCTGATGTGACCAGCATGTTCAATTTGGTTAGTTACTGAGTTACATTTACAGTTCCTCACAAATGTCTGACACCACCGACAGACGAAGCTGACACACCGGATGTCAATAAAACCTCAACACACACCAATGAAATCAACCATCGCCAAAAAACGGCGATACAACATAAAAAAAGACGCAACAATTTATCCCTTGCCAATCTTCCGCAGACCAGGTCTGTCACTCTCCTCTCCAAGAACCAACGTGCATTGTATAAGCACACAACCTAGTTTTTTCTTGAAATAATTAGAAAACTTTCCCTACATAAGAATTCAATCATCAAATTGTGCTAATGTTTTACGTGTTCGAAATTGAAAAGTATCTTAAGAGTTAAACATTTTAAATATAATGTTATTATGATCATATTTTTTCTTAGCATAACACGCTTTAATCCAACCATCAGACACCTAATTAAATTTAGTGTTAAATCAGCGTCAGCTAACCATACACACATATGAGAATCTAGAATGACATATAAACGTGGCAGACGGTCGGCGATGAACAAATTTAGACGTACAAAATAAAAACTTCAAGATAAATATTATTTACAAAGCACGATGTTTTGTTAATTTGGTTGTCTAATTTTGGGTTTTCTAACACAAACTGTGACAGAAACACAGAACAATTTCAGAGTTCTCTGTTCTGACATAGCCTAGTTGGATCTAATAGTTGCAATATATATGATAGTCTAGGATCCATGAGCCAATTTGCACTTTATTAATTCATACATTTTAATATTTTAAAAATTGCACACTTAATTTACATACCATTTTTTGTTAATCGATATAAGTTTTCTATCGATTGTCAGCCGCCCTAAGTTTCGTAGAGGTTGAAGTGGTAAGCTATTGAAATGGTTAAAAATAATAAATAATAGTTTTTTCAGATTATATTTTCCAAGCTTGATATGATTAAAGCCGACAGCTAAAGAGTAGAAATACGAGTATCATCATCAGACAACTAGATAAACGGACTGAATGTTGCCTTTAAGGATATGTGTATGTATAGGCGTATCTTGGTGGGGGGGGGGGGGGGTGTTTGGAGGTTGCTGTCACAATATAAAACTGATATAAATATATTCCCCCATCGGTACACATATTTTACGTACATTTTAACTTTTGTTAAACTGAAAGTATACTTATATATATATATATATATATATATATATATATATATATATATATATATATATATATATATATATATAATATAACTACTAGATCAAGTATAGGTAGTTATATATTTAGACCAAGATGTATATATATGGTCGTACATATATATATACTTACTACGTCTAAATATAAATACCTAGATCAAGTAGCTACATATCTACATATATAAAGTTATTAATTTTCAAATGGTTGGTTAAATCTCAATACTTTTGTGCTATCTTATTTTTTTATTCTTCATTATTTTAAAATTATTGTATATATGGTTAGCTTTGCACGAAGAAATAAATGAATTGGGCGATTGGCGAAAGCCTTTGAACAAGGAATTGTGATCAGCTGACAATTAGTAACAACAACATTGTGCGTTCTGCGTTATTATTTATATGATTGTATACAATTAAATTATGCGATGTAAGAGTAGTTTAAATTGTTAGAATGTAATTTGATTATAAATGTTAGTTAATAGTTCGGCTAGATCTAGAAGGCTACATCATTTTTTCTTTCTTAGTTTTAGGTTAGGCTAAATTAACTTAAGAGCGTTTACCTTATTTTTTTGTTTTGTCATGTTTATCATAGGTCTAACTTGCAGGATTAAAAATAGCCTATTTATGATTTTATCAAAGATTTATAGTATGTAATTTTATTCAAGATTATATTAAGACGTATAAATACAGCGTTTGCTTATCATACTTTACCCTATTTGTAAGATTTAATTAATATAGTTTAGTAAATCTTGCAAAGAATAATATATATTGCTTATTATTTGAATCTCCCATTTTGGGGTAGGGTATGATAAGCTGACCCTGTTTTTTTTCATTGATTGGCAAACAATATTACTTAATCATAGCCATCGATATAATCAATTGATACTGATTAATTATTTTGAACAATTCAAATAATACATGTAGGGTAATATTTCAATTTTACATAGCCTGAGTAACATTTGGTTATTAAACATTTCAGTCAATTTTAGAAAACTACACAGCATTGCTTTGAAAGATGATAAGACATGTTTTTTGTGGCTTCAACATGTTGGACTTGTACTGAAAAACTCATTATGTGAAATTTGTGGGAAAGAAACAACTGTAACTGTGAGAGGATCATATATGGTCATATTCAGTTTTCCTAATTTTGGTCATAATAATTTGTTTGATCACTGTAAATATTAAATTCATATTTTAATTTAAAACATATGATTGTTATTGAGGACTATAGATACTTTTATATTGATTGATGGTCTAGGATTTGAGATGCGAATATTAGGTATCGATGACTACATTCTTCTATATAAAAAACTGGGTCTGCTTATCGTACCCTACCCCATTTTGAATTACCTGCTGATTTTTCAAATAGAAAGTGCTTGAGAAGTGCTTCGGTAGACTTTTATAAGTGGCCTACACTCGTTATTCGATTGCTATTATCGAATGGCTCGATTGTTTTTATCCAAAGGATAATTCAATATTACAATTTATTTAACTTAGCATATGATTTCTATTTATTAGTTATAGTAATTTTAATGTTATCAATAAATAACAAAACATTACTAATATTTTGAGACTTTGAAAATGGCAATGAATATGAGGAAAATAAGTAAGATATTTCTAACAAGTGACGAGATTTGTTTAAGTGGATGCAAATGGTAACATGTGGGTTTGGCTTCTGGTAACACATGGGGAGAATTCTTTCTTTCATTTCACTGAAGCGGTTACTTATAAATATTGTAAGGTTTCTTTGATATCTAAGTCTAAGCCATATCCTATTTGGTTTTGTAATGTTATTGTAAATTCATGTATTTAAAATTGTAATGAACGAGATTCTTGTTACGGTAATTTATTATACCTCTTATTGTGTATGATTTTTACATATATCGAAATTGGATAATATTTCGAATTGTTTGATAATAGTAATCGAATAACGAGTGTAGGCTGCTTATTAAATTCTCCCCAAAGTATTTTACTTATAGGCTGCTGTATGGTAAATGTCCACCACGACAATGAGTATTTCTGATTATCTAAATTACCGAATAATAACAAACCAAAATGACAAACTGATTTATGTTGTAGTTATATCAGGCTATAGTTTAATAAGCGGCCATCAACACAATCGTTTAATGATTGTTGATTTAAAATATTGATTCGACATTTGTATTCATGACTAAGCATTGCTAGCTTTCTTTATTTAGACTAGTGATGTTATTACCAGCTGTTGCTAGTGACGTCAATATGCATACATTGGCTCAAAACACTGAGCTGTATTTTGAATGGCTGCAAGAAACACTAATTCCATTAATTGTCAAATATGTTAAACATGGAAAAAAAATCGTTACTGATTTATGGAAAGCCTATTTTGGACTAAAAATAAAAGGTTATGATCATTTTATTGTTAACCACTGTACAAACTTCATAGATCCATTAACTTCTGCAAATACACAAACTATAGAATCAAATTGGAGAGCTACAAAGAAATCTTTAAAAAGCAGTCTTAGAAATGAGTGCATTGCCGATCGTCTTGCAGAATATATGTTTCAATGAAAAATTTAAATTATTGGAGGTGATCCATTTCAGTATTTCTTAAATGTTATCAAGCACGTCTATCCTGTAAAGTAATTTATAATTTATTCAATTGTGTTAGATAATAAATTCATTATTCAAATGTGTTTTAAAATAAAAATCATGTGTTTTATTATTGACAAATGGCGGCAAGAACAGTAACATAATAATAATAATAATATTCTTTATTGCGTGAAACAATTACAATATTGCATGGCATGCGTCAACGTAACTATATAAAGTAAATAAGTACATCAGATAAATGATGTTGGTCAAGGTAAATACATACAATGTAATATAATTCTTGTATGTATCATAACCGGGGATTTCGTGGTTGTTGTTAATTTCAAAAATTTTCATCCCAGCAGCCCATCATGAACTTATAAGTTGAGTAAAATGCCTTTGACATAAGAAAATGTTTTAGTCAAGTTTTGAATTGTTTTGTTTCATTGAGTTGTTTGATGCCCTCAGGGAGCCTATTGATTAGTCTGACTCCAACTTGAGATGGTAAGTGTTCGAAAGCTGCCGTTCTGTGCTGTTCGACTCGAAAGTTATTCCTGCCTCTAGTCCCATATTAGTGGACATCCCTGCCCCGTACCAACTTGCATTTAAGTCGGCAGTACAAGGCCACCTCGAGAATATAGAGACAGGGAAGGGTCAGCAATCCAAGCTCCCTAAAGGCATATTTGCACGACTCTCTGGGGTTTAATTTTGAAAGAATTCTTACGGCTTTCTTTTGAGATCTGAAAACTCTTTCAAATCTGTACTTGGAACAGCTTCCCCACAATCTCAAGCCATATGTCAAATGTGGATGTATCAGACCGAAATAGGCCATTTTTAATACATCCACCGAACAAAATTTTGCAAGATTGCGCAGGACATAAATTCCCGAAGCAATCTTAGAGCAAACGTTTTCAATGTGATCGTCCCATGTCAGCCCCCGATTAAGGTACATTCCAAGGAACTTAATGGAGTCTGTTTCTTCCAGAAGGAAATCGTCCACCATCACCGCGGGTCGGAGCTCTTGTCCTTGTTGCCGAAGGCAAAAATGTATGACGTTTGATTTTGAACTGTTTGTTTTCAGATTGATTCTGGAGAAATATTCGATGCATGAATTCAATTCAATGAATGACTCCATTTCAAGTTCGTTTTTTGATTTTGATCTGATGCAGAGAGTCGTATCGTCAGCATATTGAATCAATTTTCCATTCTGGATTGCAGAATTCAATCTGTTGACGTAAATTAGAAAAAGGGCTGGCCCTAATATTGATCCCTGTGGGACACCGTAGGGCATTTTGACTTTGCCTGACAAGACACTCGCAATCTGCACGCACTGCTCTCTATCTTTTAAATAAGAGATCCAATCGTACGGCAGTCCCCGAATACCACTTGACCACAACTGGTGCAACAGTGTTGCATGATGCACACAGTCAAAAGCTTTAGAGAGGTCGAGGAATATGCTTAGCACTTGCTCTCGCCTCTCTAGGCCCTCGACAACATTGTAAATTAGATTCGTTACAGCATCGATTGTCGACTTGTTTTTCTTGAACCCAAATTATTCGGGACATAGAATCTCGTAACAATCAAGAAATTGTTCAAATTGAGAAAAGCTTTTTTGAAAATTTTGCTGAAAACTGGGAGTATAGAAATTGGACGATAGTTGCTTGGAATGCAAGCATCGTCCTTTTTGAAAATTGGTATAACTTTAGCAATCTTCAATGCCGACGGGAATACGCCTTGAGCAAATGAAAGATTGATCAGTCGGGTGATTGGAGTCAAGAGGTATTTGAAGCACCCCCTGAGCAACCACACAGACATGCCATTGGTGTCACTGGATTTTTTCGGTCTCAAATCCCGCACGATACGGGCCACCTCCACCTCACTCACAGGAATAAGAACCATAGACGAGATCGGAGTTGAAAATTTTTTAGTTTTGTGCTGTTTTTTATAATGTTCCAAGCGCTTTTTGAAAAATTGTCTGATTGTCTCAGTTTGGTTTCGACATCTCGTGCCTTGGCCATCCTTATTTCTTTTCGATAATTTTGCTTAAAATTTTGAAAAAAAGTTTTGAATTGTTCGTTTTTGGTCCCTACATATATCGAATGATAAAACTTGAGCCTTTCTCTTGATTTGAGAATATCCTGAGTAATCCAGGTATCTCTTCTCCTTCGAAAATGTTCTTTGAAATTTTTGAATGGACAAGTAACATTTAAATGAAAAATTACTCGCTTTAAAAATGCATTGAAGGCTTCCTCCACTTGATCGAAAGAATCCAGGAATGACCACGACTGAAACAAATCAGGAAGGCCTGAGACAATTGTTGAAAAGATCAATGTTTGCAGAGTTTACATCTCGTTTTATTTTCACGGAGGGAGGTTCAAATTTTGGTTTGGAGTAAGTAATTACGGCTTCCTGGGCGAAGTGATCCGAGATGGCCGCGTTCAGAACAGAGACCGAAACGTCTGGGATGTTTGTGATGACGTTGTCGATGGCCGTACTCGACGCGGCAGAGACTCGTGTTGGTGAGTTCACGGACCATGTTAAACCGAAAGAAGATAAGATATCGCGAAGCCGCTGGGCCAGGGGGTTAGCGTAGTCCAGAACGTCGATGTTGAAGTAACCAATGATGATGAACTTCAATAATTTTGAATGAAAAAAATTTAGAAATGTTTCAAAGTTTTCAAAAAATGTGGTGTTGCACCCATTTGGAGATCTATATAAGCCAATTACTGTGATTTTTCCAATGGATTTTTGATCAAATTTTACCCCAGCCACTTCAAAGTTTAGATCACTACTATAATCCACCTTTAATGGCTGGTAATTTAGTCGGTATTTGACAAAGATTGCCACGCCACCCCCTTTGTAGTTAGTTCGGTTATAAATGCTAGCCAATTCGTAATTATTGATTCTGAACATTGCAACAGTATCAGCCGTGAAGCCATGCTCAGAAACAACAAATATGTCAGGATGCAGCTCTTCTGCCATGAGCATCAGCTCGTCGACTTTATTTGTGGCAGACTTTGCATTCTGGTGCACAACAGAAAATGCTTGAATTGAATTTTGAATTTTGTGAATTTGATTTGGGTTTTCTTGAGACTGTTTGGTTGCGTAATTCCCCGATTCTGATATTTTTATGTCAGATTCACACAATTGAAAGGCGGACAGTTTTTTTGCTGATTCATGGCATTAATAAAGGTTGAATCAGGCTTTCTTACCGATGATCCGCTTTTTAGTGCCTCTGCGAATGAGTCATAGGGAAGCACGTGGGGATAAGCAGCGACTGGCAGTTCCAAGGTAGTCGGCATTGGGGTAGTTGAAAACCTCTGTGGCCGTGTCGGTAGTGGCTCGGCAGCAGTGACAGGAATCCGGGACTAAGTTCGAGGATTGGAGCGATTCAACCTCCTCAGACAATCAATCAGCAGGTCCACCAGAAGATGCTTGCTGCTCTGCTTCAAGTGCATCCCATGAGACGTGAAAGCACTTCTGCTTATTTGGTTGAAATCCAACACCACCGCCCCACGGTATCTTGTGCATAGTTCCTCAATAAATGCGTTTAATAGTGCGACCTCTTGATTAATTTGATGACACAGTGGTAAGTCGTGTCTGTGAGGCAGGGTGGAGACAACAACGCCGGAGGTCAGTAGCCTAGTCACAATGCGCTGTTCAAGGTGTCGGTAGACATTGCATTGCTGACCGGAGGCGACATCATTGGTCCCGGCGACGATAACACAGCAGCTACCAGGTGGAGGCACATCGGACGTCGCATCCAGCTGCTCGGCTCCAGGTTTACACAAGCCATCCACCTTCGTCCTCCGGGCCACCTTCCGCCACACATGGCCAACCAAACCACGGACGTGGCTGTCCCCTTCAATAAAAATTGAAGAAAGAGGCAGATTGGTTTTATGGTTTTTCTTATTTTTCTTCTTCTCGTTCTTCCGGTCTTCTTTGGGGGTTCTGTGCATTGCAGGGGATTTCGATGGAGGCCGTAGGCTTGAAAGTACTTGATATTTATTATCAGTTTTAGTCGGAAGATGTCTTCTTTTGTCGCTCACCACCGACCACTCGGAAGGCTGCTCACGCGTACATCCGCTACTCCCCTTCTCCCTCAAGCTATTCAGCTCTGCCTCCAGAACCTCAATTGTAGTCTTGAGGCCAGCCACGAGGTCCCTAGTATCCGCACAACGCTGATCTCCGCAGTCAGTAGGCAGCTCACACTGCATAGCGCAGTCCGCCACGGAAGCGCGAAGTGGTGGGTCGCACTGCACGGCGCAGTCAGCCACGGAAGCGTGCACGGGCGACTCAACCAACGATGTGGCCGCCACGAACACCTGGTTGGTATACTGCATGAGACGAGTGTCCGACTCAATAGAGTGGTCAAGGACGTGCTTGTATTGTTCTTCAAGCTGCAGTAAACGATGTTTCAGTTGTTGATTTTCAGCAACCAGGTCAGCCGTCTCCATTGCCGACAAACACTGCGCAGTGCCAGGAGAGACAACCGGGGTCGCGGCATCCCGCTTCAACGAGGCAACAGTTGCCGAAACGCAGGCGGCAGGCGCGGAAGTCTCAGCACTGCTGGACGGCACAGATGTCACGGTAGACTGCACCAACGAGGAGACAGGCGTCGAGGCGCAAACGGGTGCCGCGGAAGACACCATAGACCGGTTGGGTGGAGGCGACAATGATAAGGTCCTCATGGTGACCGGGTGGGGCCCGTGATGTTTGCCACTGGACTAGTTGTGTAGCTTCGGCATTGGTCCTCACCGTCTCTCCACATTTTCCTCCCAGACATCGCCAGGCTCTTTACCCATTTTTTAAGCAATGGCTCCCTCTATATTTGTAATTGTTGTAGAGGATGAGGGGTTTTTCACTCTTGGACTGTTCGACCAACAGAACCATTTTTATAACTAAATAATAAAGTTAAAATATTGTCTTTGATTAAAATCCACAAGTTATGACAGTCAATAGAATAAATAAATAGTTAAAATTGATAATAAATAGTAAACAAGTTAAAAGTATTATAAAATATTTTAAAATCACATAAAATTGTTTAAAATAGTTAAATTAATTATTTCTACACAGCAAAAATATAGTGCTGAGAGCGGGATTCGATCCACTGTCCTGTGTAGTATCAGTCCGCACCGCCGTCACTGAGCAACGACTGATATCAGTGATGACTGCAGGTACTGGTACATGGCTCCCACGAAATTAGGATGAGTGAAAAGGCAGATGTGTCTTACTAACTCCAGATTATGTTTGTTGGTTAGTCAGAGTGAGGTTATAACGTAGTACATGTACCTTACTCACTTAATAATGTCCAATGCCGCAAAATTGAATTCCTTATAAAAGTCACAGTAAATAGTTTTATATTCCTGAGTATGAAACAATTTTAGCACTTATGTAAAATCACCTAATTTAAGTAATATATGACGATGCGATACAGTCCCACAGTTATACATTGGCGCATCCTAGTGCGCATCCTTTGCGGACATACAGGAATGCGTCTTCTTTGTTTAACAATCAGTCACGTTTATCCTAGAAAATACATTAGGAAAATGTTATTGTTTTGTTGTAAGTACATATTATATTTTAATTTGTAAATTATATTAATATTTATACATTAATTATATGTTATTTTGTCTGACATTTTGGTTTCTTTCCTTTGGATGGCTATGATAATCGATGATTTGGTATCATTCGATAATCATCATCTGATTGTATCACCACCACAATCGAATCATAATTAATTAATCGATTGATTATCGAATATTCAATATTTATGAGTGAATAAAATATTTAAAACAAAATGTCAAACCTATTGCAACAATTCCATGGAAAAGTGATCCTAGATGTAAAATTTAAACTAATTTTATATACTTTCAGTTTTAGTGTTATTAGTAAGAGAAAAATCTATAGTTGGCAGAAACAATAACTATTGTTATAATTATTATTGTTTTTACATATTTTTTTTAGTTAGCCTCCCAGATTATAAGTTATACATGATTTTGAAAAATATATAAGAAGAATAACACATTTATCACCTATTTGCTAACATTGGGAGGGAAACCCTTCTTAAATCTATTTTTCAGTGACACTAGTTTTGATCAAGTTCAAGATCAGAAACTTGGAAGTTTACCTTGTTGTAAAGGCTCCTTGGATGTCCTATCCATAACAGGAAAGGTAAAAATTTTTGTTAATTTGAGTAATATTAAATAAAACATTTAATTAAACAATGAATTTTCTGTTAACAATGTACTCTAAATCTAACTTCAAAATGTTAACTTACTTTTCTTTGCATTCATATTAAATTTTAAAATTTGTCCTGTCCGTAACTTTTTTTATTATTATAGTTTTGTAAAGCTTTTAAACTATTTATCTTTATAAGAAACAGCTTTACTGCAAGCAATCATTGTTTTCCTAGGCCTACTTCTAACAGAGAAAAATCTGTACAAATTGCGTTATATTTCTACATAAACCTAACAAATTTGTTTGTTTTCAAATATGATTTCAAGTACAGTCGACTCTCGATAACTCGAATTTCAAGGGAACGGCTGTTTTCTTCGAGTTACGTATAGTTCGACTGAAGAATAGTTTGAGTTATAGAGGTAATATTTCTCTAAATTCGACTTACAGAGGTAATTCGACTTACAGAGGTAAACAAAATAAAATTCGAGTTATAGAGGTACAAATAAACTATGTTTTTTATTCCCTACATCCTTTACAAAACTAATGTATGTACTGTAACTACATACAGCATTTGTACTTACTGTCACACTGCAATGTATGCCTACAATTCATACGTACATACAATTCAAATTTGAAAATAATCTGTAATCTTCTTCTGCCTAAGGCTTTTTTCAGAATTTAAGTCTATAACGTTCTCAATAACAACAACAGCAGAGAACACGTTGTCTGGTACGTCACTTGATTGTTCAAGTAGCTACGTAAAGTGTTCACTGCGGCCTTTTGTAGACAGTCGGACAATTCAGCTACATGTCCAGACCTGTTCGGCTAGGTCTATGACCTAACACAGGTTCGCTGTAAACACAGCACAGCTTCGTGTTACCGAGGGTTGATCTGAAAATTTCGAGTTGTAGAGGTAATGTATTTAAAGACTTCGACTTATCTACTGAACTTCGAGTTATAGAGGTAATTTTTCTGTTACTTCGAGTTATTGAGGTAAAATTCGGGTACAAAATTAATTCGAGTTACGCATGGTTTTTTTCGAATTAGGCAGGTTTTCTCAAGGGAACGGAAAAAAAAAATTCGAGTTATCAAAGAATTCAACTTATTGAGGTTCGAGTTATCGAGAGTCGACTGTATTGTAAAAGAAAAATTCAGACTGCGTTTGCAGAAAAAACAATGAGTAATTATTTAAAATCAGACACTCAGTCTTACATTGTTGCATTTACAGAAATATGTGGACTATTCAAGAGTCCTGAAATATAAGAATCAGAAAATCGAATATTTTATCATTTTGAAAAGTCAATAGAATTTTAAATTTTTAAATACTTCTTAAATAAAATATATAAGCTTACAGAGACTTCAATTAAGTTATAATACCCTAAAGTATAGTATACTAACTTTATTATACTTTTATCATGTGTTTTATTTATATTATCCTCGGTATTCCATCTGTAATGTCCCATCTGTAATGCGTAGTTTGTTTAACAATCTTTTTTCCTTATTATAAAAAGCTATAGTTTAAATTGACACTATTATGTTATCAATTAAGTACAATAGTTATCTAACACATTTTCTTTAAAATTTATCATCAATATATTTCACAGAAAATTTTATATAATGTTGAGGTTCTTTTTCCCATGTTTGTTTCGTCCCGTCCGTAACAGAGCTTTAATTGTTTACAGCTGGTTCAAATAATATTATGTGGCACACAAATAGCAATCAGAATTAGGCTGACCTAACTCGTAACAATGGAATGGCTGAATAGGTATTTCAAATAACAATATAAATCTGCTGGTTTTTAATCTTAAAATGAATATATTAATAATAGATAAAACACTATCTATGCTATCTGTATTTACAAACAAAACAATTAACATTTATTTAACTTTTTACTATTTTCAAGGATAAACGTGTCTGACTCCTTGTGACACACAGAACACTTCGTCATTGAACTTGCCACCATTAGTCAAATACCAAACACTTGATTTTACTTTGAATTAATTTGGAGCAATAATGTTGAACTCAATTACGTTTTATGCTTTTACAATTGTATTTTCATGAAGCTATAGTTTTATATGTAAAAGAATGTATTTGTGTCAGATTATATAAAATAACTAAACTTTATTTAAACTATGTTTAAGCAGCTTAGTACTTACAATTACTTCAGCCAATCTGAAACAGTATTTCTGCAGGTACTTTGTAGTCAAAACAACATTCATGAATTAGAAAGTCATAGTTTGTTTGATTCCAACTAAAACAGTATATGATTTTTAATATATCCAAAATACCAAATTTAGAATGTTCAAATAAAGTTTTCTCAAGGGCGTTTTATGAGATGTCGTGTTTGTTCTGACTTTTCTTGCAGCGGAACGGTATTTGATTTCCACCTTTAATTCTAGTTTTCATCTCCTCATTACAAACTGGACACTTCGGATTTAAAAAAGCGAGGTCACTATGATGTAACCATTTAAAACGTTGTACAGTGCTTAAAAATACATTTTGACGTAATATTGCATGTTCATCACCATTAGCCCACATCATTAGCCTACTCAGTACGTAACTGGAATAAAAATAGCTGGCAATGATTAATTATGAATATCTATAGGTCAAATGTTGTATTCGATAGTTTCGATATTTCTAATCAATAATCATGATTCGATTGTGGTGGTGGCAGCTTACTAAAACGCAGCCTTTTATATCCAAAAGTAATAATCCAATGATAAGTTAAGAACTATGTATGTTTATTTATTATGTACATCCCATATTTATATTTTACTATGTGATTTACAGTACTAGTGTAGTATGTGTCTATTCATGAAATAATTTAAATCTTGTGTTTAAAAAAAGTTTTTATCAAAATGTTCAAAGGTTTAGGTTAATTATGAGAGTTCCTAGAGCATTTTTAAGTGTGTTTATATCTTTTTGATTTTATGTAAATTTTACATAGCTAAATTCTATAAACGGTTTGAGATAAAAATAAAAATGTGATATTGTTCTTAGTCTCAGCGCTCACTATTAGAAAAATATAAAATTGTGAGGCAAATTGAATGGCCTATGTGAATTATTTCTAAACAATTCCAATCTAATCAAAATCCAGTTCAAAACAAAATTGAAAGAAATTTGTTACCAATATATACTGTTGTACTATGTAAAATATCACTTTGTAAACCTTGTCAATCCAGTTGTTCATTAATAAGTTCACTAACAACCTTGTTAGAAAAGATTTGAATTTGTCCAAATGTGATGTGACTAGATTCTACCCATAAAGTACTGCTATACATTTGCAGTGCTGGTTTCATTAAAATATACTACCGATGTACATTTGCGTTGTGTTTCTCATCATGTAATAATGTGTTTTAAAACACTATCCCACTTCAAACATCGGAACATTCCATCCTAGTTTACAGAAACATTTGCTGCACCTGTAAATTGCTCAGTCTGTGAGTCTGACAATAACTTTATACCATACTTGGTGAGAATGTTGTTAATTTTAGTCCTATACTTCTGTAGTAGCAATTATATTGTCAATTAAAAGGTGACATTGTTTATAACTATAAATTGAAACAGACCTCCCTTAAGGACAGACATGACCTGTCCTCCTTAAAATCATGTTCGTTCGTCCTGACAGAACACTAGAAACTTGAAATTTGGTGTGTAAGTTCCTCTTGGTCCTAGGAAGAACTCTATTGATTTTGTAGTCTAAAAGCAGCCAATCCATCCAGGCAATTGCTCTTTTTTATGTTCTGTAGGGTCCTTCAGTCTGTATCAGTCTATTACATTTGGCTTGAAAATTTAATAAAACGAGAAAACTTGGTGCTTCTAAATGTGTGTCATTTGATCCATAGCAATAAATGTATTATTTTTGATGATAGGTCAACATTTTCAGTTATGGATTAAGCATAAAAAATGTGTGGCACCTTAAATAAGCTAAAAACATGTACATGTGAGGTAAAGCATTTCAAAGCATTTTTTGTGTAACTGAATGAAATAATTTTTCTGATCCGTGGAGAACGCAACACCAATAATTCCCATCCTAAATGTAATATTGTGTGTTTATCCAATTGTCTGTGGCAGTGGACCATATTTATGTGGGACTTGGTAACAAACATGTTAAATAAATAACATTATATCTTTACAATAAATTAAATTGTAGCATTTTAATTGTATGAGCTATTATTGTAATGATATCCTTATGTCACAGACAAAGTTTATAATTTAGGCTAATTCTACAAGTTACAAATTGTATATGTTCTAGTTATACTGTTGTATACTATAAATGTCATGTCCAATAAGTGATTTCATATTTTAAGTATCCATGGAATAGTGTATATGCATTGAGGTTTTCAATTAATGATTTGGATTATCTACTAAGTTCTAAAGTTGGTTCTCTTTTTAGGAGCATGGAAAGGCAGCAAATTCCAGACCCACTTTACACCCTAAGGGGTGATATGGAAGCAATACATTGCCTATTCTACCAGCTGGGGACAGATTCAGAATACATTCTTGCCTCTACACAGAATGGAACCATATACAAATGGAATCTTCAGGTCAGGGTGACCATTTAACTCCTTATTTGCATATATTACAATGTTATTATTTTCAATATCCGTTCGTATGTATTATTCTTTATTCAGTGTTAGGTGATTGGGTTGATTTAAACACTTTTTAATAAAGTATACTGTTTATTTTGGGCAATTGGAAGAGGTTACTTTTTAGTAGAAAACAATTGTACAGTAGAAAACAATTGTACCCTAAGTGCTTATGGTTATACAACTGTGTTGCATAGCTTTAAAAAGTAAATAGTTCTACTTAAAATGAAACAACTCATCAATGTAAAAGATTAAAGAGATTTTTTAACTGGGACAATAGGAAGCTATATCACTACTTGCTCTTCTTTAGCAGGTTTCTAGTACAGCTGTGATACAGTAGTATAAAAAGCTATGCATAAATTATGGAACATGAAGAACCACCTTCATTGTATCCACCAAGGAAAGAAACCTAAGAATCTATGCCACAGCACAGAAGGAGTGGGGACAAATGCTGACGTCATTCATTGTCGATGACTCTTGTATGTAGGCCACTTAGCTCTCAATCCATACAGTCCGTTGACTTTAGAGTTTTGGAAAGTCATTAATAGAAAGCACTGAGATTATGGCTTATTGAGTCAGTGAGCAGGGCTAGAACCACAGTCTTGATGTAAAAAAAAACACATCTAGTTGATGTAGCATCTAGACAGCACTTTCCTTACTTTGCTTTTATGTTAAAATGTGTGCTAAAATATAAAATTCTACTTCATGCAAATGTTTAGAATACGTTAGGTGCGTTCTGTTATTAAGTTTTTGGTAGCAATAAACCACAAGCCAATTGTGATATTTATATGGAAAAGGAATAATGAGTAAGAGTCGAGTGAAGCATTGATTTAAAAATTGGTCATACCAATGTTCATATTAGGATCACAGTAGGAGGCCTGGCCTTGTGTTGATGAACTGGGAATAGAAAGTTAACGATAAAATTTGTCTAAATCTTTATGTCATGATTATGGAGCTTTTTCTTCAAATTCCATAGAAGGAATTTTGTGCCTGAAATTGTGGTGAAAAGGTTCTTACATCACAAATTGTGTGTTCATATATTATTGTTTATTCAGTGTTAGTGAGTTCGAAAAATCCCAACAGAACATAAAAAAAAGAAAAAAAAAACAGATATTGGCTGCAACACTTTGACAGTGGTATCAAAGTTATAATGATCTTTTAACTGGGATATTTATGTATAAAAATAGCTTAAGAACGTACCTTTCAAAAGTATTTAAAACATTTTTTGTATTTTAAATGTTTTATTCCAAAATGTCTGTTACTTTCTGTACAATAGGTCAGTCAGAGCTTACTCTTCATTTATGCTATATTCTACAATGCCAAATGGCATGGATCAGCTCTATGTCAAGTTTAAATAAACTATAATCAGTCTGGAACAAAATAAGCTGTGCGAAGTTGTAAGTTGTAATGAAGACAAGATAAATGACACTTGGCAGAACTATTATGATAATTGTTGTCACATACTAAACTTAGATATACCAACCCTGCAGAATGTACAGTATATGATGTAATATTTGAAACCTAACAAGTAGTTTAAATAAAACTTTAGATAAATAGTACATACTCATTTCTGGATGTTTAGTTTAGTTGGAGTTTTGTTTGTGATTTTTTTTAAAGCCAGCATAATGCTTTTGGAGGTATGATGTACTGTATAATAATTGTATTGTAAATAATGTTTTTCAGCATGAATGACTTTTAACAATATCTATTTCTTACAGACATGTAGAGAAGATTTCCGATTCCAAGTTGGCGATGATGCTTGTCTATCTATTAACTACATAGATAATTTGTTCATCTCTCAAACAAAAGGCGGTGAAATAAAATTTTGGGAAGAAACCAATGGTACTTGGGAATTGAAAGCAAAAGTGTTTTCTGAATATTGGGGTTTCTGCAAGATAGACACGTTCAGTGGTAAATTTCTAGTGTGTCCGGAATCTGGTTCAAATATAAGGATTGTTGATCTTAATGGGAAGATAGTGCGTAGACTGTGCAATGGAGGTAGAGAGAAATGTGGAGAGATAATGGCAATCAAGTGTTTTTCTCTGTTAGGGACTGAATATATTTTTGTTTTATGTGAGAACGGCATATTGACAATGTTTAAAGCTTGTGGAGGGAAAGTGTGTGATCTAAAAGTAATGTCAGACTGTCCGATGGCCCTTGACTTCGACGGTGAGTCCAAGGGTATTGTCGGTGGCAGTGGGGATGTGCTTGTTGGCTTTGAGCTGACTAGTGATCTCCAACTGGTGAAGGGGAGGCAGGCTGTGATCACAAACAAAGGGGTGAGCTGTGTAGCTATCAGACCTGATAAGAAACTGTTTGCTGCTGGCTGCTGGGATTGTAGACTAAGACTGTTCTCCATGAAAAGTTTTAAGTTGCTGGTAGTGCTCCAAAACCACAAGGAGGTGATACAAGACATTTGCTACTCTTCAGCCAAGGTTAATTCATTTAACTCGCAATGGCTCTTGGCTGCTGCCGGCAAAGATGGTAGGATAACTTTATGGGATCTTTATTCCTAATATTTGTAAATAAATTCTTTGTATATTTTCTACACTTTATGAAAAATGATTTATTCCCTTTTATTTTGCCTCTGTTTGCTTTGGACATAAGTTAATGATTATTTTTTGCTTCAAGTTTCTTGTTGACACTGGTTAGGTTAGGAGCATAACAGGATTTTGGACATTTGTATTTGTTATATGTTACAATAATAGAATACTAGGTTATGGTGATTGGAATCTATCTTCATTTTCAGGTGTCAAAAAGTCATACGGTTTAGCGAGCAAAAAACAAAACAAAAACCTATTGATATGTGGTACAAAATAAAGACCAAGTTATGTGCAAAAAGGGATACTTAAATTTTAGAATTCACATGTACAATTGCAACAAAAACTATTATTCCTAACAAGGAAATCCTAGATGGGAATGTCTTTTTTTAATAATACCTTTACAGCACAGGTGAGCCATTTAATAAATAAGAGACTAATACACAAGATTCTCAAACTAATGGCTACCTCTGCAGAGTTCAGCAAAAATCAACAAACTATGTTAGTTCTGTGCTGTATAAAACAAAACTATGACTTTATAGTTAATGTCTAACTTATTTCAACTATTAAATAAAATTTCCAAAATATTGAAACCTAAAAACGCAATTTATATTTCCCATAGGTTGTGGATGCCATTCAAATTTTCAAATTGGTGTTTGGATTAAACTAAAAGAACTTTATATTTCAAAAATTAAATTTTATTATCAAGTATTAAACTTAAAATTATAAATAATTTAGTA
Source organism: Homalodisca vitripennis (assembly GCF_021130785.1). NCBI lineage: Eukaryota > Metazoa > Arthropoda > Insecta > Hemiptera > Cicadellidae > Homalodisca > Homalodisca vitripennis. Next base: position 71,388,398 of record NC_060207.1, read on the forward strand.
CTTGGGGTAATCCTTTACCTGTTCATCATTCTTCACAATCAATAACTTAACTGCTAATAAAACAATAACTATTCATAATTATATTTGTTTATACTTTTGCTAATTATACTAATTTAACTTTTAACTTACATATATATAGTTACTTAGTCATGGGGTAGATTTTAAAATCCATATGAAATAAATTTCTATCAAAGGCTAAGAGCAGCTATTTTACAGAAACTAACAAAGATTTTAATTAAGTCACAATATACAATATTTTTCAAATGTGCATCTTATCTATATTTGTATGTGTACACCTCACGGCCTAAATATTCAATTTGGCAGAATGAGAGATTCCCCTTAAAGTGACAAATTAGCCCAAATTCTAAACAATGCTAGTATAAATGGAAAAAAGTATTTTATATCTTCAAAATAAAATCTCTCACAAAATCTCTTGGTAAAAGTTCAAATTAATTTTAAATTAGGTAAGTTAAAAGTTTTAACAAGTTCACTGTTAATTTTTAATACAAATTAATACCTACTATTTCCCCAAGCTTAACAATATAATAACAAATCTTTAAAATACTTTCTTGTTTTCCAGGATACACACCAGAAATATTCACAGCAACATACAAGAAACATGAAAGAGAACAATATTAACACAAACAATTAAATAAATATGAGGGCCCCTGATTGTATAATAACCTGTGAACATTTTACTTAAATAAAAAGGGTGTCTACTCATTATGTAAAACTGATAAATAGAAAAAATATAGATTTAATTTTTGTAAAAATATAAAAGATCCTAATTTCCTAATTATTACTAAGAAATACAAACTGCGTGGTAGCCTAAATTCAAATACTGAATTTGAATTTTGAACTTAATTTATTTCACAAAGGTTACACAATTTCGATTCTCCCTTATAGAAAATTGTGAAAAGTATAAAAAGATTTCCTGAGTATTATTATCCAAAATAAAATGTTATGCCCACTTCATACAATACTACACGTATGATCATAGCAACAGGTCACTTACAGAATGGAAGTTTTCTCTTTCGGTATTGTGCAGTAAAACAGTGATGCGTCGCTGTATTAGCCAGAGAATTTGCATTGTTTTGTTGTGATTTGAGGTAAATGTGAACAAACAATAGAGTCTATGGATGGCCTTATAAGGTTCATATTCTGATTCATTTCTACATGTTTGTCCCATATGCTTGTTTTATCGAATTAGTACAGTTGTATGTCAGCAAGTCAAGCATATATCTCCAATGTGGTTAGTATAAACACAAAATATGTCACTACATAAAACATGGCTTCAACAAAATTTACCTACCTGCTCCTCCTCTTCGGCCAATAATTAGTTCCCGGAATTCACCAAGCAAGGTTTTATCTAAAGTCCTTTTGTAGATTCCGGCACTACTTAAAGACAAAAACTCATTTATTTACAAAAAATTCTGTGGACTACTGTTTCAAAAAGTTATAAAGTTTGAAATTGGCTGAAACCATTAGCCTAGTTAGCTTTGATGTTTGATTTCCTAAAACACAAAATAATTGAATTTCAGTTTAAAAAAGATTAAACATAAAACTAGGTAATGGAACTTGCAACCCTTACCGTAATTTGTTTGTTCTTTTATTACAAGAAGCTGAGAAATTACACTTAGTCCTAAAAGAACCTTTGAGCTGCTTCTGGAGTTCAAGGATATTCTGGATGAGTAAGGTTGGCAGTAGCCTTATGTCTAGGCTAGCAATGGCCCTTAACACTTTGGGAGCCAGCCCTACCAACCAATAGTCATCTCCCGCAGTAGAATAAACCTATCGATCCACCCTTGCACCCCAATATTTCAACATTTCCAGTTAGTGGTGAACTGCTCCTGGACATCCATAAGTTACCCAGATTTAAATGACACATCGGTTTTTGCTGTGTCCAGTGTAGGTTCAACTGGAAGGTATAAACCAGCCAGAAGTTAACCCTCCTGGGGTGTCCTATAGTCATAGAATTGTTAGAACTGCGCACTCAACGTAACTATGTAACTATTTTTAACTAGAGGGTAAAATTTACTGTTAGGATGAAGAAATGGCAATAGTGTATCCTTTATCGGCAATGGGGTCTTCTCTACCATCAATGTTTTTATTTAAGAATTTTAGACTCCTAGGTATATGGAGGAAAATTCCTAGGTACTAGGAAGTGAAATAAATTTAAAACTTGTTTCAAAATGTTCAGTAAGCGAATAGAGATCTTTAAATGACGTATGGCTCAACCTATATTTATATTTGAAAATCATACAAAAATGTCCTTTCCCCCCCAGTGCCATTTTGAATGTTAAAACTTATTTTACTTGAATTCTTTAGGGTCTTATATAGAGTACATATGGGAGTTTTCCTTAAAATGAAGAAGGTACATTTATCGATTTAGCCGCTATACAACGCGGACGGGTGGTCTGTGTCATCCTGTATAAATACACACACACACACACACACACACACACACACAGAAACACAATATCTCATCTCTATCTCTGTTAATATTCATTCTTGTTCTCAACTTTAGTCAGTATTTAATTCACCGAATTACGTTATTATGAAATATAATTAATTTGAAATTCTGATCTAATTAACTTGTATAATTAAATAACAATGATAAATAACAAAAAGCAATAAATTACTTCTTTATATTCCCACCAACAATGCCATCCCTGGAAATCATCTGTGTTTGAATGTATGTTATATGTCAAACATAATATATCAACTTTCCCCTTGTAAATAACAGCTCTTTAATCCCTGTCTGCATTTTATTCCATAATTCTTCACTTGCTTCTCCTTTATGTTGTTTCAAATATCAATGCATATAATACCAAATACTTGTTGAAATATCTATTCAAATATTTGTTTATTGCTTTTGCATTTGATATATTCGCTTGTAGAATCTCATTTTTGTATTTTTAATGCAGGATAGATAATGACAAGTGTTAAAACAGTTTTATTTCATTTATGTAAACTAAATACAATTAAAATACCAAGTGTTATATGAATAGAACATAGTTTTTGTTACACTTCCAATTTTTGTTTGTTGATATATACAAAAATGTATCTAGTGATTTACACTTTTATTTCTAGAAAACTATGAAGTTAAACATTATTTTGAATCCCAACTATAAAACAATGAATATGAATAAAATTATATTTAAATAATCTAAATTGGCCTGTACATAATCACTACAACTACTGTAGAAAGTTGGGTTTGAAACAAAATAGTTCTACGTCTTTGCTGTTTTTTCTTCTGCGTGCAGTGATTGTAACACCAAGAAATACGAAGCGAGCAATTTCATGAACTGTAAATAAAAAGAGAAACAATGAGTTATGTCTATTATAAAATATGTTTTAAAATGAGTTTTCTTTATATACAAAATGTGACTACAATCAAGAATATAATTATTTTTTGGATTCTATTGTTGGAGTTTTATATCATGTATGGATGATCTGAAACTCTAGCTCAGAATCACTTATCACATTAATTACTATAACTTAAACTCAGATGATTATATTCTACCATGGGAAAATGACATGCTGGAATCGTGATTCAAAACTGGGGGGAGGGGAGGGTGATAAACTGAGATGCTAACAACTCATCTGCCAGGGACGACATGCAATTATTGGAGTAGAAATGTATTGGATACTTGAAAATAAACCAGCATGTGAAAGATCTCTTTACTTGGCTAATAAAAAAAATCAATATTTTTTAAAACAAATTTGTTCACCAATTAATTGATAACTTACTTACCATGAAGAAAATTCTATAATCTTTTTAAGAAGGAAACTATTTTTTAATTATCAATTAGTGGAAATGTTCTACACAAAACTGTGTGGAAATAAAATGTGCGACAATATTGTATGCTGCACTAGAATTTCGAATTGCCTTGTACACAGTATATATACATATGCAGGGTGTTCACAAAAGGGTATCACAAACTTCTTTGGATGATAGTACTCATGATTACAAACAAAAATGTTTCTATAAACATAGGTAGAGAAATGTGTAGTTTAGCCACTAGTCGCCATTTTTTATTTAAACAACCATTATCTCTAGAACTAGTAAAGAGCTACAGACACCGAATTTGGCACATAGGCGGGAATACATAAGAGGAAAATTTAAAAAAAAGAACTGTGTTATTTGATTTTATATAAACAAAATTATACCTGTTGAAAATTTTGAAAGTCATATAAAAAATAACCAGTATAGTTATAAAAACTCTACAAGATACCAACTATTTTGCAATGTTTATAAAAATTCCATTGGTATCTCTTCAAACGAAATCTGTCAACTTATAAGCGCGCACAGCCACTTTAAAGGTACGCTTGCACAAGTAGGGAACAACAAATATATCACAGTTGAGAAGCATTAGCTGTTTCTTGCTCTCTCCTTGTGCAAGCTTACACTTAAAGTGGTTGTGCTCTCTTATAAGATGATGGATTTTTTCTAAATAGGTACTGTGGGAATTGTTATAAAAATTGCAAAGTATTGGCCCTTTGTAAGGTTTTTTTGTAATTAAAAATTTCACAGTTGAGAGGCATTAGCTGTTTCTTGGTCCCTCCTTGAGCAAGCATACACTTAAAGTGGTTGTGCTCTCTTATAAGAAGATGGTAAAAATAGTTACCGTTGGAATTATAAGAATTGCAAAGTAGTTGCTCTCTTGTAGGTTTTTTATAACTATACTGGTTTGTTTGTTATATGACTTAAAAAAATGTCAACAGGTGCCACTTTGTTTATATAAAAAAACACAGTTTATTTTTTGTTTGAAATCATGTATACTATCAGCCACAGAAGTATGTGACACCTTTTTGTGAACTCTGTAGCCTATATATAATGAAAATTTCCTTTAAAATCTTTTTATTTACTGGAACTACAATACAAACACAAAAAAAAAAAATTATATTCCAAGCCTTTTCCTCACCAAGTATATTCAGGTTATATATATATATATACACACACACACACACACACATATATATATATATATAAACACTCACACTGGAAGTTAAAGTTTCGTAGGGAAACACATTGTTTTATAAATTTATTTCATCTTGAGTAACATATATATATAATGGGGATTCAATTGGACATTTTATAATCTACATGATATGAATTAAATATTCCATTGTATTTTACCTCAACAAAGGTGCTAAGACCGAGAACATACATCTTCCAGCCACTGAGCTGTGTGGGATGTCGAGCTTGTACTATGATCATGTAGACGGCAGTCTTGAACGTGTCAGAATTTTCTACCCAGGGTGCATTGTAAGCTGCCTCAGCCACCGTTGTTTGCTGCAGATCCAGTATTGTTTTATGATGAATAATGGATTTTTAAATACATTTAAAACATATATGAAAACTCTTAAAGTGTTGAGCCATAAATGTATTAAGTACTTTCAAAAACCTGAGATGATGTGACATATCTTTTGCAGTCTCCCATTTTAAATTTGTTGTGGCAAGTATGTAATGTTTATTATTTTCCATATTTATACAGCCCTGAACTGAACGTACTATTAACATTAACACATAACTTTGTCAAACAGTTGTCATAACACTACAGTAGTTTCAACTTCTAGTAAGTCATATACTGGCGTCAATAAGTATTAAAAGTGAGGGTTATCCATCTGGAATCATCATAGTTTAAAATTTACAAACAGTGTAAAACACAACTAATAAATAATGGACCACACAACATTTCATAGGCCTATCACACTTAAATATTGTACATGATACAACATCATGGCCAGCACCGATGAATTCAGCTGATGTGTTTTAGCATTGTCTTCTGCCAGGCACTGCCTTAGCATCGTGACAGCTGTTTAACAAACATATATGATAATGTTAATATGTTATGTTTTGTTGGTTTCTCACTAAATCATTACATTTAGTAGTTATTAATTCACTGTTTGAGACAGTACAAAGCACTCAAATTTGTTTTTAAACGTGCCATTTAATTATTATTATACAAGATGAACCAAAGGTCTGTTCCTCTTCTTTATTTTTGAACAATTTCTGATACAACACTGCAACTATGGAATATTTCTCTGTGAATGGGACATAGATTGAATAAATTCAAAAATCTTAATCTTTGGGGTTTGCTTTCCAAAAGGGTACTTTCCAATCCAAAGTTTTTCTAATAGCAACCTCCTTTCTTGAATATTAAAGATGAGCAGACAAATATTTGGTACTAATCAATATTAATATAAACCAAGACTAATTTCTAAGTACTTCTTAAACACTTGGGAAAGCATACATTTTTGGCGGAACATGTTCTGTGATGTAAGCATTAAGATTTTTTTTATTCCACATTATGTTTTTATGTACAACATCTATAAAGTTTTATTTTTGTTTTTAAATAATTTAGAATTAAATTAGTATCAGTCAACCATATATAAAATGTCTGTTTGGCTGAAAATTACGACTTTTAGTCTTTATCTAATTTGTTTACTGTGATATAATAGTTATTATAACATGTCTAACAATTGGTTTTAAGCATGTAAAAAAAATTGGTTTGATATTTTTAACCTTTTTGCAACACCCTCTGATTTTGATGCCCACCACAAATTAACACAGCCGGTGATCAATTTCTTAAACAAAATTCCTCGAGAATCAATTTCATTAAATACTAGTTTATGTTTTTATGCAATGCAAATTGGTTTTCAACTCATAGACGGAATTATTATTAACAGTAACACAAGATCTAACCTCCATCAAAATCACTATCTGTCACTTAAACTAAACTATTTTTTACTACAGTAAAAGATGGATACCATATATTTTCATCCATCTCTCTCTGTAGTATACATTTTTGTAGTAAGAGATATTGTAGACTCTATCCATAGACTGATCATTTATTAAGGACCCAATAGGTCTAATTTACAGGATTAAAATCGTGTCATTGTTAGTCTGTCCATGTATGTGATAACTCTTGATAGAAAGGTCCTAGACAATTGGTACAAAGGGTAATCTTGGTTCAAGGAAGGCCGTATTTATAGCTGAGTATATGGGGTCAAAAGGTCAGAGGGCAGCAATATTGCAATAATCCAGAAAATGGTTAGTTAGTTGATAAAAACTTTCGTTACATTTCGTGAGGTTCTCCGATACTATGTTGTAGTGGTTTATTAATATCTCCAACACATTTATGGGATTTTATGAATGTTATTCAGGTACTTGTGCGCCAACTTGGTGAACTAACTGCACAGCATATTGAGTTAGTAGGGGAACTATAACACCATTTTTGTCAACAAGGCAAGTCAACAGGATAATAAGTTATTCATTCTGCACACTACTGTATGTTTGAATATATAACCATACATTAAATGTAGAGTATAAAAAAGTATAAAAGAAATACACATTCATTTAAATTTTCAGAAACGTTAGCTTTCTTAGAACACAATTTATAAATTAAAGTTATGTTTTGGTTTGACATATAATCATGTCAAATCACATCTAATTCACGAGAATTCAAAACATCAGATTAAGGATCTTAAAAATTTGTTTACTCAGCAAATAAATTGATATGTGACAGACTAACCGGTTTCTAATGACACATAAAGGTGTTGATAGTACTTTTTAAATTATAAAATTGAAGGAGCTTTGTACTCCTTTCTGAGAGAATCCATTTCTGTACCTGCTGAATAAGAATCTCACAGAAGTAGTTGTTGAGGAACTGATGCAAGATGCAGACTCCAATGAAAAGCAACATCTGAATCCATTCATAAATACTGTTTGCAATCTGAAATCATTTACCAAATTGAAGGATATTGGTTAAAAAGTATGAAGTTATTATTTTAGTAAAAAAATTTAATGTACAAGTTTTGCGTTAATACATTTTACAATTTGAAGAGTACAATGGATAATTACTGTAATTGAAAATCATCTAACTTGTTTAATTAAATTTATAGACTTTACAAAGTACAGCAATGAATCCTGTAATCAGTTCATTCTATTTTTTATAAAGAAAGTATACTTTCTATAGCCAAATCTGCTGTATATAGAGAGGTCAATTTGACTCAGAATGGTGTTTTGATACCTCTCTGAAAAAACAAACACTTTAAGTTTGTGCAGAAAACATTTTCTGCATCTCAGAAATGCATAAGAACAATGTTTTGGAAACCAACATTTGTAGATTTTCAACATTTTCTGGGGATAGACCCCCAGATCCTACTTTCTTCTGGGAAGTATTCCATTTATTCCTGACCAAGAGAAGTTACAGTTCTACGTCACCTCTAGCTTTGGAAATTGTTCTATATATATATATATAATATAGACTTATCTATAAACATATTTCGCACTGAAGGCTAAGCACAATCAAAGCAGCTTGTAAATCATATAAAAGATTTTCAGTTACAAAGTAACATTTTTTCAATTATGAAATAATTTTTCACTTTCATTCTGTAAAAATATTTCAAAAAGAGCAAACGTTTGCATATAAACAAAATTATATTATGTACTGTAAAAGTTGTGTGAAGTAATTCTATGTTTTATTAACAGCTGTTTAACATATAAAATATATGATAATCTTCAAGGAAAACAAAAGAAATTAAATATAAAAGTTGTCTATATTTTGTCTAAATATTACAAGTAATTTTAAAGAGATATAAAGGTGTATACATAATAACAAACAAAGCAAAAGAAGCGCCATATGGTAATAAAACTAATTTTTAATTACAAAGAGTAAATTGATTTTGCATTATACGAGGAATATTAACATAAATATATAGCTAAAAAAATATATAGTAAAATAAATATATAGCTAATTATGTAATTTTATAAAATTAAAAATTTTAATAGTTTGTTTTATCTCTAAAATTATCTATAACTTAAATTTAGACCATCAGGATGTTTAGTTTGTAGAACGTTCTGATGAGCTACTTCTAAATGATCAATTTTAAGTTTATGCTGATTCCGAATTTGGTTAATACCTTTTAAAGGAAAGCATTCATCAAATTATTCTTTTAGCTCCATTGCATGGGCCGAAATAGGATTGGATTTAATATTGAGGTTTGTATAGCTGCGATTCATTCTAATGTGCAATGGAGTTATTGTTTGACGAATTTAATTTTTTGGACAGTTTTTACATGACAATTGGTAAATTACATTGCTGTATCACAAGTCATTTTACCAATTATCGAATAATTTCTTTTTGATGTGCTACTACAGAAATGTTTAAAATTTATTATTAAATTGCATGTTTGTAGCGAGGCTTACAGCAAGGTTCCCAGCCAAAAGCTTTTTAAAAATTACTCTAGTTGGATTACTAAATACATTTTTTGTTTCAGGTGAAGCTTGTAGAATATTATGTTCTGTTTTTATGATACCATAAATTATGTATAATCCTGAAAAGAATGTACTAATAAATTTTCCTTGGTTGTTTTAGTTTCTAGGGGTAAAATGTTTGGCTGTTTGCATGTTATGATTTACAACTTTTCGAAGATACCCTCTATTCCTAAAACATTTTCTAATTTTTGGATGTGACAATCATAATTAGATTTATTTGAACAGCATCTTTTTGTTTGAACAGTTAGACTTTTCGGAATAGATTTTTTAACGTAACCAGAATGAAAACTTTAATAGTGTAAATATCGCATTTAATTTGTATTTTAGACAGTAAATGTTAATACTGACAAGGAATTTAATTGTTGAATAAAATGTATTGAACTATCCATGCCATGTTTCTACCAACGAATTATAATAATGGAACGCGCTCTGGGCCGGAGAAACCGAGCCGAAATCCTGGGCTGCGTTCCGAGTCTGCAGGCGCTGGAAATGGGCAAGAACTAACTCCGCCCATATGGCAGGCATTATAGTAATGATCTAATATCACTTTAAAACGCCTTGTAGACTTAATACAATTGTTAGATACTACAATTTATTTATTATTACAAATGTTAGTAGCTGCTTTTTACCGTGGATTTTTATTTTCTGTTAAAAAAACTGATTTTTGTGCAATATCAAAATAACTGAGATTTTGACTTTTATTTTTCTTACAAAGTCGGAAACAAATATTACAGGCATTAAAATATTACCCAGATGAAAAAAAAACAACTTTTTATTGACAGTATTTTATTTCAAAATAAACTACAAAAAATTTACAAACATGACACACTTAATCTACGTGTTAGAAAATAAAATTATTTTGACCAATATTTTTGCCTTATTTCTAAGTTGGTTTCTTTTTTAATGTCAAAAGTTTTTGTTTTTTCGATGTGATGAGATATTATTAAAAAAAAATAGTTTAGTCACAGTTTTTAATTCAAAGTAACTCGTGGCTTCCTGTCAATTTAGAAGTGGTCGCATTTGTTTGAGATAACTAGAGTAAATAATAATATTTTACAATTTTCAATACCGTACATCATCACTTGATCTACTTAATTTACCCTTAGATTTAAAATCAATAAAAAGTTAATGTGTTCTAAGATCAGCATCATTGGCATGGAGTACAGAACTTGGTGAGTTCTTGCCCACTTTAAGCGCCTGCAAATCCATGGATACACCAGTAACGCACAGCTGTGTGCGACCGGAAAACACAACATGCTGCTTATGGGCAGTGCGCGTTCCAGTAGTATAGTTCGTTGGTTTCTACATGATAAAACTTTATATACATAAAATTATATGTTGAAATACCTACAATTGTTTGTAACATGGCAAAGCTGAGAGAAACGACTGCGTGTAGAAAGTCCACAACAATCATAGAACGAAGCATCAGATCCAGGTCTTGGATAATTCTGAAATAGATACATATTTTTCATATCCTTTTATATATAAGTATACCTCTTTGCTAACTTTCTTTTTTTCTTGTAGTCATTTATAATATAATAATGGTTTTATTCTATTTTCATTGGGAGAACTAAAACTGTTCTGCAGTTTTAATTTTAAAGCAATATTATCTAACCAATAATTAATTAATAATAGAAAGATCATAATTCATTAATGCTTTATTGAACTGAACAGATGAAATACATCAATAGGAACTATCAATCATAAGCAAAAGCATGAAATGAAGAGAAAAGAAACTTATAAAATTGGTTAAATAGAAGATAAAGATTACTGAACCCAAAAAAACTTCTGAGGGGTACTACAACTTTATTGGAAACTTCCTAGAGTTTTCTAGAACTAATTTTGCTTGTGACATGTAATTTAAGATGTGAAATAAAACCAAGCCATATTCATAAGCACTTTCAAATTGACCAAAATACAGCATAAACCTTTTTCTGATTACTTACTACAATTAATATTTCATTATTTCTATAACGTCAAAGTGCATTTAAAAGTGTATTCCAATTTAATACAAAGCTAGTTAATATGTATGGTTTTCTTTTAGAAATAACCAGAAAACTTGAAGGCTAGAGTATAATATAAAGTAATTAACATCCTTAGTGAGACACGAGACATGTACTGACTTGAGAATAGCCAGAATAGTAGTTGGTTGCATCCACCGCAGTGAACGTGTTAATGTATAAAGCAGTATAAAAGTGACAGCCTGTATTTAATATATTATCCCATCAGGCCCGTACTCAGACAATTTTACCAGGGCCCTGCCACACGTTTATTTGAAGGGACCGTATTGACAGACGGCGTGACATGATGGAGCCCGACTGAATATATTTTCCGGGGCCCGCCAAAGCTGAGTATGGCCCTGCTAATAGTCAGATGTTAAACAATATGTCTAAAGAAACAAGTACCATTCATATATATACATTTTCATATATTGATGGAATTGGTGTACTTGTTACATTTTTACTTACATTAGAATGTCATTGTGGAAGTCTATGCATTTGATAATTGCCTCATTCATTTTGCTTTCTATTTCTTTCTCTCTAGAATATCCATTCCATGTAACTGGAGGCAGAGTACCTAAAACAGTGTATAATACATATAATTTCCATTTAATATAAAAAACTGTCATGTCATTTTAATATTGCCAAAGTATTTTGAAGTGTAAATTGATGGAGAGCCCCACAGTTTCCGTGGATTGTTTTTGGAATTTTTTCATAAAAATCTGTTCTTTTCCTAAAATTTAATTTTTGAACTTAAAGTTCTTAGTACATTTTTTTGTCTTTTAGATCAAATGATAATTGTAAATAATAGCTTATATGATACTATTAGAACACTCTATCTAAAACACATACAAAGTAAGTTATTTGAGGAGCAAAAATCTTTAAAATTAATGTTACTAAAAAGTTATATAAATTGTTAATGACAAATATATAGAGCACTGTTAGTTCATCTGTGATGTAATTACTCGTATTTATTAGCAGCCTATAACAGAAACACTAAGTAGTGTGGTTACAGTTTAGCAAGTAGTGGTAGTGGTTCCATAGTAGTATGGAACAAAGTTTAGAGTATATTGAATGCAGTTCAACCGGTTTTTAAGGCCAAGCTGGCTAACATAACACTTACACTCTGTTAAAAGGTACCAAAAAACACCCAATTTCATGTTTTTGTAAATTATATTTTTATGTGATTCAATTATAACTTCACTTCTGCATTTATGCAACAAAACATTTTGTTAACTTACTGTAGACAAGTTTTAAAAACTATTAAAATCTTAACACATAATGTGGATGTCAGAGGATTAATACAACTCACTAAAAACTGTTTTTTTCATTAAAACAATATTTGGCCCCTGTTTATAGAATTATTTTATACATGGAATAGTAACAAATTTGTAAAGTATTTTTGTAATAAAATGCTGTTGGTTACTAAATATTTATAATGTAGGAATTATAATATTGTATCTTATTTGAGGAATTATTAATATTATATAAGATATTTAGTGTAAATTAAAACCATTAAACATTACAGTAGTATCAATACAATATTACCTTTTGCTTCTCTTTTTAGTACTAAATTTTTTGCAACTGTCTGCTTGTATTGGATATAGTCCTCCTCCAATAGTTCTAGAGACCTCTTGAGTATTTCCAGCTGACCAGAGATGAGATACATCATCATAAAGAGAAAAGCATCACTGATGACATATGCCATACCACAGACAGCAGCCATTGATGTCTCCCAAACAAACGCTATTTCAAAGGCTGGAGAGACTCCAGAGTCGTACGGGTACCAACAATTGACCGGAAGCCTACGTTTGATATTTGGTCTCGCCTGATTTATCTCCACCTCTTCCTCAACCACTTGCATTGACAAGTTGAGTGCCATCTGCTCTGCGATTGTTAAATTGCCAAAGTCGACTGAACCTGAGGATATCTTCTGAAGCTCTTGGTTAATCTTGATGTTATCAATGTTTCTAGAAGTGACCCATGCTATGATGATGACAATAGGTAGGAACAAGTAAATGTAGGTGTAAAGGCGGGAACGAGACAGCCATTTCTTAATGTCAAAGTTGACATGGTAAGGCAACTTGTGGGGCTGGAAATTAGCGTCGATTTTGTCCGCAATGAGCTTAAAATCATTCAGGTAGAATGTAAACAGTATCTGACGGTAGAGAGCGGCCAGGGTAAGTGATGCGACGTCTATCGCTGCACTGATGTTCTCTAAATCTGGTGAGATTGTCATCTGTAACAGTTGCTGAGTGGAGATGATGAAGAGGCAGACCATCATGAACTTGGAATAGAGCCAGTGAGCGATGGTGAGACTTCTACTGGAGGAACTCCGGTACGGCCATAATCCCCATGATTGCATGAAGCGCAGATATAGATACATATGGCTGTCAGGATTTATGTCAAAAGTCTCTTTTTCTGTCAAGACCCCCATTTTCTACCAGATTCACGTCAGGAGTGGTCAATATACATTGCAGGTTGCTATATTAACAAACTTTAAATATGGCCATTAAAAGTTTCTTTACTGCAATGGCTTAACTTTGGTCATCTGGCAAAAAGATTTAATTTATGATGAAGTTTGTCAACTATTGATCATTAGTAAGCTGGAATTACTTGATTTATTCAGTAACTACACTTTTTATTGCACTTTTGATACATTTAACAATGACTAACAATTACCTGTGCCTTTGCACGAAATTATATTTTGAATAACAGGTTCGTCCTAGGCATATACTTTTTAAATGGCATAAAAAACACTCCCAAAAATAAGTAATGATTATGAAAGGGATTCCAATCTTCTGATCCATTTCCTAATAGTTGGAATTGAGTGTAAAAAGCAATGTTTTGGGTCCTGATCTGGGAGAGTGACAAGTTTTTATGAGAACTAATGAAATACAAAATTTCTCTACAGTAATCTGTGATGTTTTAATGAATTGCTCCAACAATTTCAGTAGCACAAACTATTTTAAGCCAGAGTAGAGAAATTTTAAATCTATGATTAATCTTAGTGAGAGCACCTATCATGTAATGTGAAGTCATAATAATTGTGATGCCAAAGTAGACATAAGGTATATATTATTTCAATGTTCATTGTTAAGAGGTTCAAAATTAGCAATTATACAGATTGGCACTGGCTCTTACTTCAAGTGTAGTCAGTGAAGAAGCATTTCTGGTTAGAATCAATTATATTTCACACCTTGGAGATTTCTTTATTGCTACAATCAAAAATATTTATAGACTCAGTGTGAGAAGCCTTCTGTAGTTGAAAAATTGTCTACTTTCTGCCTTTGTCATCTTTTCCCTGTACAAATAGTGCCCAGTGTTTTAGTAGCATTTGCATTGTTGCTCTGCCCTAGGAAATATATTAGAAGTTGCAGTTGAAAGTAATATATATGTACATATATAAATATTGAATCACAAAAAGTATTTGCTCCGCTGGAACTCGAACCCGGGTCTCTCACTTGCTGGGCGATGATATTACTACTACACCGCAGACCCCTGACTTTTTATGATTCAATTATTTTGTATTTGACCGTTTCTGTAACATATGTGTTTAATTAAAAACAAACTAGCATATGATCGGAAGGCCAAATACCTGATATATAATATATATATATATATATATATATATATACTACTGTTACCCATAGCTCCGCACGCAAATTTTAAAATCAAAGGTAGCCTCCTTAGTCTAAGCACTTATGATGTAATATGTTGCCCCCCTGTGATATTTTTCAAACATAAGTAGGCCTACGATCAGGTACATTAATAATCTTCAGTGTTCATGGTTAGATGAACAGAAATTAAGAAACTAACTCTTATATCGAGATTTGTGCATATAGGAGCAATGTTTTGTTCAACTGAATTATATTTCTGATGCCTCAGCTGAGATTGCCCTGTTGGCCCAATCAAGAAAATAAATACATAAGTCTAAACACTTGCTTTGGTTAAAACAAACTGCTTATTTCCAGCTCTTGTGATCTACTTATAGTGTAATATATTTCTAGTCCAATAGTTGAGTTTGCCTTGTCTTAATTAAGAAAATATATTTACCTACTTAGGACTGAAAAGCTTTCTTTCTTTTTTTTTTGTCCTGAGGAAAAAGGACAGTTTGTCCCCGCGCTTAGTCCTAAAAGGACCTTTGCGCCTCCCTTACTTAAATTTGTGTCCGAGGCTTTTGCAGAAGCCAATCAGATTTGAGGGCTCCTGTTCTCTGATGTCCTTGGGGCTGAGAAGATATGCTCCCAGGAATCTTTTCCGAGTTTCTAAAATGACAAGACAAATATGCTCTGCTGATTCCTCCTCTTCTCCACAGAGTCTACATTCGTCAGTCTGGCTAAGGCCCACCCTCATAAGATGTTTCCTTAGGGGGCCATGTCCTGTCAACATCCCTGATATCAGTCTTATATCCTCCTCATTCTGAACCAAGAGAGCTGACCACCCTTTAACATAAGGAGAGATAAACATTTTGGATAGTCTTAATCCTTATCCTCTTTTCCCAATCTTTGACAAGAGCTTTGCTGTTGGAGAAAGCTATCCCGTGACTGAAAAGCTTACTTCATACAAAAAATGTCTACTTCAGGCCGTTTAAATAAAGTTTGAGTCTAATGTAATCACAGTGCAAATTTGAATTTGCTTTATTGTCCCGACCAAGAAAATATATACATAAACCTTCCACTGTTAAAAAGCGTTTACTTACGTCTCTTGCAATCTTCTTTCGGTTTAAGATATTTCCAGTGCAATATTTGAGCTTGCCTCGTTGTCATGGTGAAGAAAATAAACATACATACTTAGGACCAAGAAATGTAATAAGAAAAAAAAAACAAATTCTCCTGGTATAAGAGGAAATTCTTAGGACGTTTATGCAACATTTTAGTAATCATTTATGATAGGTTTTGAGTTTTAGAAGTCTTGTCTTTTGGACTGTAGTCTGAGAAAGATTGGCTTGTTGAAGCATGTTAGTTTAAAAATGCTACATACGTTGGATTGAAAAGTTTATTTTGGTCAAAAACCATCTTCTTCCAGTCATTGACTTCTGGTCTAAGGAAATTTTAGTACCATAGTATCGTTTGCATTGTTGCCATAAACATAAAAATATATAAACACAGGTTTGGAATGTATTTCTTAAGTAAAAAGCATCTAATTCTGTCTAATGCCATCGACTTCTGGTATAAGATATTTCTAGTGCCGTAGTAGCATTTGCCATGTCTTCCCTACCAAGAAAGTATACACATACATTGATCTGAAGTTCTACTTTGGTGCTATTACTTTCAGCCATTGTAATCTACTTTTGCAGTCCTGTAGTAACGCGTGTGAAACTTCACCTTTCTAGGACCGTGGGAAAGTGAAAATAATGTAGTTATTATGGGAGTTGCAACCCTATTTCAATCTATATGGGCTGGTGATCCTTTGGAAAATCTTTACATTGTCTGTAGAGAGCATAAGACATGTATGTGTCAAATTATTTGTTTAGGATATCTAAAAGTTGAAAAACAAAATATAGTTCTTCAAGGATTCGCAACCCTGTTTCAATCCCTATGAATGTTTGATCTTTATGAAAATTATGAGTTTTTCTATTTTACATCATGAGGCATATGCAATACAAATGCAAACGTTCTACTTTCTGAGATGTTGTGAAGTTGGAGAATTAGTGATAAGTGAGTGAGTAATGGTTTTGATTTTTATATAAAGAGATACTTTTAATGGGAAAATTTGCAGGATTTAATTTTCTCACTGTCTCTCACAGGTCCAAGGTATTTCCGGTGCTGTAGTAGCATTTTAGATTGTTGCACCAACTCAAAAAACATCTACTTCCGATCATTGTCATTAACTTCTAGTCTAAGGTAATTCCAATGCTATAGTAGTGTGTACATTGATGCCCTGATAAAAAAAATATACAAACGCATAAGTCTAGAAAGCATAGTACCGATTGTATTTTTGCACCCATCTTAAAATATGTTTTAAAATATCTTAAAACATACATAGATGAGAAGTCTTCTTATGTCGAAAAGCTACTACTTACAGTCATCATCATCTACTTTCGATCTAAGGTATGTCCGGTATCTGTAGTTATTCAATTGGTATATACATATATATTAAATTTACTTTTCTTAGGACAGCAGGAAAATAAAAAACAAAATAAAGTTCTTCTTGGGGTTGCAAACCTATTTCAGCCACTAACAGTAGTTGATCTTCATAACAAATATGTATAAAAATGTGTATTGAGAGCTTAAGCCATATGTATTGTAAATTCCATTATTCTAGACCATCAGGAAGATAAAAAAACAAAACGGGTTTTCTAGGGATTACAACTCTTTCTAACCCCTATGAGTGACTTATATTGATGATAATGCTAAGTCGTGCGGTATGTGTGTGTCAAATTTCATCTTTCAAGAACATCAGGTAGTTGGAAAACAAAACATAGTTCTTTTATTGGTTCCTTTTTCAACCCCTATGCTTGGTTGATCTTCAAAAAGTCTTGTTATTGTTTGTTGAGAGCATAATACATGTGTGTCAAATTTCATCTCTATAGAACATCAATAAGTTGAAAAACGAAATATAACTTTTTTAAGGGATCCAATTCCATTTAAACCTCTATGTTTGTTTGATCTTTATGAAAATGTTTTAGTTTTTCTATTTATACCATGAAGCATACAAGTGCCTAATTTTAAGTTTATGTGATATCAGGAAGTTGGAGAATTAATGATGAGTGAGTGAGGTCATACCTTTTACATATATAGGTACATGTGATTGATTGTGTTGATTTAATATATTACAAACTATATGGAATTTATTAAATTTTATGATTTTGTTAATATACCGATGACAAACTAGAGAATGGACAAAATTATCTTTTCAGTTACACTTTTTCAAACCACATAACAAGGTAAAAGTTTTCAAAATAAAAATAAGTCTGATTACGCATTTAATTTTGAACATGTGACAATAAATATCAGCAAACATGATGAGGTTAAAAATGCATCCATTATGTATTCTTATTTCTTCTAAGTGTTGTGGTATCTTCCATGCATGGCAATTGTCTATTGCTAACATTGTTTTGCATTATTTAACTAATTGTTTTAGAAAAAAAGGAGTACCAGAATTAAGGAATTAAAAAATTAAAAAAATCTTCTAATATAATTTAACTGATCAAGATTGAAACACATTTAAGAGAAGAATAAACTAAATTGATAACCTATGTATGTATATATTCACATTATCCTCACTGTTGACTTTGTACATTATTGATAATTTATGGATCTAACTTAATAACTTGATAATTTAAGGATTTGTGGTCTAGTTTTTTGTATAAAATAAATAAATTAGTTAAAGGAAAGATAATTTTACTGAGACTAGTAAAGACTAATATGTTTATTTTTATACTTCAAATATTGTTTTCAAAACATATGTGAAAACAAACAAAGCCACTTAAAGGGTTAAAGCATGAAACAGGTGATGGTAAAAATAATTAGTTGTGGTGGTAATTTTTATCTTTTTTAGATTACAGATTTATAAATCAGTAAATTTAATTCTATATATTATTTAATAATGCTCAATTTTAGATTGTATGATGACTAAAAGTATATTTTAACACGGCTTTAAGGACACTATTAAATGTACAAATTAGTTGTATAATGTCAATTAATAAATTTAGACTGAATTGAACTGAGATAAAAATGAAAGCACAAGCATCTTCCTTTTCAACCAGTTTCAAACATCTGATATGTTTTCCCACCCCATCTGCCCCTTTCTAAACGATGTATTCCATATCCATGGCTGGAAATGATAAAATAATAATCAAACACCTGAATTGTTTTTATATAATAATAAGATTGCACAGATATATATTAATAAAAATGAAAATTTGATATTTTAAATTATAAAAAGAGAAACTTTAAACCCTCTAGCATTGGTTTTGGAAAGAAATACTTATCTGTGAAAAACATAACACGAGGAGTTAATCAGTGTTGGAGACTGGGGTTAACAAGAACAATGAACACCATGATAAATTTTATATTTTATTAAGACAAAAGTGCTGGTGAATAAAACAAAATAACGGAATAACAAAGATATGCATCGATGTGATGATAACAGTCTCATTAAATAACAGTGCAACTGATTTGTAACAAACTTAGTTATACATGGCAATAACAAATTCACACTTATTTCTTGACTAGAAAATTATCAATCTTAAAAAGCGAAACACATTAATACTATTTATGTTGCAACAGGAAACTGTGGGATGATTCATAATGTTGTAAAATTTGTTTGATTTTAAAATATACGTAAAAAAATTATGTGAATGATTTTTTGTCATCCTTTATTGCTGACAAATATCAAACATCTTATAGGCCTGTATAGTTTTTAATGTAAGATCTAGAAATGATCAGTGTCTTCCCAAAGTTTCATGTCAACAAACCTTAGGCTATGCTAATCTAGTCAATTTGATATTGTACTTTATCACAGACGAGTTATTTCTGGAGCTTGTTGAATATTGACGATTCGTCGGTTTTCTGTTTGACTCGCCTTATCTCTGCTGAACTGTTCTCCATTGAGGTATCTCTTATTATGATCTGTGGCTCCACCTGGGGAAGTCGCATCCAGACATTCACAGCTCAGGCTGGAGTCGGAAAGAGTAGGGTATTGTGGGAGAAGCAGCAAGGATTCTGTAGACTTTGTCGGCTGGACGTATCTCTGCTGTTTTCGACTGTGTGAGGCAGTGTGACCGTTCTTTGTTGAGCCAGAGTGACTTTTGGTGGACGTTTCACCCCTGTCTAGGTAACCGTAACCAAACCCATAGCCTCCAAAAGCTTTTGTTGTCAGGTTGTCCCAAGATTTTGGCTTGGCAGGCTCATGGTGAGTGCGGTGTGACTTGACCGAGTGGTGTCTCGAGTTGCCTGCTTCACTCGGAGGCTCCCAGTACAACGTGTCGGTGCTGAGAGATGTTGTGTAGGAGGCTCCACTGCTTTCTCCCCCACCCCCACCACCTCCACTAGCGACAGCGACTCCACCCTCAGCCCCACTATTCAGTTCACTGCTCGTACAAGAGTGAAGACTACATTGACTGACCAAGCTCAGGTACCTGGAAAACAATTCCATTCAGTGTATTGAAAAAATATTTATATATATATATTTTTTATTACTTAGGGCACGGCTGACTGTTTACTTCAACTTGAATGACAATCTAACATTCAGCATAGTACTTAATTATAAAACTTTGAAGTTAAAACTATTCTTCAAGAGTATAATCAACTGCGGATGTAAAATAACTATAAGAAAAAACGTATCTTAGTTCTTACAAATTTCAAATTTGGAAATGAACTTTTCAACTAGTAATTTTCACTTTTCATTAAAATGATTTTATTCACTACTAATGTGTATTAATTTTCATTCTGACTCAATTTTGTTACTGATCAGACCACAAAAAGTTATGAAAAATGATTTCTTGTTATAATATTCTGGTTACAAGATTACCTGTTCCCCCGGTTATTGTAGACTGGCTCAGCGTGGCGGCAACCGTTCTTGTAGCTGCTGGATGACACTTGAACTGCACGGTTGCTGCACTTCTCCTTGTATTCTCCTGCGCATTCAATAATTTTTTAAGCACTCAATAAAAATTAATTACAATTTTTAAGTAGAAAAAAAATATTTTTACACTAAGGTCACAAATGAACTTTTTACCAGATGTATTTAGTGAATGCCATCTATAACATAACTAACCATCTATAACATAAGTTGTAGGTGCCCTTGCCTACTCAACTATATGCTAACAAATACTTTAAAGGATTGCGCTAAGAGCAATCTTTTATGGACGTTTATTGTTGATTGTGGACTTATTGAGGTTTAAGTTAATATAATAAGCAAAATAAAAATTATTAGTTAATAATGATATTCGAATGTTCCAGATCAGGAACTCAACAAATCTTCTGTTTTAGGCAATTTATCCATATATAAGATATTAGTAATTCATTATTTCTCCCAAAATACAATTTATTAAAAAAATTAATAAAACTTAAGTTGTTTTGTATCGGATATATTGCAATTTGCATTTTCTTGAAATTTACAATCCAGTTAAAAGAAGAACAAGCAAATGTGAAAAATTATAATGAGCATTCATTTTTGGCTTAGGCTCTATTTATTTTTATTCACAAATATAAACCACCTACAACACTTTTATGGTTTTTTTATTTGTACTATGTACATTTTAAATTCAGAGAACTCAACTTAAGGTACTAGGTTAATAAAATAAAATAAAACAAATAATATAACTAAATTAACATGTGTTATAACTACCTCAGTGGCTAAATTTTGTACTTAATATAATATGTGTAATAATATATTGTTTAAAAGTCTATAAAATAATACATTTTTGGTTCAAACATCTTTTATAGCCATTTAATAAAACGTCACGATTCATTTTGAAACATTGTAAATTTTAAAATGTTCTAAAGTTGACATTAGGTGACTTTTCTTGCATGTATGTAAGATTTCAAGATTTTTCGATATTTGTGTATGTATGGCCAATATTACTTAAATGGTCAGTATATTTTGAATCTGATGATGTTTTCATTGCTTTGATATGTTTATTAAATCTAATTTTGAAGGATCAGCCAGTTTGTCCAATATAATGTTTGTTCTTATAATAGTGGTTTTGACTTTTGCTGCATTTTAATTCATATATTCCACTACTTGAAATGTACATGGTACATATAAAGATCAATAAAATATGTTATAGCTGGTTTATTTTTTAATTATATTAAATACCTTTGGAGGCTACACTACCAATATTTATTTTATTATTGCCATTTAAAAAAGTTTCAACCTGGATATATTTGTTGCACAAATTTTGTTGTGATTAATAACTCAACATTCGTTGCACATTTTAATACCCTACACCTAAACAGTCAATGTCCATATCAAATGGCAGAGTGTTGACATCAACTGAGTGACAGAGATGGAGCAATGTCAGCTTGTCAGCATTGGGTTCAGTTGATAAGTGAAAATTTTTGGCTAAGAAAACAAAGTCTTCAGTAACATAATACAAATATTTCAGAAATTATTTTGTTGAAAAGAACTGTTGAATCTCACTGACAGTCTATAGGAAAAGGTTGGGTTGATTCCTATTAAATAATAAAACTTGTATATGCAGGTTAACGAGATGCCTGATTATTGAGTACAATTATCGACTGTCCAAAAATATTCAAAGTAAAGAAACATACTGTCTTAATAATAACAATCAATAACATCGTGTGGCACTATTACCACAAGTCAAACATTGTGTCAAACAACTTTCTCTTCTAATGTTGTCGGTACAAAAATTGGTCGGTAATGACAGGTGAGTGTTCAGGTCCCTTGTCAATGTTTGTTCACGTTTCTATTGATGAGTTGCTTTACCACATTTTTTACTTAGGTAATTGAATTTGAACCATATGCAAAAACTAGAATAATAGATTTCATCCGCCAAATTACCTTAGTGGAGGCTAACAGCGCCCACACTTACAGAATCTTTTGTCATGCTGGAACTAGAAGCAGTTTTGTTATAAACAAGCTCGTTATTATGAAGTTGCCACTTACCACATATCTATCTGACACAAATAAACCCAAGATTTTTTTGTCCTTCACAAACAATGCAGTTACCTTTGGAATTATAAACTTCATCTTGCCTTAAAAAATGTACTACATATTCTAAAGACTCCTTGGAAAACAAAGAACATACTAATAGTAACTGAGGAGAAATTTGCCATTCTTTTCACCTATAACTCGTAGTTTTTATCAAGCTTGTGGCAGATGAGTTTATCAACACTGAAATTGTAACTTTGTGCAGTTCTAAAGTATTGTTATCACAAAAGCTGAAATAAATTATTTTTTTTATACCTTACAGAAATAGAATTACTTATCAAACTACTTTGCTAGTTTTTTCCGGACTCGTATACTGCATTTATGACTTTTTAAAGAGTCAATATATTACACGTAATAACTACTATATTACTGACATATTGTATTAGCGGCATAACGTCATTGAAGAAGATAACATATACAGCATTTGCATTCCAACTGGAGATAAAAATACAAAAAGTATATAATACAAGTAGAAGATACCTTTAATCTATTTGACTGAAACAAGCAAAGCCAACAGAGCCAAATTAGAAGAGAAAACACTTCACATTCCAACAGAGGTAAAATAATATATATATTGCAAAACTGAAGAACAAACTAAAATCATCAGAGAAGACAAAAATCAAAAGAAAGATATGACAGACCCCATCGGAATGGAATCAAATAAAGATACGAAGCAGAGAGTAGCATGAATGGAAGGGGACAAAGGAAGAGTTCACCTCTTGACGAGGAGGTGGAATCATGTGATGACTTGTGGTGACGTGAGCGGCGACGAGATGTGGGGACACAGTGCGAGTTGCAGCAAGGACTGGCGAGATCGTAGGCTTCCAGGCTAGTGTTGTCTTGGGGACTGGCCTGCAGGCAGGGGTTGCACAACTGGTGATGGGAGCGTTCTCCTGTAAGACATCTCACACTCAGAAATAGAGCTAAGGATGGTGTGCTGTTCATACTACTCCAATCGACCATCCTATTGGCTATAGCTAACCCTACAAACGTTGAAAAGAAAACAGGACATTTGGAGTTCAGTGACAATTAAAAGAGACTTCTCATACATAGGTCTCCCTATCAGTACATGTCATTTATATTACTTTCACTGTGACTAGGAGAATTTGGATTTGGATAATGTGGCTTGGATTGGTATCTCGAATACGCAACTAATCAAAATATTAAATTATTGCCTGAGCTTTAGTGAAGCCTATCATTCAAGAGGTTTGAAAATTTAATTTCTGCTTTTCAGCCTGTCTATTTGGCTGTATGTCTGCACAATATCTCAGAAACAAAATTATCTACAAACTTGAAATTTTGCATGAAGTTTCATTTCTGTATGAGCAATACTGAGTTCGATGATGGTGCATGTCGCCATGGGTTTGGCTGAGCATTAGCGAATATTTTTACATTGGTTTTATGGGAAATTGTGATGGGAATGAGAAATTTCTAAATAAATAAATTTGTAATCAAACTGCGTACAATTGTATGTGATTTTAACAGTGTGATTTGAAAGTAAAATGATAAAATAATTAAGTGGAAAGACAATGTTAAAAATCTGTGAAAAGATTTAACTTTTGCGTTGTAGTACTCTCTACACCTCACCAGAACTTTTATTATTTTAACATTACTATGAAACCTATCTTAAAGAACAAAAATTTTATTGTATCATCATATGGCAAAATTTCTTAAGAGATATTTCTTAGTTGACTTTAAATTTTGCATTAAACTTCATTTTATTTCTACATCAAGAATTCTGTAATGGTGCATGCTCAACCATCAAATTATGTCAATTTATTTTCTGTATGGTTATCTCTGCATGACATCTTGAGAATTAAATGAATTTTAGATTAGAAATTTTGCATGCAACATCAGAGAAGCCTGTTATCCAATAAGTGTGGAGTACTCCTGCCTTGTATTTGCATTTTTGATGGAAAGTTCTGTAAACTTGTCTGCATGACACCTTGAGAATTAAAGGTGTTGTAGATTAGAAATTTTAATTTAACATCAACGAAGCCTGTTATCCGATAAATGCCTTGTATTTACATTTTTGATGGAAAGTTCAGTAAACTTGTCTGCATGACATCTTGAGAATTAAAGGAGTTGTAGATTAGAAATTTTAATTTAACATCAGCGAAGCCTGTTATCCAATAAGTGTGGAGTATGCCTTGTATTTACATTTTTGATGGAAAGTTCTGTAAACTTGTCTGCATGACACCTTGAGAATTAAAGGAGTTGTAGATTAGAAATTTTCATTTAACATCAGTGAAGCCTGTTATCCAATAAGTGTGGAGTACTACTGCCTTGTATTTACATTTTTGATGGAAAGTTCTGTAAACTTGTCTGCATGACACCTTGAGAATTAAAGGTGTTGTAGATTAGAAATTTTAATTTAACATCAACGAAGCCTGTTATCCGATAAATGCCTTGTATTTACATTTTTGATGGAAAGTTCAGTAAACTTGTCTGCATGACACCTTGAGAACTAAAGGAGTTGTAGATTAGAAATTTTAATTTAACATGAAGCCTGTTATCCAATAAGTGTGGAGTACTTGTATTTACATTTTTGATGGAAAGTTCTGTAAAATGAGTAGATTAATTTTTATGGTGTGTAAGTGTGGAGTACCTGCCTTGTATTTACATTTTTGATGGAAAGTTCAGTAAACTTGTCTGCATGACACCTTGAGAATTAAAGGTGTTGTAGATTAGAAATTTTAATTTAACATCAACGAAGCCTGTTATCCGATAAATGCCTTGTATTTACATTTTTGATGGAAAGTTCAGTAAACTTGTCTGCATGACATCTTGAGAATTAAAGGAGTTGTAGATTAGAAATTTTAATTTAACATCAGCGAAGCCTGTTATCCAATAAGTGTGGAGTACTCCTGCCTTGTATTTACATTTTTGATGGAAAGTTCTGTAAACTTGTCTGCATGACACCTTGAGAATTAAAGGAGTTGTAGATTAGAAATTTTCATTTAACATCAGTGAAGCCTGTTATCCAATAAGTGTGGAGTACTACTGCCTTGTATTTACATTTTTGATGGAAAGTTCTGTAAACTTGTCTGCATGACACCTTGAGAATTATATGAATTTTAGATTATAAATTTTCATTTAACATCAGTGAAGCCTGTTATCCAATAAGTGTGGAGTACTCCTGCCTTGTATTTACATTTTTGATGGAAAGTTCTGTAAACTTGTCTGCATGACACCTTGAGAATTAAAGGAGTTGTAGATTAGAAATTTTCATTTAACATCAGTGAATCGTGTTATCCAATAAGTGTGGAGTACTACTGCCTTGTATTTACGTTTTTGATGGAAAGGTCTGTAAACTTGTCTGCATGACACCTTGAGAATTAAATGAATTTTAGATTAGAAATTTTCATTTAACATCAGTGAAGCCTGTTATCCAATAAGTGTGGCGTACTCCTGCCTTGTATTTACATTTTTGATGGAAAGTTCTGTAAACTTGTCTGCATGACACCTTGAGAATTAAAGGAGTTGTAGATTAGAAATTTTAATTTAACATCAACGAAGCCTGTTATCCGATAAATGGTGTGGCATACTCCTGCCTTGTATTTACATTTTTGATGGAAAGTTCTGTAAACTTGTCTGCATGACACCTTGAGAATTAAATGAATTTTAGATTAGAAATTTTCATTTAACATCAGTGAATCCTGTTATCCAATAAGTGTGGAGTACTACTGCCTTGTATTTACATTTTTGATGGAAAGTTCTGTAAACTTGTCTGCATGACACCTTGAGAATTAAAGGAGTTGTAGATTAGAAATTTTCATTTAACATCAGTGAAGCCTGTTATCTGATAAGTGGTGTGGCGTACTGCTACCTTGTATTTACAGTATTGATGGAAAGTTCTGTAAACTTTCAATTCAGTCGCTGGATGTCATATACATAACAGGACTGTAACAGACCTGTTGTAGAGGATTAAAACAATCTTGTAAATTATGTCAAAGTTAACTTAAACTTGAACAAGGAATTCCAAAACTGTGTGTAAGAAAATAAAATGTCATATAAAAGAGTGTAATGTCTAATCTTCTCAAAAACCACGTAAGAAGCCAACACCAAAACTATCTTAACACTACAAAATCTAGGACATGTGGACCTGTACATAACTGTGTTCTGGGTCTGGAGTAAATTAGAATTGGTCTAGCTGTGAGATCTACTCTCATGGATGTCTCACCTGACATGAAGTAGTGGTGGATGTATGGTTTCAGTAGTATAGCAAAGACAGAATTCTCATAACTGAGACATTATTTAAACTGTAGGATGTTTAGAAGAAGCTGATCCACTTTCAAGCTTAGCATTTGGAAAGTTCTTAACAAATAAAAAAGAGGTAATATAGTACAATGTGGACATTGATTAACCTTTCCAGCGTTATTGACGCGGATCCGCGGAGGGCCACTACAAGCTCAAAACGTTATTGCCGTGGATCCGCGTTTTTGCATTCTTTATTTTCTTACTGCTATTTTAGTTGAATATTTTGCTGCTAGATGGTTCTAGTAGTCATGCGACATACAGACGGGTTACCCTGCCTCGAATTCTATTACAATGGGAGTGGCAGTGGCTTCTAATTGGCCAAACACTGTCTAGCGGGCGTGGCCCCGCGCCTTTCACAAAGTCATTGACGGGAGCTCCCGTCAAGGCATCTAGCCAGTTAGTGAGAAGCGTCCGGTACACGCACATGTATTTCGGTTATCGCTAATTTTCTGTTGTGTCCTATTCTTTTTAAAGTAAATGATTCATATTATATACAGCAGTGTCCAGTATTTATTTACTGTTTCTTTACCATTATTCGTGTGAATGACGAATCCAGACGATTCGGAATTTGAAGATTTGGTAATTCTGAACAATTACTTAGTCAACCCCAAATTTTTTCATATTTACTACGGTCATAAGGATGTTATCAGAAAGCAAGAAATATAATTCAAGCCCCGCATGGCCGTCCTACAGGTTGCCGAGCGATAAGAAGGTTCAAATTCGCGATAACAGTGGCTTGCGGGAGACGCGCGGAATGCCAGTTGTGACAGCTCGCCACCAAATAAACACTCTTTGTCTACTTATGTATTTTTCTAATTTTATTAGTTTGTAATATAGTATATGTTTATCTGTAAAACTGTGTTTCATTCCCCTATTTACTGAATAAATGATAAAAAAAATAGTGACAACTACACTGCTATTCTACGATATTCTCAAAAGTTAAAAATTAGCCTAGGAAATCCAAAAAGGGCTAAACAAATTTTATTTATCGTTAAATAACTCTATTTTGATATACAGAAATGAAAATAAATTTAACTTTACACATTGGAAATTTAAAAAAATTGTAACTTTATCAAGGATCAGGTCCAATTTTTCATGACGCTTAAAGGGTTAAAATTGTGCAGGATAGGACTTGAACCTCCACTATCTCTAACCCTAACTTAATGTTTTCTATATTAACCCCTTGGCCAACAATTCTTTCTTGTCTTCTATTGGTAATGGAGATATAGCTATCATTGAGTGATGATTTTAATACAAGTTCATTTTAAAGTACACAATTGTTCTAGAGAAAACCATTTATATCCAGAAATATCAACAGTTAGCATAAAATATTCTGTTGCTATTACATACACACGGAATAAAATAATGAAACGTACATTTATTATATTTTGTTTAGGACAACTTCAAGAAGTATGTCTGTTGTCAATAGAAGCCTTTGTTAAATAACTGAACTGACTTAGTTTTATTCATCTATAAAAAATAACTGGGTTCACTGTCCTCATTCCAATATCCAAGTGAAGGATTGTCTATGATATCCGTTTAACAGACGAGAATAAACAGTGTCGAATGGAATACTGTCGGCAACTTTTGCAGCACTACCATGACGAAGAAGACGACTTTCTTTTGAATATCGTGATGGGGGACATGTGATCCAGAAGAGAATAGACAAAGTACTGAATATCGATATTTTGGTTCTCCTGTGACAAAAAAGTTCAAAGCACAACCATCTCCAAAAAAAATCTTTTTGACTGTTTTGAGATGCTCATCGAGTTTATGTGACCGATTATCTGGAACAAGGCATGACAGTAAATTCGTCTCAATACATAGAGACTCCAAAACACTGACATTGAGTTTGTCGTGTTAGAGGCAGCCTCAGGCCAAAAATCTTGGAACACAACAACACTTGTCTGCTCACAATGAGAAAGCTGAAGTTTGAACCAATTCCACACCCTCCCTATTCCCCCAATGTAGCCCCTGCAATTTTTCCCTTTACCCAAGATAGATCTCAAGGGTACTCATTACACTTCAGACAATGCGGTGAAAGCAGCTATTGGATCCTGGATTCGAGAAAAATCTGAAGAATTTTTGAGTGATGGAATAAAAAAAGTTGTTACACGTTGGGAGATATGTGTTAGTCTTAATGGTGACTATGTCGAAAAATAAATTAATGATTGTAAAACTTAAGAATTGCACTTTACTTTACTTTTTACCTGATCTCACTATTTCTTTTCGTTAGCGTTCTACAAGCATGTGTGCACTACTTTTCAGCCTACCATCGTATTTATTATGGACACTTTTTTATTAGACATACGCATTGTTTATTTCTGGAAAAAATACATATACTGTATGATTAATATTTCTCAGTTAAAAATGCTTAGTCAATAAACTTACTATTCTTTACAATATTACTACCATTTTTTTATATTTTAGACAGTTATACTATGGGATAGGAAATGAAACAGGCAGAAAAAATTATACTTGACAAATTTTATCATGTCAGTTTGTACAAATTTTAAGTTGTTCCAATTTAAATATAAAAATAGCAGCTACTTTGAAATAAGAATTAGACAGATTTATTATTTCTCTTAAATTAGATCTTTATAAGAGTAATGTGAAAATTTTATCTCAATGGCTAAACTGTTCTAAAGGTATAAATTATTTAATAAAAAATATGGATAGTTAGTAAAAAAGATTTTGTTATCCATTTAGGTCCATACAACCACTTCCTGAGCTACTACTTTAGTAATACCTATATTAAATTTCTACACCCAAAGCTGTATTTATTCTAAAATATCTCTAAAAAAACATTAGACTCACAATACAGGTAGTTTTTTGGCATAAAGAAAATGACATAGAACATCTCAATATTTTAAGTGAGCTCATATAAAATTAAAAAAGTATGTACATGAACAGAAAAATAATTTTTACTAGAATTCCTTGAAAACTCAGTGAAAATAAAAATAATATTGATCTATCCACACAGTGCTAGAAGTTGAGCACATGGACTGTGATAAAATGGTTAAATAGTGTATTGGTTTATAAACTTTAAGATTTTAACAATTCCATATCCCTAAACGGTGCAATGACAGCATTGAGTGTATTATGTTTCAAACAAATTAAAATAATAAAGCTTAGTAATGTACTTTTTAAAAGGAAGATTTGAGTATGTAAATGAAAGGCTAGGTCATGTTCAAAGGCAAGGGGGAACATCTATCAGATGACGTACTTGGAAAGTGTAGTTTTTGCGAGTCAATTAGCTTCCCTTTGTGACATTATGATAATGAATGGAAAACGCTCCACAAGAACCATTATGTGACTAAATTATTGTCTCGACCACTTGTTAGCACTACCTCTTCAATACATGCCATGTGTGCCAACATTTCTGATGTACTGATCTTATCTTAACTATAAATTGTGCTTTAAACAGGTAATGAACTTATCCTAATTTAAATTTATTGGAGGCTGATAGTATTTTTTTGCACATTCTACTTTGTCTAAATTAAGATGATGAAAACTTAAAAACTACTTTATACACTTTAGACTAAAGTTAATTCTGTGCCATATATATGATAGATTTGTTTGTTATACCATGTGAGGTGTGAGACACCAGTATAAATTATTAACATTCTTATATTTAATAAATAGCTCAATTAATATAATACAAAGTCCATTAAAAGTGTATTCAGATCCGTGTAATGTCCCAACTGATAAGCATTGCAGTACAATGAAACTTGACATACTTTAATTTTGTACTCCACCTGACTTATTTTAAGATTTGGCGAATTTGCATTATCAGCTCCACAAGACTATCAGTCTCAGTTTGTTGTTCAAATTGAGGTCTTCATCACATCCTGATATGTTAGAAAAAGATCAATCACAATATTTGTATCCAGTTTTCTCAACACTTTGAGATACTTGTAAACAGATGTATGAGAAGTTATTATGTGCTTTTACTGACAACTGTATGAGCTGTACACAAGTTTATGAGAGGTTTAAATGGTCTAAAGTATGTCTTGAAAGTGTCAAAAATTATGAGTGATGTGGAAGGCCCGTGATGAGTTTAAGTGATGAAAGTGTGCAGGAATTATTGACAGAAGACAACCAATTAGCACTAGAAGAAATCAGTGAGCATTTAGAAGTCAGTGTTGGTTCAGTTCAAAAATTCAGACTGATAATTCTTGACCGATTAATATGAAGTTTATTTAAAAAGTATGTGGAGCGGTATCATATCTCCATTGATAAACATTTCAGGTCAATGGAACAGTTATTCTGACCTATGTTTTTAATATGACATGTGTTTCTGCAGATTTTGTCCCGAAATTGCTGTCACATTATGAAAAGAGCTTGCACCTTCACTTGTTTAAATCTCGTCAAAAGCTCTAAAAATTATTTGACTCTTTGTTTCCTCAAATCAAACATTGAAACTGATTCGAATTAAAAACTTGTTTTGAACATTGGAAATGGCACTGGGTGAAGTGTTTGGCTTAAGAAGGGATAATAAAGACGTTCTTATGGAGGGGAGGATGAGAGGATATGAGTCTTTAAAGGATAACCTCTAAGCCTTAGGTTACGGCTTCTTTTTTAATAATGAGATGAACTGTCTATAGCTATTTTAAATTCTAGCATACAGGAATTACACACAGATTCACTTTTCTATTTTAGTATATATTTACTACAACCAAGTAAAAAAACTTCAAAATGTCTCCAAATTCACTGATTAAAAAATATATTTTTAGGAAGAAGGCTTCCTGAAGCTTTTCCTTTCACCTTGGGGTTATTTCACAGCCTCGTCGCCCAACACCTTAGTAACATAATTGCATTGTGCACCCCATTGTCTCTAACCATAACTACATTAGCTTTAAATGGTAATTTTAAAAATATGTTATAAAATATACACCACTTTAATGTTTTACAACTGGACATTTTAACCTAGGATTAACCTATGTTAAGGTGTATATTTTCACAGTATACTCCATATAAAGGAGGTTATTTTCCTATTTTTAACTTATTTTTTATAAACATGATAGATTACACGACAACCAGAATAGTTTAAGTGAGTCCAGATTGTTTATAGTGTAATAAATAGTGACACTTTACATAATGTTCTACTGTACCTTTACTAGGCTTGTGAGCTTGACTCTGTACACCGTTGTGTTGGCTAGCCTGTGTTTGCTGTGCCGTGTACCCTCTATCCCTCTCTACAGCCACTCCACTATTGCTGCAGCGCCTACTCTCGCTGTGATGGTGACGCTCTCTGTGTCGACTGCTCTTGCGCTCCCTCTCGCGCTCACTGCCTGATGAGTAGTTACTACAACAATCCACCAATACATTCTACTGTACAATAGTAACATTTACAAATAATTATTGTATTATTAATATTACGAGGTGATTTCACTAAAATCTTAAAATTTTATATACATTAAAAATTCTATTTTATTTTTATTTTCAAATATAAAGTAGGTTAACATTCATATTGTGCTCAGTAAACAACAAGCAGAAATTGTATAAAAATTTGTTGTGATGATGTTTTATCAACTTGTAGTTCATCAACCCCAATATGTATACTGTTGAAAAACTATTTTCAAATAATTGGGTGTTATTATACAATAGATTACCTTTGTGAACCTTAATTAAAATAAAACTAAAATTTCCTTTGTTTTGAAACTTTATACTACAGAACAATTTTTATCACCTTTATCAATGTACCAGAATAAAATTTACTCATAAAACTATTCCAGACTTGAATCTTATCTCCGCTGATATGTAACTCATAAAAATAAAACTCAATGCATTTGTACCTTTACCTGCCTTACTTCAAAGTTGGGTTAATCTATATTGATTACTTTCATTGACTGAAATGTTTTTACTTTCCATGAGTTTTAACATCTTTATCACATTTTAATACATCATAAAAATTTACCAGTGTGTCTGGTTGTTCACCACGATTTATCTGCTATGGATAAATAGCCAATAAAGATTAATATTGTATAGTTTTGGGTCAGTCATGAGACACCATTAATCACAAAAGATTAAAATGCACCAAAGTATTAAAGTAAGACCTGACAGTTGAATCATGAAAATGCTCCAACACACAGAGTGCTTTTTGTACTGGAGTTTATGGCTGAACATCAAATTCCACAGGTCCAATAGCCATCCTTATATACCTGATAGTTACAGTTTTGATTTTTATGGCAGTTTTAGTATTTTGATAATGAACAATATTTTTATAACTTTACAAAAATACTTTTATTTATAAGAGAAAATTTGGAAATATGGCAGTATAACATTGTCAGTACAGAATAACAGCCATACCAACCTTTGCCAGCTGGAGACCAGGTACTCCCCGCTGCTACTGGGGGTGGCAGTGGGGTGGATGAAGTAGGCACGGCCATGAGCATCAATGTACTGATAGGCCAGCAACAGTTGGTTGGGGGTTGGGTAGACAGGCACATGACTCTGAGCCCGAGCCACATCTTCCGTTGACACAGTGGGGCGGCAGTATGGCACCTCCCCTAGTAAAGTTAATTTCATTAAATATGACTTGTGTGTGGAACGAATACCGATTACTTACTTCATAGTGACTGATTATTCTAATGACTAACCACATTGGCAGACTGTAAGTATTAATTTTGCCTCTTAAAATCTCACATTTAAACTTAAAATTGACACATATTTATATTTAAATTCTTATTAACAGTAAATACGTGTTTAGAATCCACTTTTTTGTATTCCGTATGTGTTGTGTCTTTAAATATTAAGTTTCATGAATAGTGGTTAAAATGATGAAATACCTGAAGATACCACAGTGGCTGAGACATATTTTGTCAATCAACACATTTTGATAGTCGTTGGGAAAAAACTTGTAATAACCAAGAGTGCTCCACATCAGTTGGTTCCTGAGGTCTGCTGTGCATAAAGTTTATTGTACAACAAGAAGAAGGCTATTCATGTCACACATATATTATATTATGTTTCATGAGTAATTGGTAAAGTACCCAAATAATGGACAAACAATTCCAACAATATACTGAAAGTGTTAACTAGAGTAGTTAAGGAATCTCTAAAAGCTACGGTATCTATGCAATTTTTTTTTTAATCAAAGATCAAAGAACTCCCATGAGTGATTATTAGTTCTTCAGGAATTTTTTGAACAGTTACATATATTCCCATTTGTGTTTTGCTTACACTAAAATTATCATTTTATACAAGTTAAATTTAAGAATTTCAGTTTTATATTCAGACTCTTGAGATAGACTTTTCAATAATGCAGTGAACTTATGGTAAGGGATCCAACCCATGCCTGTCAGCTCTTCTTAATCCTTTAGAAGCTGATAAATTGTACTCACCCATCTCCGGATGAGAGGGAGTGGCTGTGTCAACCACAGACTTGCCGGTGGAAGTCTTCTTTCTGGCCGGCAGGCTGTGCGTCTTCCACTTGCCCTGCAACAGCTCTCTCTCCCGCAAACACAAGCGTTCCAGTTCCACCATCTTACCCTGCAGGATCCTCTGTAGCTGAATGTACCTCATGTGCAACTCCACCTGCAGCAGTTGGCAACTTTAAGAATACAGGCTTATGACAAATGCCTCGTGTTTTTGAGAATTCATCAGGTTTTGTGTCACGAGGTTTTGCAATTCTACAAGGTCTCGTGTACTTGAGAATTGCATAAATGCAATTTTAAGTACTAATTATAAGAAAATACATCTAAAGTGTTCTTAAATAATCTTCAAGTGAGGTTTTGTGGGCAAACTGTAACAATATATCACACCTGTTTGGTTACATAAGAATAGTTTAGCCTTCACTAAATAGCTTACTATTTGAATTTTGTATTTATTTAATATTTATTCTTAATATAATTTAAAAAGTACATGTAAATGTAAAGTATTTCAAACAATAATAAAATGTTTTTCAAAAATACAAACCTTTGGTATTAGGTAGCCAATTTTATGGATTTCGAGAAAACAAAATTGAAATAATCCCAGAGACAGAGAGGGTCAGCCATCTTCTATAAAATAAACTAATACATATTTTTTCAAATTTTGTAAGAATTATATTTTTACTCTACTGAAAAAATCCAATACTCTCACTCGTTCACATATATTGGGAATCCAATGAAGTGCACATCTCTACACATCACAAATATTTTCAAAACCTGATTAATACATACAGTTGCTTGGTGATGTTTCATGAAAACATTAAGAACCTCAGAGAGATAGCATAAATTTA
Source organism: Homalodisca vitripennis (assembly GCF_021130785.1). Classification (NCBI taxonomy): domain Eukaryota; kingdom Metazoa; phylum Arthropoda; class Insecta; order Hemiptera; family Cicadellidae; genus Homalodisca; species Homalodisca vitripennis. Next base: position 71,423,790 of record NC_060207.1, read on the forward strand.
TTATTAGCGTAATTGTTAGTGTACATCATTTCCTTCAAAATACAAATTGGTTTTGTCAGTATATGTTACAATGACAGTGGTTTTGGTTCCAATCACTGCTTCAGAACAAACAGCTTGCAATAAATTGGAGACTTTTGTTAGCACTTCTCTAATCAGCTACAGTACATAATAGACAAACAGTGGTAGTTGGTATGACACGTACAGAATGACCGTTTGACTCACTCCGTAAGGTCTACCTTGCTGATGATCTCAGGAGGAGAGTTACACAAGATTTAATTCTGCATTCTGTACTATTTATTCACTTCACAAACCACCTTTCTCTGTACCTAGAATATGCATGCAACCACATGTAGTGGTATGTTGATGATAATGTTCTTTCCTTACAGACAAACATCCAGAATTGCTCGATGCTTCATTATATGTTGCATTGAACATGTCAACCCAACAAAAGTCTTGTGCTAGATGAAAGTAAGACAAATTCTTATTTGTCTTCAGTCTAACTACTCCTAACTCCTATTTCACGGGTGAAGAAAGCATGAAATAGGAGTTTTAACACCAAACACCACACAGTGGAAGTAGCCAAATATTTAGGCATTATTGTTACATGGCCAACTTAAACATTGACAATCTTTGTAAGATGACTTCAGGCCTTTACTTTATACGGAATGATAAGTTATGTCAGGACTGGAATTATTACATACTTGTTGAATTTTCATTCTGATAAGGGGCAGAGGGGTACACTAAAGGCTATTATTACTTTTACATAAAAAATTCCAAGAGACAACTCTAGAATAGCCTTTATAAAACTTTGACTTATTACTATGCTCTCTGAAGGTACAATATGTCTTACATGAAAAGAATATGTCCAGAGGTAACCTACACAAATTATATAGCACCTGCCAAGTGGTAGATTTTGTTCTATTGGAACACTGTACAACCTAATCTGAAGAGCGTGTGAAATCAAGGTTGAATACAAAGATAAAGCTCAAGAAATGACTCTTGCAACACCCTTTTTATTTTGATTGAGTTGGATTGATACTTGGATTTTGAAATTGAGAATTTGGAAGAAACCCTACGCTAATTTGTACTGACCACACTATTTCCAGTATAACTTGACGTTTGTATTTCTGTATAAAATGTATAAACGTTTCTTGTCTATGACCGTATTGCAATTTCTAAGCTCTAAAAATTGTATTGAAATGTTTTAATATTTTCAGGAATATTATTTAAGATTTTTCTGTTTTATAAAATTGCGATTAGTATGGATCACTAAAGAAAGGTTGTGACATTGTACAACATTAATTGTAAAAGTTAAAATACTACTGACAAAAGAAAAAAAATTTTTTTTTAAATCATTTCATTGAATTTGGAGAATAAAGAATGTTTCAAAATTATTTATAAGGAATTTGCTTTTAGTAAATAACAAAATTATTTTAAACATTATTGCTTATTTGCCCTATAAAAATCCAGTCCTATAAATTCTTTATGAGGTTAAAAAAGCAGTTTCAAACAGGGATATGTAGGGTAGACACGTGCTGCCAAACTATTTCAGAATGATAAATTAACACTCTTATAACAAAGTAGAATATATCTATATGTTTTAAATTATATTCCAAACTGATATGACCATGTTTGCAGCAGGAATATCTGATAAGAATCAACAGCCTTTGTTTACCTTTCTGACGCAGTCTTCAAAAAGCACCACCATCCTCATCCGTGAATCACAGTTCTTTATGAAATTAACCAGAGTTTTGTGGTCTGTCTTCTCCATATCATGGCCATTGATGGACAGGATCACATCCCCTGGACAGACAGCACACACATGTTAATAATTATTAAGAGGAAAATTTTTCTGACAACTCTGTCATCTGTATTATGAAACTATAGTTACTAAGTTCTTACCATGAGCTAAGATCCTTGTAGACTAAGATATCCATTCGGCCTTTCATAGGCTGCTATTCATGATTATCAGGCTAATATGTCTAAAAAATAGTCAGTCTTAATTAGTTAAAATATATTTTCTTTTAGTTTTGCTTAAAGCTATTAGATGTTCAGATTTATACAAAATTGTCTCTTTATACCAAATTTCCTTCAGGATATTTGTTCTAAAACTTTTGTTCCGAGGAAGAAAAATTTACTTGTGTGTTTGTGTCTACTATTTACTATACATAATCTTTACAAATTTTAAAATCCTCCGCCCTTATGAATAAGCCAAAATTGATATGACAAAAATCTGAATTCTTTGTTTGAAGGTTATTTTTGACGAAGGAAGGATTGTGAAGGAAACAGGATTTTTCCGGACATTTGAAACATTTTTTTTCAGTGAAACAATAATATCAGTAACACTACGTTTCGATATCTGCAATCTGATCTCTTCTTCAGGTAATAACTAACCTAATACATAATTAGAAACTAGGTTAAAATAAACAAATCATACCAAAGCATTGTGGCACGCCTAAGTCAGGAATCACAACCACCATGTTGTTTGTCAACTTCACTAACTCTAAAAACATGCGTAGGTTGTTGGTAGACGAATGCAGACGTATTGTGACCCGTATTCTGTAGTTCAGTTTTAATAATTAGTGTTGTGTACAGTTTTGTATTAAGTGCATGTTTTTAGAGTTAGTGAAGTTGACAAACAACGTGGTGGTTGTGATTCCTGACTTAGGCGTGCCACAACGCTTTGGTATGATTTGTTTATTTTAACCTAGTCTCTAATTATGTATTAGGTTAGTTATTACCTGAAGAAGAGATCAGATTCCAGATCTCGAAACGTAGTGTTACTGATTTATTGTTTCACTGAACGATGGCAAATGTCCGGAAAAATCCTGTTTCCTTCATAAAAATCTGAACCTATCTTTTATGGTATACGTCTTAAATTTCCGAAAATAAGCAGAGATGGTGTATAAATCTTTGTAGTATGCATAGTGAGAAGCTTCATAAAATGAGCTTGATCCCAAAAGTTTGGAAGATATGAAGTTTGAATTCTATTATTGTGGTTTAAAATGTAATAGCAAAGATTTTTTGTTAATTGGTAACAAAAAATGCCGAAAAAGCTATTGATAAAAGTAGGAATGCATTTTCTTTGAATGTGTTAGTAAGTCTATGTAATAGTTTGGTAAAGTATAATGTACTTAATTAATTAGTTAAAATAGGAAAAACCAATAAGAATTCTTTCTATATTCTTGATTTATTTAAACAGATTAACAAAAACATAATAACACTGAATTAAATAAGATACAGTATTTGGTTCTAATAAACATAGCGACATTGAGACAACAGTTCTTCCTCCCTTAATCTTCAAAAGGTTCTTAAAGATTAAGCCACTGAACTGGTTTCCTGATCCTTGATGGGTGACGTAACGCTGTTGATGTCTCCTATCATTGTATTGGAGATTAGTGCATTAACGACTCATCTGTTTACAAAGTAGATTGTGTTGATGTAACAATATTTATATATGACATAGTATGATATAATATGTCCAAAAAATTTCTTTGAAAAATTTATATTTGTCTGGATTTAGATGAAGGTTATTTTGACACAACTTGTTCAAGTAATGTCCTTATCAAGTTTGTTTTACACTCTGAAAATGTAACCCCTTGTACAAGAATATTAAAATAAGCAGTGATTCCTGGAAGATAATAATAATTTATCTATGAACTTAATAAGAATAAATTTATCTATGAACTTTTGAAACTCATTAGGTGATGTCATTATTCCAAAACATAAAAGTTCCACTAATTATGTACCTCAATGTGTAGAAATAGCTTGAACTAAGGCATTTTCTTCATTAACCTTAAGATGTAAGTATGCTGTGTGTATATCCAAAGTGCAGAAGTATTTTCCACCACACATTTTGTGGAATACATCTTGTGAAATACATCTTGTATCTTCAGTATTGGCTATCTCGAATCTTGCAACTGTAGATTCAGAGTAATCCTAAAGTCAGTAAAAATTCTGACCTGACCATTAAGCTTAGGTATGATGACTGTGGATGTTCCTCACTGAGAATAGTCAATGTTTTCTGTGATGCCTTCTGCCTCCAATTTGTTTAGTTTAGCATCAACTTCCCTCTCTAAGAGTGTAAGGCGCAGGAGAGTAAAGGATTAAGAAACCCACCTTATTTAGGAATACATCTGAGTTAATATAATGGTTGAAACTTCATTGCGAAAATTTGGCTTTCTTATAACATTTGTTTGATTTCCTCCAGTGAAGTTAATTTATCATAACTATGTTCATCATCGTCTAATGTATGCAAATAATCACTATTGTTTTGGTCCTGTTCAAGTAACTGAACTCTGGCTTGGGCTTCCTTTGATAAACAGACCTTCTGAATGTGCCCTATCTTGTAACAAAATTTGTATAAAAGTTTATTCCTTGTTCTGTATTCATAAGAAGAGTATGAGCTACCTCCACAGTGTAGACACAATCCACATAAACCTAATTTTTCTAAGTATGATGTTTTCTTGTTGGGTTTTCTCTTCTTCAACATAGGTAGCTTGCAGTTTGGGTCTTTCTCCTCACTATGGGAAGATGATTTAATTTTGTTAACGGAATGTTTCTGAATATGAGTTTTGATAAACTTTGTTATTTTCTATTTTCGAAACTTTAATGAACAATAAGATCGCTACACATTTTTCTAACGTTACATTCCCCCTTTGCAATATCTTCTCATGGAATTTGTTTGTCTTAAATACCTCTAATAAACTGAACATGTAAAAGTAGATTCACTACAAATCTAGAGCATTTGGAATCCCTTCATGTGAACTCTGATGTTTTAGCCAATTGCTTAAGCACAGCGAGAAAATCTATTACAACCCCACCACTAGTCTGTACTCTGGATAAAATTTATATTACTCAGTCTGAATGTTTCTCTTGGGACAAAGCTGACGTTTTAGCAGATTGATTAAAGCATCATAAGTTTGTAAGTCTGGAGTAGTAAGGTTTGGAAGAAGGTAAAAATATTTTGGTCAGAAACTGTTGATAACAGGTAATAGCATTACCTGTGTTTCTTTGAGTCCTCATCACTGCGAATTACAACTTTCATCTTTAAATAATTTTCAAACCTTTGAATATAATTTTTTAATTAGGAAAAAAATAATTAAGACATAACAAAGTGTGATAGAAAAGTTAGAAAGTAGGCAGAGACGTTAACTTACAGAAGATTTTCATTTCTATAGTAAGTTACAAATAGTGTAATTGTTCCTTGTAAATAATACACTACATAATGCTCTTAAAATGCTTAGAGTATATATTTCTCTATTCTCTAGTAAAACTACTTTCAAGAACTGTCATAAAAAATGACCATAACTTTTGAACTGGTGAAAAGTAGGCAAACGAAACATTTATTACTATTGGGCCCAGCTTTGCCTTCACTCACGACCTTGTTGAGTATAGTTTACTGCAAGGCATTCATCGTGTCAAGGTTTTTTAGTTAATGTCATGCCTTAGGTGGTTATAAGGATTCTATTGTTTATGTCATTATATAATTATACACCTTTTCTGTGGTTTAAAACAATTTAAATGTTTGTCATCAGAAATCTTCTTGTGTCTTCTAAGCAAAGAATACAGGACATTTTACACTTCTTACATTTTATAACTTATAGATCTAATGTTTAGTTATATTTAAATATTAAGTACAATAACATTGTTACATAAAAAGTAATTTAATAAAGTGTGAGAATTTTTTATAACTATCAGATTGTAAAAAGCCTTATCTTGATTTGGTTCTGATGAAGTCTGTAAGTAATCTATGCAACCTGATCAAGCTCAAACATATGAAATCCAGATCATGAGCAAGAAAGCTCTAATTTAGGCTTAACCATGTTCACTCAATAGGCAAGAATGTAATCAGGAAAAAACTTTGGGGGGAGGGGGTCAAGACAACTAATATTTTCCTAAAATGAACAAAAAATAAGGCCCCATTTTGATCCTTAAAAAGTTCTTGATCCCTGCCTATGTTAAGAATGATCTGTCAGCAGTACATGTCAGTAAAACTGAATTATTTAAATAATAATAATCATTTAATAAAAAAGTAATTGCAACAATTGAAAATTTGGGGGTCCAGCCCCTGCTGGCTACGTCATTGTCATAAGGAGATCTAAATAAAGGGATTCAAACCTTGTCAGTTCCTGAATGAACATTTCTCATTTTAATATTGGAATATTGGTTCTTGTTTACATTGTTCCAAATGGTAGGAGATAAAAGAGAATGAAATAATGAAATGAAATGAAATGAAATATGCCTTTATTCAAGAGGCGGAGTTAGGGCTATTTAGCCCTCTCTACCACTCAACCTCACATAATATACAGATATATATATATATATACATATTTACATTTAATGACCTTAAAACTATAACAAATTCCATTTTAAATTTAAATTTAACCAAAATATATACTACTATGTAATAATTAAAAATCAAATTTATCAGCTGAATATGTAGAAAATTTTCAAACAAAGATAAATTAAAACTTAAATTAACAATTTACTTTTTAAATAATTTCTTGTTATAATCCATCTGTTTATAAAAATAATGAAAAAGTACTTTTAATACCTATATGAAAACGTCTTGTGACTGTATACCAGAGACCAATAAATGTATTATCGGTACAGGTATAATTTTTACTATGTCCATCCACCACCTGAAGTGATCTCATGTTTTGCTAAGTAAATTACTGGTATTAATTGCTAATAGTTCTGGTTAATTACAAATAGAGATTTTTTTCGACCATGGGAAAAGGATTAATTTTGACATCCATCACTTAGGCACACCACAGTGGCGTAGCCAGAAATTTCGTTCGGGGGGGGGGGGTCCGAAATCGGGGGGATCCGGGGGATGTTTTTCTGTGTTATTTGCCAATGAGTTCACTGGTAAAAGGTAAATACCAAAAATATGGAGCTTTAGTAAACTACGCCTTTTAGAAAGTGGAAAGATGTATTAGGCACATTCAACTCTCATAGCAACTCTAGTACCACAAATTTTCTTGTATAGCTACAGAAACCTTACGAAGTTCAATTCCTGGCCGAGTAGAAGGCACCAAAGTGATGTTGGATTCAACGGATGATAAGAAAGAAAAAGAACAAAACAGAGCTTCACTCATCTTATAATTGACACAACTATATTCTGTGGAGAAAATGAAATACCCCTTCGGGGGACATCGGGCCACTGGCGGCCGAAAACCCTTTAGAAAAGGAGGGCAATTTTCGAGCGTTGCTCGGGTACAGATGAATCTAACGGTCGGAAAATTCACCGGAAAAAGCTTTACAGATTAGAAGTTCGTCTACTTTGGATTTCACTGATTGAGGTATTTATGAATGAGTTTTAATGACGATTTTTTTTACCATTACAACTGTAGACGAGTAGAATATAATTATCGGGAAAAAAATAAAAAAATCACTTTCGGTCGGAAATAAAAAACACACCTGAAAAACTCTAATGATTAGAACTTCAACTACTTCGGACTTCAGTTATTGAGGTAAACGTGGTATTTTCGGTTGAGTTAGGACGACGATTTTTTGTTATCATTAAACTGTACTCAAACTACCTATATAATTATCGAGAAAAGAAATCACTTCCGGTCGGTAAATACCGAAGAAAAGCTCTCTACAGATTCACGTGGTAAAAGTGATACTTAGAATTATGTTAGGATGTTGATTTTAGGTATTAATTCAACTCCGACTAATACATATATAATTATCGAGAAACAAAACAATAAAATAACTTCCGGTCGGTAAATACCAAAGAAAAGCTCTCTACAGATTAAAATTTTTGACGATTTTGGATTTTAACCAGTTGAGTGGTTGAGGTAAAAAGTGGTACTTATAATTATGTTAGGACATTGATATTAGGTTTTAATTCAATGCCGACTAATAAATATATAATTATCGAGACAAAAAAACAAAAATAATCATTTCCGATTGGAATATTACTAAGGAAAATGAAATAATAATACCTCAGCCAGTAAAATCCAAAGTAGTCGGAACTTCCTTCAGTAGTTTTCCGGTGTATTATCCGACCGGAAGTGATTTTTTCAATTTTTCCTCTATAATTATATAGGAGTTAGTTCGGACGTTCAATTTAAACCTAAAATTACTGTTCTAACATAATTCTAAGTACCACTTTTTAATCTCAACGACTCAACCAGTGAAATCCAAAATCGTCAAAATATGAATCAGTAGGGCTTTTCCTCGGTATTTTCCGACCGGAAGTGAATTTTACTGTTTTGTTTTTCGACAATGATATAGGAGTTAGTCGGCGTTCAATTTAAACCTAAAAATTACTGTTCTAACATAAGTCTAAGTACCATTTTTATCTTAACCACTCAACCAGTGCACTCCAAAATCGTCAAAAACTTGAATCTGTACAGAGAGCTTTTCTTTGGTATTTACCGACCGGAAGTTATTTTATTGTTTTGTTTCTCGATAGTTATATATGTATTAGTCGGCGTTGAATTTAATACCTAAAATCAACGTCCTAACATAATTCCCTAAGTACCATTTTTACCTCAACCACTCAACCAGTGAATAACCAAAATCGTCAAAACTTGAATCTGTAGAGAGCTTTTCTTTCGGTTTTTACCGACCGGAAGTGATTTTTTTCTCGATAATTATATAGGTACAATGTTGCAGTTTAATGATAACAAAAATCGTCGTCCTAACTCAATGAAACACCAAGTTTACCTCAATCACTGAAGTCCAAATTAGTTGAAATTAGTTGAGTAGTGTTTTTCAAGTGTATTTTCCGACCAAAAGTGATTTTATATATCTTTTTCGATAATTATATACATGTCTACAGTTTAATGACACCTAAAAAAAAACGTCGTATCACTTAATTAGTTAAGCAGCCATTTTACGTCCCCAAGACGAATTTGAACGTCTACAGGTGGTCGCTAATTTAAACTGTTCGCCGAGGTGGTGTTACTGTTCGGTTCAGGTGACTTTGCGACGTCACGTGACCGTTGCCCTATAGAAATACCGTGATTACACTACACTATCCGAAAGGCCGAACCCAAAAGTATCGTTTGATACTTTATGATTTAAACGAAAGGGACAATTATATTTTTAACAACAGTCACTTTAATCAATTACATCAATCAATTTAATGTTTGTAGACAAGAATAATGATAACTCTCCTTTTTTCTCCTGCTCCATGCTTTATTTTTTAATACCTATGTCTTAAAAATTTCGGGGGGGGGGGTCCGGACCCCCTGGACCCCCCCCTTCGCTACGCCACTGGCACACCAACCTATTATTGTATTTTGACCTCCTTTGTAGAAAACACAAAAGGTGGGTAAAAGTGAATGTGCCACTTGGTCTCAATTTAGAAATTGCCAAATTTGTAGAACTACTCCCCCAAAACAAATTAAAACCGAATTCAATAAACTCTTTGTTAGTTACATGGCTTCTGTGAATTAAATCCCCTAAAAAGAGCGAGGAAGATATAAGGAGATACAAAACACAATACGACCGCCTTTAAATAGCAAAACTTGTTCAAATTATTTATTAGCATTTGTTAGACAAATGTCAGACCTATTATTCTCGAATCTCGTTTTGTCCAACATGTATTCTAAATATCCAAAGAACGATGCACTAAACACCGAGATCGCCGAGTAGGAGCAGGTAATCAAGTGCTAACGAGGCGAGTTACGACCCCCGAAGTGTTTACATCACACGCTGCGACTCCGTATCAAGGGTGATTGCACATCAGACAACGACTGCAAGGCCCATCAACGTGTAACAGCTTGTGAAAGCAAGTGATCACTGTTACCGCTACTGCTGCCCACAAGATTGTCCGGAGAAAGGTGTTTGTGACACCATACGTCAAGCTGGCTCTGTGTTGTACTTTTCCATTTCAGCCAAATTTAACCTTGTCTTATTCAAGGATATGATATCACTGTCTGGAAGTCAATGCCGTACTATACTTTTGCAACAAGCATCGTCTTTCTTTATAGCTTTCGAAGAAAAGCCAAGAAACAATTTATAATGTTGATATTTTTAATGTGATATTATTATGATATTTTTTATTTTTGTGTTTAACCAATGTAAAGCCTCCGACTTTAATCGAGTATTCGTATGAGGATTGTGTGGCTGAACATTGTTCTGTGGAGCTAGTTCTGCCGGTAATGTTTTTATTCGGCGTTGCAATCTATTCTAAAACCTGTAGCAATGAACTCGACTTCATGAATTAAATTTAAAATGTAAGTTTTTGTTATTATTATCAGAGTTTACTCATTGTAACGTGTTTAGAACATTGCCTCGATTATAATATCTAGGCTATAATCACTGTTTCTTCCGTTTGCCGCTAGATAGGGAGCAACCGCAACGTTTCAAGTAGCAACAGTTAGCATCGGATGTAATGACTGTTCCACAATCTAAGTAAAGTTAAAGATTATTTAAAAGGAAAACACATTTTTTTACTTACGCATAAAAACAGATTTCAAAAATTAAAATGTACAAGATTTGGACCATATTTACAAGAATTTTGCTCTGCAAATGTTTTTGTTTATGATAACACGTGTCAAACTGATTGAACACACTCACATTTTATTTTACTGATGAACATTGTAAAGCTATAACCAAGTTTCTATGAGTAGGCACACAGCAGCCATACAATTAAATAATAAGTAAATTTCTTAAAAAGACGCTATTATTTATTTTACTCTAATATTAAAATACATTTAAATTAATTACATTTTATTAGTTTAAGTTTTTTTAAGTTATTGCAGTTAATATAAAATAGTGTTTTGTAGCATGTTTAAACTTGCTTCTTTAGTGATTCCTTGCTTCAGTTACAAGCTATAGACCTTGAAGCAGGTCAAAAAGAACTTGTACCGTTTATTCTTTATTTATTACATTCGATGTTATACTTAAGAGGTGGGAAACCATATATTGTGTTATTACTAAGCCATCTCCGCAATTTTCTCGCTTCACTTTGAAGATTGATATCTCCATAAATCTTATTCCATGATAAATCTAAATTACTAATACGTAATAATTATGACAATAATAGTTATGCTAATCGTGAATTACACTATTGTTAACGGTTCGCCTCTTGGATTTTACAGACCAGAGAGAATGTTCCAGATCATTATTCATTACGTGAATTAATAAGGCCTTCGGCCAAGGAGAGGCCGGTAGACTCGGACCTTCCACCTTGAAGACCGCTGCTCAAACTGTGACTACTGGGTATGCATTTATCATTTAAAATAAGGTATCTCATGAAATGTAGCCTACTTAACGTTGATGTAATATAAATACAGTTCCCTACCTTCCCTCATACCAGCTCGAAAGGCGGGGCCATCGTAGTCCACGTAGTCAACGTAAGTTATCATCTCGATCTCCTGCTCCCGTTTGTAGTGGATTCCGTAACTCTGAAACACACAAACAGTAGTGATTAACGCTGAATGTAATAACATGTTCGGGAGTTACGTCTCTCTTCCACCACAACCGTTTGTAGTGTATTCCGTAACTCTGAAACACAAACAGCTGTGATGTAATAGCATGTTCGGGAGTTACGTCTCTCTTCCACCACAACCGTTCGTAGTGTATTCCGTAACTTTGAAACACAAACAGCTGTGATGTAGGAACATGCTCGGGAGTAACGTCTGTATTCCACCACAACCGTTCGTAGTGTATTCTGTAACTGTGAAACGCAAACAGCTTGTGATGTAGAAACATGCTCGGGAGTAACGTCTGTCTTCCACCACAACCGTTTAAGAAAATATTCAGTCTACGTACTCACGATCGTTCTGTAAACAAGCTCAAAATGATCAAATACAGTATATTGATTAAGGAATGAAATATTTGCATTATTCTTAATCTATCCTAAGAATATGACGAAAACCGAATGTAAAAAAGGTGTAGTTGAAGTTGGTTTGGGAGTGACTTGTCTATTATTAAAAACACGTTTATTTTTTAAAATAATCATGAAGAAATCAAATCAGTATTATCTAATAATGATAAATATTGACTGCTGGGTTAACCTTTTTAACCCCGGGCACTTTGAAAAAACGCCCACGTTACTATATACAGCACCTATGAAAATAATGTTTACGGACATATACTGCGTTTTTAAAATTTGTAATTTTGTAGTAATTAAGATGATAGTCATTTTTGTTCTACGTGTAATCTGTAGTTTATGAATTATACCAGTATATGAGTTTTACTCTTTGAATTGTATACAAACCCTATAGGAAAGGATAACCTAACGTCCTCCATATAGGAAATACAGAGATTAGCCAAACCTATTACCACAAAACTTAGCTACCCGACATGCAGAATCATGGGAGCTTTTTCAAAAAGCCATCCTATGTAGCACGTCAGTTGTTTTAGCGAAAACCCCGACATCCTATCAAGGGCGGATCCAGGACTGATTTTCGGAGGGTTTTAATTTACCATTAACTTTACTATAAGAGGTGATTTGCGTTTCGATTCAAACAAAAATACAATTTTGTAACTAACTTACAGTTATTAAAAAAAAAATTAATTTGATTTTGTATAGTTACAATTCGAGAGTGAAAGTTTTTATCATTTTAAAAATCTCGGAGGGGGTCATGGTCCCTCCCCTGGATCTGCCAGTGTGTCCTATAGGACGTGTATGACGCCTCGTCGAGAGAGAATTTGTATTAGATCTCTAGTAACTAGTTTCGTGGGATTTCCTTGTCCATCTCTGCCACTCTGTAAGATTGTGCAAGGAAAACAAACATAGTATGATTCACAAAGGTGCAGCTACGTATTATAGGTACAGTACAAAACATGTGTGACACTTAAAGCTAGAACATCTATGTTCCATTTGATCCGTTCTTCAAAATTATGATTTAAATTATAAAACTCTATATTAATTACAGTTTTAATACATACAGGGTTTGTCCGGAAAGTAATAGGACTGATTTTCTTTCGCCGAGACTGTAATTCGGAGCGTGCGCGCACTGACTGGATTCGGTAGAGGGCGTTCCTAACTAACGAACAAGCGGCTGGTCAGTTGTCTCCGAGCACCTGAAGAGTCAGAACAGGCATTTTCACGTGACGTGTTTCTGTGAGTGGTGCAAGCTGAAAATGCAGCGTTCGTTAGAGAAGAGGTAAACGATTAGATTCAGTGTGAAACTCGGTAAATCTGCGACAGAGACTTTTGATATAATCAAGCAGTCTTACCCAGGTGGTGCTTAAGCAAGAAGTGGTGTGTTTCGGTGGCACCAGGCCTTTTTGGAGGGCCGGGAAGAGGTCGCTGATGAAGACCGTGCTGGAAGACCTTCGACTTCGACAAACACCGACAATGTGACTCGTGTGCGCCAAGTTTTGAACTCAGACCGTCGACTAAGTATTCGTTTCATTGCCCAGATGTTACATTTACCGAAATCTGTCGTTCATGAAATTGAGACGGAGCATTTGAACATGCGCAAAGTGTGTGCGAAGATGGTCCCAAAAGTGCTCACTGGCGACCAGAAATTGCGGCTCACACCGCCTTTCTTGTGAACAGCTACCTGACCAAGGCCGGCATCCCAACTCTTCCACAGCCGCCCTACAGCCCAGATGTGGCCCCCTAGGCAAGCATTTTGAGACGACAGAGGGGATCTAAGCAGCTTGTACCGCGGCTCTCAAGGCTATTCCGGAGAATGTCTTCTGTGACGCCTTCAATGCTTGGAAATCGCGTTGGCAGCGCAGCATCGATTCAGAAGGAGCCTATTTTGAAAGTTTTTAAAGAATTGTAACTATTTGCTCAATACATTTTTTTTAATGGACTCAGTCCTATTACTTTCCGGACAAACCCTGTATAATCCATAAAGAAGAGATTATCTCCTCCAATCTTCAATATTAAATAATGGTTTCTCTCGTCAAATCAAAATTCTGAATACTACTCTAAGTGAAAAGAACATATAATTCCAGAATAATCTACCCACGAATTATATAGGTTTTATATATACGTATAAACTTTACTGCTAACGTGTTAACCTTTTTCTATCTAGGCTTTTGCGGCCGATGCCATGACAATCACTACAGTTCCTGGTTCACACTGTGTTAAAACATTGCTTACACAATTACATTCTTCAGTTCTCGAAATATTTCGCCTTCTCTACGGAGAGTCATCTTAATTATGTCAAGTCATTTTAACAGATTATGTTCACCTTTCATAATCCATTCACGCCATCCATCCCACAACTGGCTTTATAAAATTTGGTTAATATTACTACAATAACTGAATATTAATATTCTCTTTCTAAATCAATCGTTCATGAAACATTGATCACTAATATCTTAAAAATACTGTCCATCCATCGATACACTATTCAGGAAAGTTATTGTATTGTTTCCTGCAGCTGCAATCACTTTTAATTCCTTGGTAGTAATTTAATTTATGAGTTAATTGCCAAGTACGAACCTGAAGAGTGAAGCCATAGGAGCCGTTCTTCTTCTCTACGATGATGGTACGTCGTCTTCTGTCCTCTTCAGGCTTGGTGACTGCCACTCGGTCCGGCTTCACTCTCTCCAGGATCTGCGACTGACAGACGACACACAGGGTAAGCGAAATGTCCAGGTAATGTAAACGTACAATCAATTCTTACAAAATATCAATAATAATAATAATATCTTTATTACATTTAAAGAGTTTCTGACATTGTATTGCAATCGTCAACTTTAACACATTTTGTAAAAAAAAAAAAACATGTATACGTCTTCAATCAGTCAGACATACATTTTAAACATTCATTCAGACACATCCATTCCGACATCAGATCCAGCTGTTGAATTTTAATTTTTTAATTTCGATGTTTAAATTTCCCAGCGGCTCATCATGAATTCTTCAACAGAGTAAAACGCTTTAGACACCAGAAGGCGTCTGAGACGAGTTTTAAATTGATTTGTGTTGTTTGAATTTTTCACACTTTCAGGGAGCCTGTTGATTAGTCTGACACCAACTTGTTGCGGGAGGTGTCGAGACAATGTCAGTCTTTGTTGCTGTGTTCTAAAGTTGTCCCTGCCTCTGGTTTCATATTGGTGAACTTCCCTGCCACGAACCAAGACACACTTGGAGAAGCAGTACATGATCACCTCAGAAATATAGAGGCAGGGTACAGTCAGCAATCCCAACTCCCTGAAAGATTCCTTGCACGACTCTCTAAAGTTTAACTTTCCAATTACTCTTACGGCTTCTTTTTTTGGAGTTTAAAAACTCGCTCCGTTTTGCTTTTGGAACAACCTCCCCAGAGTCTTATTCCATACGCTAAATGTGCATGGATAAGGCCATAATAAGCCATCTTTAAGACTCTTGGGGAACAGTACATTGCTAGTTTTCGCAATGCAAATATGCCTGTGGAAGCCTTAGCACATACGTTATCTACATGATCGTTCCAGGTCAGTCCCCTATCAAGGAGCATTCCCAAAAACGTCATGGAATTAGTTTCCTCTAAAAGGTCCTCATTAGTTTCCTCTAAAAGGTCCTCATCCACAAAAACAGCAGGCTGCTCTGCATCTGGCTGTCGGAAGAGAGAAATTAACAACATTCGATTTCGACTGGTTGGTTTTCAAGTTTATTTCCGAAAAGAACTGTATAACTGAAATTTAATTCTGTGAATGATGTGATCTCTAAATCTTTGAGAGATTTATTTTTGAAGCAGAGAGTCGTGTCGTCAGCATGAATCAGTTTCCCATGGTGGATTACTGAATTCAATCTGCTGACGTATATAAGAAATAAAAGGGGCCCGAGGATTGAACCCTGAGGGACACCATGGGCCATTTTGATTTTTTTCAGAAACATTTGAAATTTCTACGCACTGATCCTTGAGGTAAGAAGTGAGCCATAAGTGCGGGAGGCCCTGGACGCCACATTTATCTGACTGGTACAACAGTGTTTCATTGTGTACGCAGTCAAAAGCTTTGGAAAGGTTGAGAAATACGCTAAACACGTACTCTCGTCTCTCCAAACCATCGACAACATTTTCTACAAGATTATTTACTGCATCAATTGTGGATTTGTTTTTTCTAAATCCAAATTGTTTAGGGTTCAGAATTTCGTTGTCTTGTAGAAAGCTTACGATTGTTTCATAGAAAACCTTTTCAAAGATTTTGCTGAACACTGAAAAGATCGAAATAGGACGGTGGTTGCTTTTTAAGCAGGGGTCGCCCTTTTTGAAGATTGGAATGACTTTAGCGGTTTTTAAAAGAGATGGAAAATTTCCAGTGTCAAATGAGAGATTGATCAGTTTTGTTAGTGGTCTCAAAATATGCCTAAAGCAGCGTTTGATAAGCCACACCGATACTCCATTGGCATCACATGATTTCTTTGGGTTCAGCTTCTGCACAACACGCGCCACCTCCTCCACACACACAGGGGCCAAGGCCATGGATGCAACTGGAATTCTAACATTTTCGCAAGGTTGGTGTTCTCTGAGCGACGGATTAACCAAACCGACAGAAGAGAAGTATTTATTAAATTCATTGGCAACTTGTGATTTATTTTGAACAATACCTGTCGTGCTTGATTATAAGCGTAACTAGATGAGGGATATTCTGACTCAATCGCAGTGGCAAAAATAAATATATATACTAATGTGGTCATATACAAAAATTAATTATTTAACACCGTCAAGGTATTAACCACAATTGTAAATAAAGCCACACCGTATGCAGATGTTCATTCTTCAGCAAATCAGATGTGTAAATGCAGATTGTTTTGGTATATTGATTACTCTCCCAGAAAAAGAATGGACCTGGGCGGACGTGACGTATGGAGTATCAACGTTAGGTGATACTCAGACTCGTGAACCACCATGTGCAAGACGATATGCTTCATCGAGGCTACCCTACTATGAGGACCAGTCAACAGAATTTGAATTTGCTAGTGTTGCGCTATATCCAGAAAATACTAGTTACACGTCTAGCCTAGGATAGCGCTGAGAATTGTGTTTATGTGAGACTGTAGTCTAATTAATATCCTACTGTATTCAACTTGTATCCTACTTTCTACTTTTTCACCTGAATTCTTTGTGCTGTGAACGAGATAAAAACAGAAAAGAGATACAAGTACATAATTTAATTAATATCTTTAATTAGTTATTACATTTTATTACTGTACAGCTACAGCACAATTCTTAACCAATGAGGAATATTTACTATGGGGCATAGAAAATATTAATCTTTACGGAGGTTAGTGGTTCTAGTACGAATGGTAAAATAAACTACCTGAATTTCCATGAAAGTCTATATATATAATCCAAATTGAATATGTAATTACCTCAAATTAATATACAAATGTAATATGCATTAATAAAACGCACAGTACTTTGTAGTCATAAAATATTAATACGATTAGATGCTTATTGTCAACCTGATAATGTAACTATTTATAATACTATTCCAAAATCACTTTTGACTGCAACTTTCTTTCAGCAGTGCAATATTTTTATATAAACTTGTGCCAATATTCAATTATGTTAACTAAATTTGCTAAGGTAAGATTTTACAATTAAAGTTAAAACAGTATTTGAACTTTATATGTATTTAACATTATTAGATTAGTATTTATCCTAAACAAATTAGATTGAAGCGCCGTTAACGATGTTTTGAGGCCGTACAGTTGTAATATCTTTCCTATCGTGAAAACACTCGTTTTTAGAAATCTTTTAGAGCATGTAAACCCTATGTGGGAAAATATATAGCCCACTCGCTCGAAAGTCTTCACGTGACATCGCCAACCGCAGTAATATTTTTTAATTTGCTATATCTCACTGTTGTAATGGTTGATCTTTTTGTTGTTAGATTGTCTTTATATAAACCAAAATAGATAAATATGTGACGTTGGTCTCTTATTTTATACGCCCGGTTATATACACACGCGAAGGAATACACTTCTCCGAAGGGTGAAAAGAAATAATAGTATAACATTATTTTAGCACACCAAATATTGTAAAGTAAAATTGTAATCAGACACGCCGGAAAATACACATATAATACTAATTCCAAGGCACGCCTAAGTATTTTGTTTCAATTAACAAAATATTTTCCTACGAATAGAAAATGCATACTAACTAATAGTAATTTCTTATCTACATGTCCAAGCCCTAATTACGAGACAAACGAACCAACCTACTAAACGAGTAATTAAATAATAATTTTAACAATACTCACGAGTATAGTGTTATGTGAGTGATAATAATTATTGTGAATAATATATTCACCACAGTATGCCAATCCGACTAGGTATGCATGTAATGCATGCATACAATTATTATAACACGTTGCGCACTCATTTGCAACATTGAAATTAAACCGGTTTACGAGACTTCGTGGAACAATAGAGACTGGTGGTGACTGGAGCCTCTTATCTCAAGGTCACGTACAGTTCTGACTGATAACAGAGGATAACCTGCTGATGTTTTGCAAACCAAGCTTGTTCCGTTGATTATCCAGGTGGCTGTTTACACTAATATTTGCGCACGTTTATCTTTAACGACAATTTGTCGAGATATCTTTATCGTTCATTCCTTCTTGGCATCTTCCACAAACACAACCTTACAAGCCAATTCTCTAATTTTCCGTTTCTTCCAAAACATCATAATTTTTGAACTCAAGGATATCAACAAATCTTATAAAGACTATAATTATTCTTACCAGTATGAGTAATTATTTCTCCTGATATTATCAATAGAAATGGTACTATTTCATTGTACTACAAAATAAATTTGGTTGTATTAACGATATATGAAATGTAATGAGGTGGAGTACAAACAATTTAAAATGGAAATAATAAGTTTCACCACCATCTAATTAACTTAATTTATGTTTATGTATTTACATCTTCATTAATGTCTAATAAAAATCAAATCAAATCAAATCAAATCAAAATCCTTTAATTGCTCAAAATAACATTTTCATGCATTAGCAACGTCATTAAAGTATACACACAGGGCTAGCTTAACTAACTTATACAGTGTTACATGTTATGCTAAGTATACATCAAAGAAAAAAAAACAAAACTATATTTAGTCTACTATTTACAATTTATGCAAAAAATCCTGGACACTGTAAAAGGAACCGTCGATGAGGAACTGTTTTTAAGTTATTTTTGAACAAGGTTAAAGAAACAATCCACCTTTAAAGCATCTGGAAGTGAGTTGAAAAGTTTAATGCAGTTGTAAGTTACGTGTTTTTGAAAAAAAGAAGTAGAATGGTTTTTGGAACTGGAATGTTAAGCCGGGTTCTAAGTGAATAATCTGAATTTGTGTTAGCTAGTGTCATAAAGTATCATTCTTTTTTAAAAAAACCAAAGATTCATAAATAAATATGCATGGGAAAGTAAGAATGTTGTTGTTTTTTAAATACATTTCTACAAGATTGATGCCTACTTAGCCCAAAAATAATCCGCAAAGCTTGCTTCTGCAATTTAAAAATGAAATTGGTTCTGCAGTTCCTTCCCCAAATGGGAACTGCGTAAACAATGATGAGAATAAAAGCAGCCATAGTACAAAGTTAGTAGTAGTTGTGAATTAGCGAAAGAAGCCAATTTTCTCAATGCAAACAAACACGAACTTAGTTTTTTTACTATTTTATTGATATGCAATTCAAATGTCAGGTTGCAGTCAAGTTGAAGACCTAAGAAGCTCACTGAGTTCCCACACATGATACCATGCACTCCCCTAGCATTACCTGTAAGTTTGTCCCACAAAACTACGTCTAAAGTGTGAAATTCAGAATATGGGTCTTGTCCTGTGTTCACAATCATGCCATTTGAGGTAAACCATTGAAGAAGAGCATTGGATTCAACAAAACCATTGATCTCTAAATCCACTTGATTGTGAGCTGTGACCAAAAGAGATGTATCATCGGCAAAAATACAAATATCTGACTTTTTGGTGCAATGTCTAATATCGATAATAAATACCAAGAAGAGAAGAGGACCTAACACGGACCCTTGGGGGACTCCCATTTTAATGACCAGATCATTTGAACACTTTTCTTCTTAAAATACCCTGGCTGTCCACAAAGCTGATTTCAACTCGCTGAGATCGACCGCAAAGATACGATGCTATCCAATCATGAGCTTCACCTCTGACGCCCAGCCTCTGTAGTTTTACTTAACAGTAACGAATGGTCAACTAAATCAAACGCTTTGCTTAAATCGACGAAAAGGCCCATAGCACACATTTTTTTATCTAGAGCAGTAACTACTTTTGTCAATAAAACAGAACATTGCGTCAAGAGTACCTTTTTTTGTTTTTGAAACCCAAACTGATTACGGAACAAAATATTGTGCTTGTCAAAGTGTGATAAAAAGTCTAATTGAAAAAATTTTTTCAAACACCTTTGAAAATGTGGAGAGAATTGAGATCGGCCTATAGTTGTTACACTGCTCATTGCTAGCCTTTTTATAAAGAGGCTTTACAATCGCAACTTTTAGAAGTGAAGGAAATGAACCAGACAATAAAGAAAAATTTATCAAATGAACTAGTGGCTTTGTAAGTAAATCTATACATTGCTTCAGAAGTTTTGGACGATACTTCGTCAAAACCTACAGAACTACTTGGCTTTAAGGATAGAACAACATTCTTTAACTCAGTCTCATCAGTAGGGAACAGAAACAGCGAAGAACTCACTGAAAGTTTTGTTAGACAAAAGATCCTGAGCCGTGCTGGTCTTAGCATTTAACTTCTCCCCCAGGCTTACAAAATAGTCATTAAAGACATTTGCCTTAACAAAAGGTTCATCCACAGGAGTTCCAGTTTGAATCCAAGATTCTTCCAATTAAGTTCGTTTTTTGAACTACTTCGATTCGTATTTTTCATTTATGATGCTCCACATCGCTTTAGGTTTGGATTGAGCATTTAGAACATACCCTAAAACCTTCTCAGATTTGGCTGAACGAACTGAAGCTCTAAAATCTTTCTTTAGTTTTAAATAAACCTGCCTTCTATGGTCAAGATAATCAAGATCTCTGGTCTGTCTTTGTAAAGATAACAGCTGCCGTCTTACGCTCAATAAACTGTAATCAAGAACAATCTTACATGTAGGCTTTCGTTTAATAATTTTTTTCCTGCGAACAGGAAAGGCCAAATCCATATAGTATAGCAAAATTGAAGAAAAGGCCTTATACTTACCGTCAGGTGTTGTCGAAGAAAAAACATCGTCCCAAGTTTCCTTATTTAAAAAATTACTAAATGTGGACACATTGTTGGCACTAAAAATCGCGCTCTAAGCTTAAACTTAACTTCAGAAGATGCATCACAATCAAGAGCCAGAGACAATTCTACTTTTTGAGCCTTATTGATCAGAAATTTCAGTTTCTAAAACATAAGTGTGTATCAGGGATGGAGCGATATCAGTGTAAACATGATCAAGAATTGATTTAGATCCTTTAAACTCTCGGGTAAAAACATGTACTGTGTTCTTAAATTAAAAGAACTCATCAAGCTTAGAATTTTATTAGTAACCAGAGTAGATTCAGCTACATTTACATTGAAGTCTCCCAAAACAATTGTAGAGCAATTCTCCCCGACTATCCTGGATAAACAACTGTAAGTAAGATCATACAATTTATCAAAAGCACTCCCATCTGGAGAAGGAGGCCTATACACTCCCAAAACCAGAAGAGAACCAGGTCCAATATTCACACTAACTGCGGCCAACTCACAAAAACGCCTTCTACACAAAATCGACTTACATCTATGACAGTGAAGTTGAGAGAATTTCTTACAAGCAAAACACACACCACCCCCTGTTAATAGTCGAGCGACAATAGGACGAGGCGATTGTTAGTTCATTTTAGATTAACCATGGAGACATCTTCATTTTTAAGGAAGTGTTCAGTAAAGCAGACTATGTCCGGCTTTTCCAGAATCAACCAAAACCTCAATGGAAATCAAATTGCAAATAAAACCACGTACATTTTGATGGAGCAATCGTAAAGTTCTGGATTTTATTTCGGATTGTCTTAAGCAAGGAGTATAAGAGGGAGGCACTATGGCTGCTTTATCAGTCCTGTCCCCAATTTCTAAAAAAATACTCGAGTTCTTTTCATTGTGTTTTGATTCCAAATTTACATGTCTCAAATGCAGAAGTTTGACATGCTTGAGAGTTCCATTTAAACGTTTTGAATTTCAATGTTTCTGTTGGAAACTAAAACTGGTAATTTGTTGTGTGGAGTATTCAAAACCGTGGGGAAAATCAGACTACTTAATTGAGAAACAATTTTTCTTTTACCTGAATAATTAAGATGCAAAGCCATGACTAGTGTAGAACCTACGGTCAGCCAGTAAATCAAGAGCTAAAAATGTACAATGCTCAAACCTTGACGCAAGACTTACCAACTCTCATCATTTATTGTTTTAATAATACCATTCAGGGAGGGTTTGTCAAACCTAAGAGGAAGGTGCCTACAATAATTACCTTAAGTGCAGTAGTATTCATGAGTAAGCCCTCCAACTCACCAACAATATCCTGTTCACAGTGTCCCATTATTTACAATATCATTTTGTACCCCGCAAAAACTATTAAAGTATCATTCGAGCACATGGGCTTTACAACAGTTTTATAGTCTTTAATTACATGTTTTAGCGTCCCATTTGGTTTGAAATCTACACAAAAATCATAGTTTGGGGACAGTTGGACAGAAACAGCCCACTTAGCCCTCGCCCATGGCTGTCAGCTAGAAACCTAATTTTAGTTTGTTTGAAACTTTGCACATTTACAGGAGCAACTTTTAGGACATACGTTTGTAATTGGAGAGTCATGTTTTGTGTTTTCCACATTAGTAACTACAAAACTGTTTTTAACCCAGCTTTTCTTTTGGTTTTTTCCTGTTTGAAATTTTAACTTTTTTTTCTAGCAGTAGAGGACTGGGAGGTAGGTTTTAGTGAGTTTTCCACTTTCCTGATTGACTGGAAGATCTTTGGTTGTATCAGGCAAGGATTCAGGAGTCAGGTCGGTAAGGTTAGAGAATCTGTTGGAGATTTCAAGTTCAACAGGAGTTGTATTAAGGAATTTTTTGTGTATTCCCTCTGTTTTCCTTTGACTACATGCCAAGTAGATGAATCTACTTTTTTCAACTTCAAAGATAATTTTTCCCTAGTGCTTATACTAACATGATTTTCAGAAACTGTGCTAGAATTTGAAATTTCATTAGCAAACTGTTTCGGGTCGATTTAACTTTCACTTTGTTACTAGAGGCACAAGGAGTACATTTGTTTTTCGAACCACTTTTAAAAAGTTTTGTCTGTTATTGGGATTGGGGACAAAAATACTGAGATATTAACTTACCATATACTATTATATATAATATCTATATAATATCTATACTATTATATAAACATCTAATGTATAATAGTCGCAATAGAGTCGAGCACGTGTGTGTTATTCAATCTCGTAAAAAGTACTGGACCGACTGCACTGAAAGTTTCCTCGGATATATTTATAGGGTCTCTGGTTAACAAAATAAGCCTATACTTAATTGGAAAATCTCTCCGGGCTGCACCTCACAAGCTTGTTAAGTTGCGAAATCATCTTGGTCAAAAAAGTTACATTACAACAAACAAAATTATTAATTGAAAGAGCCTGTTAAATGTAATGAACTGTTCTGTGTAAACATCGTTTTATGTTTAATTAATTTGCCTCCTATTTTCAATTTGTTTATATTTAGGCTATCGATTTGAAAACTTAGAGTAAGCTAAGTACTAACTTCTTATTTCAACCATTTCTGCAACCGCTGGTGATCACAAGAGAAAGAAAATAATAGAATTAATTAAATTATACTTTTAACTAAAAGATGTTAGCAGATATCAAGCATGAAATGCTTTTGTCAGTAGTGGAAAGACCAGCGCCCACTGCAACCTGCCCGGCCCAGATAACCGTTTTAAGCATTTTCCGCCTATTTGCGCGAAGCTGGACCGGACCAGCCCGGCCCGGATAGCCTTTACCCGCCCAATGCGAGAGGCCGGACCAGCCCGGCCCGGCTAGCCTTTCTCCGCCAAATGCGAGAGGCGGGACCAGCCCGGCCCGGCTAGCCTTTCTCCGCCAAATGCGAGAGGCCGAACCAGCCCGGCCCGCCTCTGTCTTTCTCCGCCCAATTCGACAGGCCGGACCAGCCGGGCGCAGCTATACATTCACCGCCCAATGCGAGAGGCCGGACCAGCCCGGCCAATGCGAGAGGCCGGACCAGCCTGGCCCGGCTAGTATTTCTCCACCCAATGCGAGAGGCCGGACCAGCCCGGCCAATGCGAGAGGCCGGACCAGCCTGGCCCGGCTAGTATTTCTCCGCCCAATGCGAGAGGCCTGACCAGCCCGGCCAATGCGAGACCTGGACCAACCGGGCCGGGCTAACCTTTCCCCGCCAAATGCGAGAGGCCGGACCAGCTCGATCCGGCTAGCCTTTCTCCGGCCAATGCGAGAGGCCGGATCAGCCCGGCCCGCCTCTGCCATTCTACGCCCAATTTGACAGGCTGGACCAGCCAGGCGCAGCTGTACCTTCACCACCCAATACGAGAGGCCTGACCAGCCCAGCCAATGCGAGAGGCCTGACCAGCCCGGCCAATGCGAGAGGCCGGACCAGCCCGGCCAATGCGAGAGCCCGGTCCAGCCCGGCCTATGCGAGAGACCCGGACCAACCGGGCCGGGCTAGCCTTTCCCCGCCAAATGCGAGAGGCCGGACCAGCTCGGTCCAGCTAGCCTTTCTCCGGCCAATGCAAGAGGCCGGATCATCCCGGCCCGGCTAGTCTTTCTCCGCCCAATGCGAGAGGCCTGACCAGCCCGGCCAATGCGAGAGGCCGGACCAGCCCGGCCCGGCTAGCCTTTCTCCGCCAAATGCGAGAGGCCGAACCAGCCCGGCCAATGCGAGAGGCCGGACCAGCCCGGCCAATGTTAGAGGCCGGTCCAGCCCGGCCAATGCGAGAGGCCTGACCAGCCCCAGTTTTTTTAAAATCAGAGTCATATGAGACTTCGAAGAGAATTGTTAACACCTCTTTAAATCAACTACACATCTGGTTATTATGCAATAATCTCATGACAAAATTTCTTAGCAAATGTATTCTCAGACAACCAAATCTGCCAACAATCATGAGCTAACCCAGCGCTTCACTGAAGCAGTTCGTCAAATATCTCCTGATATGTTATGAAATGTTACTGGTTTTACCACAGAATGGGATACTGTCGAGATACTAGGTTTTTTATTTTATCACTACTCCTCGTGGGTCATCTCCCGTATGTAATATGTAAACTTTCATAAGTAAATGTTTAAAAATAGCATTGATATAAAGGAGTAGGTATTATTACTTGTTGTTTGGATGATTCCTGTAGAGGGTGCGCTGTTTCTTGGCCTCATTGTGCTTTACCCCAGCCCAGGATCTGGAATTTTATTCCGAGATATTGTTGAAATTTGAGACCTCGTAATGTACTCTTGAATAGTGTTTATAATTGCTCATATATTAGTGTATGTATAAATACGAGTGTCCCACAACACTGGTAGTATATGGAGATAGTCAGTACTTGTTTGCAATGTGCGTAAAATCACAAATGAGTGAGACCATAACAAATAATGTGATAGGTTAGTTAGTGAGTGTTCTAATCAATCAGCTGACACTAAGTTAGCTAGTGGATTGAGAATACCTGCGTGAGCATCACGCATGTTTTGTAATTAGCTGTTTTAAACTAAACAACAAAACTCGTATAAGATTAACAGTAGTCATTTGGAAAATGGGCGGGGTAGATCCCCATGGTCTAAAGTATTTCAAGCCCACAAAAAACACATCTAGAATGTAAGAACTTTTGATTGATACACAATTTATGTATATAAAATAATAATTTTAGATACCTACAATTGTACAAAAATCTATAAATTCTTTTAATAATACATAATTTTAATAATAATAAATAGCCCAAACTTTCACATTTAAGCATTTAGAACAGTAGGTTTTGTACTAAAGACATCAAATTGAAGTAGTTACTTTTGTTTCATTGCTGAGCCGTGATAAATCCGTTGTGCTTGATTTTGTAAAAATTGTCTGGCACTTATGTTTCTATCAATTATTGGAATATACACAACTAGACATATTACTCAAAACAGCGAATGCTCTAAACTAAAATATACTAAGATTATTTCGGACAGTAGCAGAAAATCTCGAGGGTGGTAAGGATCGTTTACACCCCCCACCTCCGCCAACATCGTTACACTCCCGGCCTTTCCGATCTCGGTCGGGTCTTGAGGCGACCGTGCCGGTGCCGCGTGGGACACGAGTCCGCCCGGGCCAGGTTCGGCCGCAATGGGCGCTCTGCTTAATGCAGATATCAAAGGCAAGTTACTAAATGTCACTATAAATTTAATGACTGATATAAGATATAAAACCCATGTAAGTAGTCTCAGAATTGCGTATGTGTACATAATTTCTTCATCGAGGAAATAAGGCAAATTCAACTATGGCAGAAGAAAACACTACGACTGGAGAAATTCACAATGGCCATATACGTTTTTTTACATATTCTCTTATCCGTGGAAATTAGACAAACTCAACATTGGCGTTGGAAACATAATTCACTCGAACCAGAAGAGCTCATGCACGTACATGAGTGAAAATGGAGATCTTGATATGTAAACTGAGATGGAGTTTCATATCAGTTCAGAAACGAAACGATAGCAGTAACGTGTACAAAATTTAAATTCAGACACCATTCAAAACATTACGAAATTATTTTGAGTATTACTCAAAATAAAGATACCACCATTTTATGCTTGAGATTGATAAACAATGTACTCAATTACAGAATTTTCAATAGCAGATAAAAGTATAACAAATTCGTTCATCTTGAAACCTTATCAAAGAGGTGTTTTACCCTGAAATCTCACAATTTGGTACTTAAAACCCTCTCTACAAAACACGTGAAAATATTGTTCTATTCTCTACTTCTAACCACACTTTTCACCTCTAGTATAGGTTAATTAATTTTCTAGTCCTTTTTTGTACATCTCGTGTATCAAACCGATAATATGCAGTATTCAACAGTAAAGACTTCAACATATCCCCCATTTTAAACGACACTGTTGTAACAGTGGAACATGTGCTTGTCAACTGCCCTCGCTACACAAGATGCCGTCGCGTTCTTCATCTGCCATCTTCGTTAACTGATCTCCTGGGAGACAACGAGGCTATAATTGGGAGGCCTTCGCTTTCTTAAACGAAACCTCCCTTTTAGGTCGAATATAGTTCTTGCTATTATTTTATTAATATATATCTTGTTATCTGTTACGCTATTTTTATCTTATATTAACCCTTGTTATTTAGTGTTAATGTTTGAGTTTCTCCTGTTTGTTAGATTGGCAAGTATTACCAGTATGGCCCATTTACAGCCATGCCGGTAGTAATGTTTTCATTTTTATTGTACTGTTATTTAGTATTTAATCCCTTGTTACGTAGTTTGTAATAATTGCCAGAGTGGGCCATTTACAGTCGCTGTGGTAATAACATTGTTGAGTTTGGTATATTGTTATTTATTATAATATGTGTTACCCTTACAATTTAGATTTTAACTACTGTCAGAGTGTTCCATCTACAGTCACCCTGACAGTAACATTTTTGAGCTGTTATATTATTTTTTCGGTTAATTATATAATATTTATAAGGTACTGTTTAAGTTGACTTTATTTGGCTGTACTTTATAGCATGATTAAATGACAACGCTTTAACAGTAGGCGGTCGTCATGTGTACAGAGGCCATTGATAACATCTTGTGTTTTATGGCCCTATATAAAAAAACAATTTTAAACACGGATTCTACCATAGAAAAACTGATTATAATTTATCAGGACCGTCCATCTAAGAAGATGGCGAATCACTCTTAAATAACTTCTCTGCGGTATATCGACGATACCACCTGCTGTCAAGTCAAAATACTCAAGACATCAGTGTGGACAAACAGACCAGAAGCCGATCGACTTAACTGCAAAAACACCTAGTTATAAAAATTGTGAGTCACTCAACAGGGTTGGTGTCTAACGCTGACCGTGAATCCTTAAATACAGTATAATCAAATGCCAAAGGGACTCAGACTAAATTTTAATTAAGACTATTTCCGCTACGTTATAAATAGTGGTAAACTACAACACCTTGTCATAGTTCAACACGTTATTTCAGTTCACTTTATTTAACACGCTCAGTTTCAATGAAACCCGTAGATACTATTTGGTGTAATAGTATTTATATAACAAAGTAAGTTCTAACTGAACGTCTAACAGTAAAATATATGTTATATCAAAATAAACTGAGATATTTAGCTATACTGAGATGTAGGCTGTTGTAACATTCATTCTGTTATTTATCATCCGCTCATAAGAAATTAGGCACTGAATTAAATCTTTGCCTTTTTACAAGCTATGTTTTATCTGTCTTGACAGTTTTTATCTTGTCATAAGTTTTCGTGAAAATGTGCTATAAAATGTAAAAACTGATATTTTGAAACTATTCAAGATATAGTTTTTATTTCAGCAAAAATAAAATATTAATAAGAGAGACAAGTATGCAAAATGCAACGCCGTAACTTAAAACAGTTTCTGAGTAATTAATTTAAACACAGACGATAAACGTAGCTAAATAAACCATAGTGTTACAGGAACCTCTTCGTTCATTTTCACTTATTGAACCATAACGCAAAATATTTCCTCACCACAGCTTTTTAAACACCCTGTATGATATTAATTTTATTGACTATGAAAATGTTTGGTTAACGACGTTTAGAAATGAACATTAAACAAAAAAATTAAATAATCAGATTTTGTTGTATGCTGTATACACTTGAAATGAACATTCTAAGCTACTTTCTAAATAATAGCCATCCAAATTAAAATTAGCCACTTTATCACACCGTGCCACAGGTTTTTGCAATGTCATTTCCGTAAATAATGTGCTGTTTGCAGACATAATTCTCTAGCACAAGCGTTTGATAATCACCACAATGTCATGTATCACATTATGTGAAGTTTGGGAGTGGTCCGAAAGTTCCGTATGTACCATGAAACAACGATTTTCACGATGATTTTGTCGTTGATATTTATCATCACTTCATCAGTAACAAGTAACATCGTTAACATTGTTTAGGGCATTTTTAAAAATCAATGCGCAATTGCCTCATACTTCTTTGACTATATTATTTCTTTGAATTCACATCACAATTTTGACGATAAGCTTCAATTGGTTTGTGGTTTCGACTGTGTTTCCATTAATAATATAATAACGATAAGAATCATTGTTTATGGCACAACAATGGAAGCCTTGTACTACCACTGCCACTGGACGTTGTTACAGAAGTCGTTTCCGGTCTGAAGCAACAACGTCGAGCGTGATATAGCCAAGGCCACTCGATTTCAGGATTAAAAGAATAGCACAGTAGTGTATAATGTTCTACTTATGTACAGTTTGGGTCAACTGAATGTAGAAAAGGAATGATTAAATTTGATTTTAGCTTTATTTGGCTCCATTACAATTTGTGATTGAATACAATGGATTTTAATCCCAAAATATCACATCGAACTATTTAAAAGGCTTACGCAGTGATTTAAAGGTATGTGATGTGTAGTAAGTAAACTTTCTACGCTTCTCAAACCAAACATGTTGTATACATAAACACTCTGCGCTCATAATAAAACAAAATACGGTCACCAGTACGGAAAAGTTTACGTTACAGCAGAACCCTAATAAAGGCACAAACACCTGTAGTGAATAATAAATTTCCTATTTTCTTAATGTTATGTGTTCATCCCTTCGAATTATGCTATAAACAACAGGGCAATACAAATACTATAGGGATGTGTGGTGGAAAGTGGTTTCAAGGACGTCGTCATGTATACACGTCAGGAAACCTTGCCTTTATATGTCGACTGTAACAACGATATTATAAGAAGGAAAACAAGAACAAATACTGGTATAACCAGTACAGATTATTATGTAAACTCCGATTTTAATATGTGATATTTCCGATTTTACTTTCAATTAAGTAACAATCTATGGAAAGATTATGTATTTTATCCAATGCTGAAATCTGTTGTTTGCCACTTCAAACGTTGTGGTTGCGCGCTATCTAGAAGTGGCAAATAAAATAAACATCGCCGCACAGAACTCCTCATGGTTGTACCATACAAAACTTCTGCCACACAATCCTCAAACGTATGAGAGATTTAATGTCTTTTAGATTTAAAGATTTTACTGTACTTACAGGTTTTACGTTGTTATTTATGTAGACAAGAACAAGTAAATTGTTCACATGCTCTGTGAACACTGTGCAGAAGTTGCCCTCGACATTACGTAAGTGTTGCCTACGAGGTTAACTTGTTGATAGTTGTGCTATCAGCAAACCTCGATGACAGCTACGTACGTAAGCTAGTAATCGACAGGCTACTGTTGTGTCACTTCCAATTTCTGTAACTAGTTCCTTAGACTAGCCCCGCCTCGCCCCGCCTCACCTCGCCTTACTTCGCCTACAAACGACACGGCGGGCGCGGCGTGTATGATCTAACCTAACCTTAAAACTGGTGATTTCTGAGCACCGCTAACCTCAATTACTTGTAACCTGACCTGACTGACAGGTCGCCTTCATACCAACATTTACTCCAGCTTGTGCTAGAGCTGTTTTGGTGGCATGAGTCACTCTGAAGGTACTGTACACAGACTCGCCTAACATGTGGCATATTGTGTAGTCACTCACTCTGATAACCTTGACAAATTCACGCCATATGCGGTGGCGGTATCATTTCTGACCTATAGCTGTTGTTCATTACATACAACTATTATTTTGACAGGTTACATTCTGAACTACGTTCTTACAAGACATCACTGGAAATAAATTCATGTAGTGTTAGCCTATATTTTTTATAACATATAACTGTGGCAAATGTCCAAAATTCTACTATTCGTTCAAACCATCCATTGTTAATAATAAACTTTTAAAACCTAACAAAACTCAGTGGTACCTACGTGAAATTTGAATTATATTACAAAAAGTTAAAGTTTTGCTTATTTCACTGTCCTGGCTCTTGACAAAGAGATACATTCCTGACAACTGGATAACAACTTAAAATTTTATACGAATTGATTAGAGAGAAAATCTTTTTATACAATATTATTAAGGTTTGACAAGCGCCATTGGGTGCAATAGATCAAAGTGTCTCCAGGAGAGGGACCCATTCACATAGTAGAAAAGACATTTTGACAGCCACTTTTTAGTTGGGTTTTTATTACGGAGTGTTAAAGATGGTTCAGTTATACGGGCAGAAGGTTTGAACAACTACACATCGGTTTATGCTGGTCTATTTTCGAAGATTATCCTACTGTACAGTAGGGTGGGAAATGAAAACTATTGGCTTATCTACAAGTAGTAGTGTCATATAGATGAATTTCAGCATAACTGTGATCTCGAGCACGCTAAGGTTATCGCCGCCAAGATTTTGCCCGAGACCACAATTCATTGATTGTGGATGATAATAGTTCCCTGGAGTGATACAAATGAAACGCTAATTAATATTTAGTACATTAGGATATTCATATGGCCCCTCTTTATCTTTATCAAAACCCTTAGATTACTGGTCAGAATAAGTACGTATGAACCACACAACTAACTGATTTCATGTTAGGTAGAATGGACCTGTTGACAGTAAGTACGTATGAACCACACAACTAACTGATTTCATGTTAGGTAGATTAGACCTGTTGACAGTAAGAGGTGTTGTGTATTGACCATGGAAGATTGATTGTAAGACCAGTTACATATGAACTCTCATGGGCTGCTTTACTATGATACCTGATAGTTAACGCCTATATTGTTTATTTACGTACTGTCACTTAAAGTAGGAGTTGCCAGTAAAGTTTATCCAATTCTTCAGTATAAAGTGCTTTAAAGCATTAATGCAATATTAAAATTTTAGTCAAGTATGATTGGAAGGGAGGAAAAAAACATAACGAGAAAAAGCTATTGAGGTATGTGATGCACGTTTTGTGAGACAGACTCGCAATTCCAAGGCCATGTTTTACCCTGGCCTGTTTTTGGAGTCAAACACTATGACGACCATGTTACGAGTTCTGTCGCAAGTTCTTGTAAGCAGAAGGAGGTGAGGCGCGACGC
Organism: Homalodisca vitripennis; assembly: GCF_021130785.1. NCBI lineage: Eukaryota > Metazoa > Arthropoda > Insecta > Hemiptera > Cicadellidae > Homalodisca > Homalodisca vitripennis. The sequence goes on from NC_060207.1 coordinate 71,455,872, forward strand.
AGCGGACACGGGTTATCCAGCGGCCAAAGATCGTGTGGCCGTGTCGTTGTCGTGCCGAGGAAAGCATGGAAATGCCAATTTCAGAAACAAGCCAAGTGTGGTGTGGGCCGCGGAAAGAGGCCAAGAGCGCTACGTTGTTACGCCGGATTTGAAAGTCAGGACAGCCTTGCCTCGCCTTGGCCTTGGTTGGCACGTCGGTGAACCGGTGACAAGTGACCGGCACTTTGGACAGGTAGGGGCTGCTGCTCGACTCCGATATTTACATACAGTTATAGGGAAATAAATTACAATCTCGTATTTAAAGTATTCATTTTAAAAAAATGCACTTAATGGTGTCATTATTGATTAATAATTGAGAGCAACAGTAGATATAAGTCCTTGTATTATTGGTCTCATCTAGTATTATACAAGAATTTTTGTAACTGGTCTCTGTTAATGACTGTCTTCACCGTTGTTATTAAAGACACCACCAACAATTAAAGAAAAGGTAATTTTTTAAAGTTTCTTACTATGGATATATATGTTGAAAGGATAACGCTTTCAGATATACTTGTAATGCTTCTTCTTTTTAACGCGCCAAGCCCCAAAATAATCCATTAAAATAAATTATAAAATAAAAAGTGGTGATGCTCAAGTAGCCTATATCCCTTATCAACCATGACTTCAGTGTGTTCATCACCATAGTTTTTATTTGCCAATAATCTTCCATGCCCAAACTTATGTTGTAGAAGTTGGAATCTGAAGAAGAGGCAACGTACAACCGTTAGTATTATATTAACTGTAATAAAAAGAAAATCAAAACAATAATAGGTTGGGTACTATAGTTTATATAAAATAATACGTTCTTAGTTAAGGTTAAATACGTATTATTTCAACGCCTAACAGGCTGCAAAAGCGTCTATGAAATTACTAACCGTGTAATTTTTATTTTTTAAATCCACTCGGTCAATAAGTTTTTCTACAGTTAAAACCATTTAAAACAAGTGAGAAAATTGTACTGAAATGTCCGTTAGTTGTTAGTATTGTATTTAAAGAGTACTTTTGCGTACAGGAGAATAAGTTTCACTGTAGTCAGTTCTCGGCTTGTACGTTTATAAATAGTAATTAGCTCGGTATTCCAGCCAATACGACGAGACGGTCGACGTATTCTCCCCTAAAGGTATTTACTCGTAAGTGTCATTTCCTACGTGTTGAGGCGATGTACGCCGAGCATAGCGCACCCTAAGTTCCAGCTGTATATAGCCATCATGTCAAATCTGTCCAAAAATTAACTAACAAAACTTTGTAGACATAAAATGTTCAATATCTTTGTTTAGCGTCTGTCTGTTTGAAGTTCTTAACATAAACGGTCAACACAACAAGAACTACAGAATATAAAAATAACAACATTTTAAATATATAGAAATATATGTATGAGGCATTTTATGTAACCCTTTGGGAAACTACATTAGTAGGCTAATATAGAAATTATATTCCCACTGCATTCAAAATTGTGATCGATTTTGAAAATTGATAACGATACGAGTAACACTGCCCTACAAAGATAAGAAATAGACATCTTCGATTAATACTGAATGCTTGATACCATATCATTTGTTAAGGTTAAATGATGACAAAAATGTACAATATCTAGTTTCATGTTTAAATAATCCAAAGGATCCAATGTTAATCCCTTTCACAGTAATTAAAAAAGAGTTGTAACCAATGCTAAATTACAATTATTTTGCTAATCTAATAACCTTGAGAGATATCGAATAATAAGCAACAGTACAATCAAGTTATTTTCATTTCTAATTGAATATTTAGAAAAAACGCATAATTTTGCACCTATGTTAGACAATAGTAGATTTAACCACTGCACACATTCTGACGTCAAAGCAGTGCTGACGCAAGTTGATTGTGTCCGTCCCCCATAGTCACTGAGTAAGATCTTATAGATATATCTATACTACCTCTGTCGACCACTGATGAGGTATTGATGAGTCGAAAGTCAGCTGACTGAACTAAGCCGGTCTTTTTAACAATGAAAACCATCAAATTACCAATACATTTCGAGGGGAGTCTCCAGAGCCAAGAAGCAGGTTAAATAAAGGGGACATCAGATTCTGAAACTACATTCCACTATCTACTGGTAACGCCATCAAGATTAAATCCACACTAGAAATAGTTCTTGACAGCAAGATACTCTTCAAAGGTCCCGTCTCCCATGAGACGGACAAACCACCCCTCGGCCCCACAATACAGCTTTATTCAATACTGAGATCATAATTGCCTATACGATCTCTATTTTTATGGAACGTCTGGTGGATGGCTGTAAAGAAGATTCGCCATCAGACGGCGAAAGAGAAAAGGCCAGCTCCATGTGAACATCCGGCAAACCAACCACCACACATTAGAGTCTGTTATATTTTGGATTTTTTATTACTAACACATAACAATAAAGTAAACAAATAGACGAGTGACAAGTACGTATCTCCTTTATAAACAAGTTCGGAAATTAAAAACAATCGACACGTATTTGCTGCGTAAAAAATAATCTGAGCATTTAATGAAGCGAAACATAATCACTACCTGCTATTAAAAACATTTCACTGTAAAAAGATCCTACTATGAGAGGTCTGTGCGAACGTTATATGCATGTTGAGACGCGTCAGTTAGTCCACTTTCCAAAGAAACCAATCTTCAAATCGTATATCCAATTTTAAATATTTTCTTTTTGGTTACGTTTTAGGTTCAAATACTTCATTGTGCACCGCATCCTGATCGTTATTTGCTGCCTTAGTTGTAATTTACTATCGCATCATAAGTTCGCAAGAAATCACTAAGATGCCGATCGAAGAATCTAACGCCTTCTTGTATAGCAATAACCTCCCCCTCGCCATCACAACGTGAGCGTGAATATCTGCACTCGTATCATCCCGATTTGCTTTTCCACAATGAGCACCCTGGTCAACGTCAACAATAACATATATTTTGGCAGCTCACTCAAATTTTAAAGGAATTAAAAGGTATAGGTGAATTTGGATAGATGCAGTGTTCGTATTCCACTACTGCAATCCACTATAATAGCACTGATTGGTGTAGTAATGGAATGACTACACTTCTCCCACTTCAATCACAGGTAGGTGTAAAATATACTGGAGTGGGCTGAGTGAACATATATTATACGGTAGCTAAGTCAGAGATGGAAATTACTCACGAACATATTCATTCAAATCTACATAATTGATACTCAAGGGAATGGAAAGGAAAGTATTGTTGTGTAATAACCAAATATGGGACCGACAGGCTCTATGGTCGTTTACGCACGCCACGCGCCGGAGTGGAGTGGAGTGAACCTGACGCCGACACGGGAAGATGAAGTAACAGTGAGAGAAGAACAAGAAGAAAGGACTTCACCTGGCCGCTTTCCCTCAACTATTGGCAGACCTGCACTGCACTGCAGTATTAAAATGAAAGTGGCAGTTGAAAGGCCAATTATCGGGCATTGTCTGGCGGTCGCACCACCACACGGAGAGAATGAGAACAGCGCACTATGGCTGTCATGCTGTGTTGTGTACTGCAACACTGGCATACAAAGTACAATCATTTCAAATGCCTCTTTTTATATAGTATTGCATTTTCTCCTACATTGAAAGCAGATCAGAAATTTTACTGAAATAAGGTTTACTTGTAAAAGACCTTGCCAAATAGTGTTCTGATAATATCAAACTTTAAAATGCGTATTGCATAAACAATTACAGGAAAATGAATATTCGATTAATTAATACATATACGTTAAGGTTTTGTTTTGTAAAAACTACTAGAACTTGTCGGATACCACATAATTTTAATTTTGTGACACAGGCCTAAGAATTCAATAATGACGTATTTTCCGTACGAACAAGATGGTCTACATTTTCTGGTCTACGAGTTTCAGAAGTACCCTTTCACTATTATTTGTTCATTCCATAAAGTTTTTGGGATGAGAAACCAAAATGTTTACTGGAATTTCAAAAAGTGCCTTACTTTTATTGTGCTAAAATAGTAGCTTACAATAACATTATTTACTGTCATATTTAATTGGCATATTGCTAATTAAATATGAATTGAATATTGAAACGTGAGGTAGTATATTTTTACCATATAAAACGAAGGGAAGAAAGCGCATTAATAAGGATAGTTTGATAACCATAAGTAACATGAACAAAATAATGAATGGATTCAAGGCAAAACGTAATAAACACATAATAAAAACGTCCACATATAAAAGTTTTAAATCTACTGTAGCGGTGAGCATTTTATGTTATGGTGACCATTTCCCACAACCCAAGAATTGCAATTAGCAGAACAATCAGATTACATTAATGTTAACTGATTAAATTTCTTGATTAAGTGTTCAAATGGGTTTTAAAGAGAGAAAGGTCTCCCGGTCTGCCAATGAAATAAAAATAACCACAACTCAAACAACAAGAAGAATGCGAAAGAAAGTGAAACAATAGAATCTGCAGTGGCAGCCACTTGACGCACATGACACGTGAAAGGGCGTCTGTTGCACTGTACTACTAGACTTCTCGCCGCCGACCTTGGAGAGGCAGCAGGATACTGCCTTGGCTAACAAGGATATGTTCCAGCCACACTCATTACCTCAGATCTGTGAAATGGTTACCATCGCAGCACAGTGCTGTAGCCCAGCGTTTAGGAGATTACGAACTGAAGAGATTTTAGACAATAGTATGACTACACTACAGCCATCCAACTTTACGTTTAGACCATACGCCTGTACAGTCGATTTCCGACATTATAATCATAGTCTGTAATATTTAGTGACAGTCCCAGATTTGGCGAAGAGGAGGTGACGATTATTGAAGGTGATGGAAATAGATTTTGAGAGGTGAAATGGAAAGGCCAAGACCGGCATTTCTGCAGTGTTGCCAAGTATTGCAACAGAAAGAGCCAGAATCGCTACAGTTTGTGTTGTCTAACGATAACAAGGCATGAGTGTGACTGTCCTGGTCAACCAGGACTACTACGAGTCTATTACAGTAGGAGAGGTAATTGATTGTTCATAGCCTGCATTACATTCAGCCAATGTTATAGTCAGTACCTATGTGTTCATAAAACTGTAGGTTCCTTTGCTTCCCTGACCTCTGCGTCCATCCTGTGGCTATCAAAGTTACACATGTTGTCCACACCCAACCAACATATCATCCATCTCATATTAACTCGTTATATTGGGCTTAGTGTGGAAAATAGGCAGAAAAACTAAACTTAACGAGTCGGTCGAACTATGGAAATATAAACTGAAATAAAAACCTTACCAAAGACAACATTCAATATTCATAAACTGATTTTGGCTGAGTGGATAGTAGTCTAGTCCGCTAAATACTGACCAATCCACGTTCAACGCTCAAGTTTTTGCCTGTTTTGCAATTACAAATACGGGAATTGTAGGCGCTCTTGTTCCTTATAAGAGTAAAATTTACAATTCAGGAGATACACTGGAATTGGAATGATAGTCAGTGTTACGAGTGATTCTCTTTTAACTCTTGGCTACATAACCTTGATAAACCATTTAGCCAATTTATTAAATATCTAAAAACCCAAATAGAGCAAATATTTCAAATTTTCGGAATCAAATTATTTTAGTGCAAACGAAATTTATATGAATGCAGAATTTATTTCTTACGCAAAGTCAGGTGATAAGCAATAATTTCAATGACCAACTGAGAACACTGACATCATTAAACAAATATTTTAAGATGAGTATGAGTAAATGATGTGTATAAAGGGCAAATTGTTTATAGCAGATCGACCGACTTTTAGCAAGTACTCCATCTTAAGCCAAAACTCAATGCACACTTAGTTATAACAGAAGTCGGTTCTACTGTTATGTGGCTACGGTGATTTCGGCCTTAATTCTGTTCCAATGGTTAGTTTATTCCTTCAAGCTACGATACCTCAATATGACATGACATATGATACTTAATGCATCCAAGAGATAAATTATGGACAACATGTGGCACAGGAAGCAGTCTAGCCCACCAGTAAATAGCCAAATTAAAGCAGTCCCAATGCATCATTCCTCCAAAAATATGCTAAAATCGCCGTATATAAGAAATGTCAAGTTTTGGAAATATTATTATTTGAGTAGCGTATATATCCACATAACTATGAGGTTTGCTATAGTAATCCATATTTTTCAACCATTGGATGAGTATCAACATGATTCGTTACTGGTCGTTACGCTTTAATAAATGTTTTAGCGTATTCTCATCCAACACCGATGAAAATTTTTTTAAACCTGTCTGTTCCCTTTGTACAAGATGAATGTTTAGAAGGAGTGTGAATGTCCTTTGTAGTCTTGTTAGCGTTGACTCTTAAAAAAAGAATAAATCTCTTACCACGATCCTGAGGGGTCCAAGCTTAACCACTGTCTGGTGTTATTTCAGTACTTTCGCTCCTAGTAAACTGTTCCAATAATAACAACAACACCTTCGACTCGTCAGTAAGCTCCGTGTTATGTCATAAAATTTTAACGTGGGTTATCATTAGACACGTGTAGGAAATTATTCCCGGTAAAGCAGCCATTGTTTACATCACGTGTTGGCCAAGAGAGAAAGCAATTAAAGCACATATCGCAATGGCAGTGGCTGCGGCAGTGTTACCAACCGTCGACTTTCCCAACAATCAGAGCAAGCCTGCTTAACCTCGTAATTGTTGAGAAAACCTGAGAGTACTGACTGACACACAAACCCGGCGTCGAGTATTAGGATAGGACACAGACAAGCAGACAAACAGTGGCAAGTCATTAGACGTTTGATGTTATAAGCGATTATAACCTTGGGAACTGCTACACACCATTAGACTAACCTAACCTTGTCCTCGACGTGACACGACATCAAGTGTATAACTAACCGAGGCTTTCTTACCTTTTAAATTATCTCTTACGTTTTACGCTTTAACTAGACAATGCTTTATTTTAATGTTACTGTGTAAGTTCGTCCTATACAAAAATATTAGTAAATAGCAAATTAATAATGACGTACAGTTACAACTTATTAATTAATTATATCTTAAAATGAGAGACCCAAAAATAAGAACAATAAGAAAATAAGAATGTTTGAGATTTAACATTGTTCTTATGGGATAAAACTCAGGTTCTTTTCAAATAGCTGGTATAACGGAAGCATTGTTTTAAAGCCCAGTTCGATTAAGGTATATTAGAATAAAAATACTGACTGATAAAAATACTGACTGATTTGCATAATATCCTAGAAACAGTATCACTGAAATATCGGGGCGATTCGGAGGCACAATGGCCTAGGATCTCTCACAGGTCGTGTTATTTACACAGCGGTTATGGGGACAGGATGACCGAGAATGACTGACACAGGTCGCGTCCTTTTAGACAGCGGTTCGGGGACACGATGGTCTAGGATATCTCACAGGTCGTGTTATTTACACAGCGGTTCTGGGGACACGATGACCTCGGATCTCTCACCGGTCGTGTTATTTACACAGCGGTTCTGGGGACACGATGGCCTAGGATCTCTCACAAGTCGTGTTATTTACTCAGTGGTTCTGGGGACACAATGGTCTAGGATCTCTCACACACAAGTCGTGTTATTTACACAGCGGTTCTGGGGACACGATGACCTAGGATCTCTCACCGGTCGTGTTATTTACACAGCGGTTCTGGGGACACGATGGCCTAGGATCTCTCACAAGTCGTGTTATTTACTCAGCGGTTCTGGGGACACGATGACCTCGGATCTCTCACAAGTCGTGTTATTTACACAGCGGTTCTGGGGACACGATGACCTAGGATCTCTCACCGGTCGTGTTATTTACACAGCGGTTCTGGGGACACGATGGCCTAGGATCTCTCACAAGTCGTGTTATTTACTCAGCGGTTCTGGGGACACAATGGTCTAGGATCTCTCACAAGTCGTGTTATTTACACAGCGGTTCTGGGGACACGATGACCGAGAATGACTGACACAGGTCGCGTCCTTTTAGACAGCGGTTCGGGGACACTATGGTCTAGGATCTATCACAGGTCGTGTTATTTACACAGCGAGCGGTTCTGGGGACACGATGGCCTAGGATCTCTCATATGTCGCATTCTTTACACAGCGGTTCTGGGGCTCGATGGTCTAGGGTCTCTCACAGGTCGCGTTCTTTACACAGCAGTCTGGAGGACACGATGACCGAGGATGACTCACAGCGGTTACGTCCTTTATACAGCGGTTTGGGGGCACGATGACAGATCTCACACCGGTTGCGTCGCTTACACAGCGATTCAGGGGACATTATGACCGAGTTACTGACACAGGTCCGTCCCTTACACAGTGGTTCAGGGGACACGATGGCCGAGAATGACTGACACAGGTCGCGTCCCTTACACAGTGGTTCAGGGGATACGATGACCGAAAATGACTGACACAGGTCGCGTCCCTTACTCAGTGGTTCAGGGGACACGATGACCGAGGCTGACTGACACAGGTCGCGTCCCTTACACAGTGGTTCAGGGGACACGATGACCGAGAATGACTGACACAGGTCGCGTCCCTTACACAGTGGTTCAGGGGACACGATGACCGAAAATGACTGACACAGGTCGCGTCCCTTACTCAGTGGTTCAGGGGACACGATGACCGAGGCTGACTGACACAGGTCGCGTCCCTTACACAGTGGTTCAGGGGACACGATGACCGAGAATGACTGACACAGGTCGCGTCCCTTACACAGTGGTTCAGGGGACACGATGACCGAGGCTGACTCACATCGCTCATGGGGACGGTTCCATGAGTAATAAACAATCAATAAGGCGCGACGCTCGCCAATACGACGTCACTTCCGGCAGAAGAGCGGCTTCCGTATGGAGTGGCGGCGGATATGCCTTCGTGAGAAGCATCACAATAACAATTACCGTATGGGAAAGTTGGCCAATATCCCGTGTCGGGCGGCGACTGGCCGACTGGCGCTCGGTAAAAACCACAGACCACCACAAATTGGACACGAGCCAGCTGAGGGAAACTACACATTTTGTTGGTGTTTGACTACGAATTATTTTGAGCTGAGGTTTCTACACGTTTCCCGTTGTATGATTGGCTCTAGGCATCGGGGATTGATTTTCCAACGGTTTCCATTAGTGTGGGGACTACGCACGCCACGTAACAGGTCGACAACACCAGAACTAGTCATTGAATCTGTTAATTTTGCATTGGGGACCAAGACGTAGTGGACTCGGATTGCGTCTTACTTTGATTATTTATGAAATATCTCGTTTTGAGGAATAATTGATATTGATATATTTCTAGACAGAGGCCCGTACTTAGACGGGGGTTTTTGGATAATTTAACCGGGACCCGGGCCGGGCCTCTCCACACACCTATTTGAAGGGACCGTGTCGACGCACTGGGCGGTCGGTGGCTGGACATGACGGGGCCCGGCCGAATATCTTTTCCGGGGCCCGTCAGGGCTGAGTCCGGCCATGTCTAGATATTTACGTAAATATTGTTGATATAACTTAAGAATCTATCGCAGTCTTCTACTCAGTTGCCACTAGAATTATTATTACCATCAGGGGTATGTCGATGTGGGATATATGAGGTATACGTCACCCCTCTTTCAAAAATTCTGTTTTACCTAGAGCATTTCGTCAGATACAACTAAAAGCAATAAAATTATGTGTGTGTGTGAGTTACATGATTTCAAAATTGAAACTCTCTTTTGTTATTTATTTGCAAGTGTTAGATGTCTAATAAGGCTAATAAACAGTGGAGTGTCTCACAGTAATCTGGTGCCTATCCAGGTGTTTCTTGAAGGGTAATGCATGGATGTTTGGAAATAATATGATTGTTGATTATTTGTATAATGAGTTAACTTTGTTACTGAACTCGAAATACTAAATCTGTATAGTTATGATGGCCCTGGGTGTTTAGGAGACACGAAAATAGTCAACTCTGGGACTCAAAATCCCTAGATACTGCCCTGGGTAGCTTATATTTACTACGAAACACCTTATACTGTAGCATTTAGTTACAAAAACTGCTGTAAACTATTTATTCGTGAAATAAGAAATTTTATAAGCGATTAAGTTTTAAAGAAATAATAATTATAATAATTAATTACACAATTATAAAATAAAAGTTATAAAAAATTAAGTTGTCAATAATTTTAATCTCAATCCAAGAGGATTAATTTTAAAATACATTTATTTTTTCATACAAACGGACTAAATTTAAAATTATGGACGGTTAATTGTGTGTTTCTTCTTATGCAATAGATTTTCCAATAAGGTAAGTCCCTCCTTCAATAGACATTTAGTGTTTGGACAGAAACTACTGATTTTCATTCCGAGTGTTGTACAACCCCTGTTTTTATTTTAAATTTATAGAATTTATCGATGCGAAATTTATAAGGCTTTTACATTTATCGAAATAATTTGTTTTCTACACTATGTTCGATGAGATAGATATTTTACAACCAAAGAGTTCAGAATCCAGAAATGCCAAATTCCTCATATTCATTGTTGAAACACAACTCCAACAAATCCACATCAAATTATCCACCCCAGAAAGGACATTGGACTTGGATGGCTTCAAACATTCCGGCTCCAACTGCAATGACCATGGAAGGATTATCAGCGAAGTCAGTTATTCATTTTATGGCTAAAGAACTGATTAACACAAACCAGCTAAGGTGACGTATTGTGAGTACGATATCCTAACCACTTACATACAACTACAGTTACAGAATAACATTTTTGTCTAACTGTATATTATGTATTGCCGATGTATGAATGTACGGTATTAAATATACTAACATTAACTATTTACAGCCTGTGTTCAGACTTTGAAATTTTATGTTATAATTTTAAAATATGGATAGGCATACATAAGAACAAAAACCATAACCGAATCATGCATTCAGAAGTACTTATTCTAGTACCCACAGACATTTCCGTCCACTGATTTAACCTCACACCGAAAGATGGAGGGTTCTTGATCTGATTAATTACATATAATAGTTGTTTACTTAATCTGCAAACATTCAAATGAAATGGCTTGTATCTGGAAGTGATAAATGAAACTGATACTGCTGGTAAAGCTAATATTGAACTACAATGTATAAAAATTAAAGTAAGTAGTAGGCCTATTTTAGCGGACGAAGTTAAATCTTCAGAAGCTCTATTTAAATACTAAACTTCCGGATCTACGACTTCAAAAGGTGAAATCTGTACTCTGTAGACATAACTATTCAATTACAACCCTAACAAATATCTACCCTGGGGACAGAATAATAGAAAACATTTGTTTTATAATTCCTACTGAATTGCAGGAATTAATAGTAACTAATAATTTCGGCTAACATGGGGACAACGAAATAACGGATGAAGATAAGGATATGGATTTTTTTTTAATATGTGCATGAAATATGACTGAAGGTATTTACATTTTTTTTCTGTACACGAAAATGTAATTCTCTCGAATCTTAATTCATATACGTGCTGCAGAAATTCACATCAACAGTTTTCCTTGGAGCTTAGTTACGAAATGCCCCAAAATTATCACTATAGTCACTCGTTGAATGATTCATTTTTCTTGTTTTCAGGGGAATAACATTAAAAGGCTGTGATTTAAATGTTAAAATAACAAAAATCCTATCGCAGTACCATATAGGTGACTCTAAATTACCGCAAATGCTCTGATAAGAAATGGATTCTCTCCTCCCTGGGTTTGCTTGGAGTCAGGATAAATTAACTGAAACCAATAACCACGTTCGTATTTTTGCTTTTAACATTTACAAATGCTGGTATTGATATGTGTTATTTTTGTTCACCATACAGTAGGTGGTAAATTATACTTGAATTTACATTCTGAAATAATAAATAATAACACTAATAACATAAGAAACGCGCCTGAAGCTTTATCAACATTTTAAACTTTTTTGTTTAGCATGAGTAATCCTATCCAAAATCATTTAACGTTTTCTATGAACACTTTGTATAACAATGGCTTAGTTCGTGCGGCAACGCCAAGGAATTTGAACAAACAAGATAAATTAATAAAAAGATCAATTAAATGTAAGAAAGAGCCATGTGGCTTTGACTGCGCAAATAAGGAATAAATAGTAAAATACTAATAATAAAGAAAATGCAGTGCTCTTCTCGAGATTTGTTCTCTTAGGACAAGGTGCTGAGAAATTTCCCATTTCAGTTAATCCTAAAAGGGCAATTACTCGTGCTTCAGAGTGACAGAATATTCTGAGTAAGGCTGAGGGTAGGGCTGATTCCTGTCGATATACAGGAGGGATAGCGGGACATGTCACCGTGGAAGAAGAGAGGTCAACTCTGTACCACCCTCTCCAGTCAAAGCGGGCAGGTGCATCACGACTTTATGTTCAGGATAACAACTTAGGGACACACCAACTCCAACAGTCGTCCTCCGCAGTAGATTAGTCCTATCAATCTACCTTTGTACCCAAATATTTCGACATTTGCGGTTAGTAATGTGCCACTCCTGGACATCCACGAAGTTGTCCTGATTGTGTCTCGTCGGTTATACTGTATTCAGGAAGCTATAAACCATCCAAAAGTGAACCCTGTTGAGGGTCTCTTGAAAGTAACATACCTATTGAAGAGTTCCCAATTTCAAAGAATTATGGTCTCAAATTGGTAATACCAGCCGGTGGCAAGGATAGGAGAAAGCTCCAAAGAGTGGGGACTTTGGTCGGAGTAACCACCTTACTAATCGTAGACACTGTGTTTTCATCTTATCGGAATTACTTTTTTTCTATCACCCTTGTCCAAGTATTCTGACACAAAATTCCAATTAGAACTTATGTCCTTATATGGTGTTTATTTTAACGTCATTGTGTTACTATTCTAAAAATCTAGATACAATACAAACCTTTATAGTCCAGTATAACATTTTTTATTCAAGAAATGAAACTAAAAAATCGTTGATGTACGGTAAATCTTGTCTGTAATATGTCCTGTTTAGGGACATGAAACAATTAGTATACATAAAACAAATGTTGTATGAAACGTTAAAATATTCCTATATTACGGTAATTATATCAACTGTATTTATAACCTTGCGTGTCATTATTATGAAACACAACACACATATATCTCGATACGCCTACTACTGACGCCTTCAAGTGTAGTAAGCATTCTACAATTTAGCGTGCAAGGAAAGTTTGTTCCTAAATAAAATACAACAATAACGACAATAAATTGGTCGTTACGAGTATATCGCCTTGAGATATGTTGAATCCGGATCAGAAAAACAAGACTGGTCAGACGTTTGCTGAAGGCCCGAGAGAAATCCTGCTACGCAAGGTTCTGTCTGTCGCGGTAAAAGTAAAGTGACATTATCATCTCGGCGCTCCTTACGCTTACATAACGACAAAATATCAAACACACCCAATAGTCACATAATCATATAGTAATACTATTAAAATATTTATTCTATAAGCTTTGTTTTATTCTATATTATTCAGAGTTTAGAAGTACGTTACAAAGGTAATAACAAATTCCATTGAATATTGTATTTTTATACCAAGGATGCAAATTACTATAACCACAATACGTTAACACAAACATAATTGTGTTAAATTGTTATTGAATTTAGAGATCGAGTTCCACAATTTCCATATATAATTTCTTAAAAGAGATATAAATTAAATACATAACATCATCGGTAACAGTTACGATTGCACAGTAAATAAATAAAAACTCTTCTATAGTTGTAATTATTCAACAGTTCATTATGAACATTATCTGCTATATAAAGTACACCAAGCGCCTACATTCATTGCTGAATTAAATTCACCTTTTAAAGTTATTTAAATAATAAAATAATGGTATAATACTGTATACAATATCCTATATAACTAGAGTTGACTCGGAGTGGTTTACCTCATCATATGTCCCATCGACTATCGTATCTGCGTGGTTTTGTAGGTTACCGTTTCACTTTATCTCCGTATCTTCATCAGAGGTTTCAATCACTTCGATAAGACGAATAGGGGAGGAAAAGATATACCAGGCATTAAGTGATAAAATATTGTGATAAAAGGATCAAATGTATTGTCTTATATCAGATGTTTGACAATTTGGGGTTATATTTGGTACTGCGATTTAGTTTTAAGTTCGTGGTTAATTTTAGTTAATTGAAAATCCATAATTTATATGTGACTAAAATTCTGAACCTTTATTGTAGTTACTGTATTTACATAAGTAACTTGTCTCTGGTTAAAGCCCTGCTGTAATGTAACCATTGTTGACAGTGAAACTGCTGTGTTATAGCTGTTGGACTTGATATGGTTTCGCATAAAGATCATTTCATTTCTGCACATTATGCACCACGAGCTTTTATAAAGATTTGAGACTCACATTTGTTGAAATCAATTTCTTGTACTTCCTGTTGCACTGTCCGTACTAAATTATTTTGCGCAGCAGGCAGTATGAATAAAATATACAATTATTTGTTAAAAATATACTGGTTTTTTTTATTAATATGCTTGGATGAAGGGAAAGAACATTTTAAACTATGATTTTTTTAAACATTAGTAATGGTATTGGTTAATTTTCGAAACTATAACTATTTTCGTAACTGAACCTAACTCAGGTGTTGTAATGGGAAGCTTGTATACGACACAATACCTACTAAGAAACCCTGCTATACTGGTATTCCTACAGTAAAATATTAACAGACATACGAGTATAATAATAAAAAAACAACAACAACAAAAAATCCAACTGTCATGTTTTTTAGATATTGAATTGTCATCGATTGTTATTATATTAAGTACCGTTTAGTCACTAGTTTATTGGAATTTCCATAACATAAGGTAACTAACGTTGTCCTAAACATTATATTAGTTTCAATCATTGAATACTTACTATACAGATTGAAGAAGTGGTAGAAAAACAAAGAAAAAGGGTCGTCTGTTTTTGTAATTGTTCATAGGGAATATATTCCATATTACTAAAGGACAGAGAATCATATAGCGGGTTCATCAATTGCCGACATATTATCTATCTTTGCTTCAAATATAAGAGAAAACGTGGAGTTCATGGTATCCATGCCGTTGTAAGCCCGAAGGCACCAGGGCAAAGATTTATTTCTTACCGTCAATTCTCGCCTAAATGTTGCCTACGAGGCAACTCAGAAAATCACAAGAGTGGATAAATTCTCTTCTTATTGAGCGCTAGTTACACAGAATCAGTGGGTTGAGTTGCGTAAGTCAAGTCGCCTTGAATGTACAGTGCAACTAACATTAAACACGAGCCTATGGCGGTATTGTAGATAGTTATAGACAGGATGTAAGAGGAAACTCCTGCGTATAACTTCGCAGTTTCCTGCATGCGACTTCGCAGTTTCAGTTGCTGATTCGTCAAATTTTCACTCCAGACATAACATAGCCAAATTGTTGGGATACAAATAATAACCTAATTCCTGTGTATTGTTCTTGCAGTTTTGGCCGTAACGGAACTTTACTGGTCATATGAAGCGTGACAACAGTGAAAGTGTCGGTCTAAATGAATCATTTTATATTCAATTAATTCCTAATGACCAGGGATAACAGTGAGAATTTACAAAGTGGAGTTCCTACATGTAGTCAATTAAAGTATGTTCATTTACGACAGTTTTCTATGTAAATCTTAAGAACAAAGCACGATTAATTCCAGCCTATACTTGCACAACTTCCCAGACCAATATTTAATATGAGTTATGAGTATGTACACCAATCCCACTTTATCCAGTCACTATGGATTGGGCGATATTTGAACAATGTCCACAAAGCACAATTAATTGCGAACAGGAAATCAAACAGTAGTAATGTAACAACACCGGATCTACCTAAAACAAGGTTTAATCGTATTTCCAGGAGTTTATTACTGTACATTATATAGTTACAAAAATATTTCTATAACATATTTAATGCTTTATAAACTAAAAACAACTAATTCATAAAAAATTATTAAAAATGTAATAACTCTATCTGAAGTTTCATACATTCAGTAATTTATAAAATACTTAGGTTAATCATTAGAAAATTCAAATGTTGCTGAAACAGAAGATTCAGTACTCAATATAAAAATAAACTCATGTAATTTATGTTATCTGCCTCTCCTGTTGTAATATAATTGTTTAGGCCAACTCTGTATTAATTCATTCCATTCCAATAGTTGAATAACAATTAGTAGGCTGATTTGGTCGAATATATTAATCTATTACAACTTTAAACCTTGTTTTTTGTAAATGGCTCTATTAGGAGAGCTTGTACACACATACTAAGCTGTGCACAACAGGACCTAAATGTAACTTTTTAAATCTGTAAACCAGCGCCATTTTTAAAGGGTTGACCTTTTGGGGTCGAATTTGCGGCATTGTGTTCTCCTAATAGATTTACTACATTTAAATTGATGTACTATTCAACATATGCTCTCATTTAAGATTTTCTTCCGATCTCTTGAGGGTCGTCCTCTGATATGACATAAATCTGATAATTACTTCAAAAAGTAGATTTTAGGTGTGGTAATGATGTACCAAGTGCTATTGCTGCATATCGATGTACGTATTAGTAGCTCTTTCCAGGCCATGTGATAAAGTAACGGAAATATATGTTTGGAAAAATTGTTAGAATTAAGTTTTTATTGTAAGCATTGTTCATATATTTAGTGCGTCATTATTACTTACAATGCTAATTCAATGGATGGATCACAATACCAGTACTCTATATTACATAACACCAAACTCCTCCAAAGAAACTAGTAAACTATTGTTTACATGAATGCTTAAGATAACGATCTCTATACATTAAGCCTAAAATAATTTCAATTTGTTCCAATTTCACCGCAATAATAAACATAACGGAGTCGCGGCTTGTACATAACGGTTAACGGTGTGTACAATTGAAATAGGATAGTCTATTCTGAAATAAGTATATTCCTCCTAAAACTTCTCATAAAACTTTAGTTAGTTATTTTTAATTTTAGTTTCTTTAAAAGGTGTTTTAAAAATCAACAATAGATTAGAAAAATCATGCTGAGCTATCAAAAATAAAATGTTTTATAAACTTTAATTTTATCTATTCAAATGTACAATCAATTGAAAAATGCATATTTTTACTAAAATCAAATAAATGGTTGGATATTGTGTATAATAATAGGATTACTTTTATTATTTTCTCTTTTATGATTCATAACATTGTTTTTTTAACATTAATACTTGGCATTTTTATTGGATTTTAGTTATAATATATTAAAATATATCCCACTCAATTAATTTTAGCGTGGCATAATTTTTGGGATATACTACTAATACATGATAGTTTTCTATGCCTATTTGGATGTGCTGAAAATTGTATGCTTGTGGGTAGACTAATGTTACCTCTGTTAACAGTGTTAGAATCATCATCAAGATAAGATCACACGGGTTTCAGTTTTGATATTAATACATTTTCAAAAAAAAAAAAAAAACTGTTATCGATGGAAAAAGCCAGCTTACTGTACTGTAGTTGTTAGTCTACATCTACGGAAGATAATGAGGTCTCTGAAACAGCTTGCAACACATACCCATCTCTCATAGAAAATATTAAAATATGACTGACAGTTAGGCCTACGTACAGCCTTATTAGTGATGATGATTATCGTGTAGTTCATTCCACAGTGAAATTTCATGTATTTATTTTTTGAACTCCTATTTAATTACTTCCTATATATCTCAATCGAATTTAATTTTGCTGGTCTACAAAATGTAGTATAAGGTGGTCTTTAATTTTCCAAAATAAAGTACCATCCTCAATTACATACGTAGACTAAGTGTGCAAAAGAGGTCAGTAAACACTGGCAAATATCGCGTCCGCATGTTGAAATATTCGCTTATATTTATTATGGACCCGATGAGCCATTAAAATGTCTTTCGGGGAATAAGTTCTCGTTGAGGAAATTTATTAAAGATTAATTTGTGAGACAGCGAGCTAAAGTCTGTCGATGATATGGTCAAGAAACGATTGTAAAATCACTCTAGGAAACATTTCATAAATTTCAATACCACGTGAAAACACTGCTCTTTTACTTTTAAAAATTCACCATAGTAGGATGAACATTATTTCCTATTTCATCGCACGTATTTATGACCAAAACTGTAATCGTCCTTCGTTAAGCTAACATTAAGATGGGTGATTTTATTTTTAACCAGCGCCAAGGCTTTTCTATTTTAAAACATAAATTCCTTTCTTTTAACGTTAGGTTTGCGGATAATATCAGTTCCTCTGAAAGGAGTATAGAATCTGCTTATATTTACTTAAAAATAAATGTTTATGCTTATTAAAAAAGTTTTCTTGCTTCTACACTCTTCTTGCCATGTTCTATTAAACCGATGAAGAAATATTTAACTACGATGTCAGATAATATACCTTCTCTTTGCTTTGAGGTTAGCTTTTCGTTGCGCGGCTTGATTTATTGTGCTCATTGTTCAAATCACGTACACATTCTTAAACGTCACAAAGCAACTCACGGAAAGAACACTGTAAATTTGTCATCATTTCCTGTTACAACAAACCCCTGACTAAAAACAACAAAATAAATTAACAAATTTAAATTAATTATCCAATCGCATCGATTTATTGCAATCTTTCTTTGTACAGGAATATTTCAGACTAAATTAATAACTAAATTAATTAATCTAAGGATAAAACCACCAAGGCCGCAGGTTACAACAGCTAGAATTTCCTGATTTTGATTGCACATATCCTTGTGAATATTTTGATAGCAGACTCACTTTAGCGCAATGAAGATAATAAATGTTCAACCCCTAGTATATACTATTGTCATGTATGTCCAATTAATTTTTAAACTTCAGAACAAGTGTAAAATAACTGCTGTGTTTCATATCCTAGCTATCTTAGTACGGGAGAGAGTTGGAGTAACATCGCTCTGTCCAACACAAAGTACTGACGTTCTATGTACGAGTAGAAACGTAAACATGCCCTTAATCAGAATTCTAGACATATGTCTGACTTTCCAAGCATGTATAAAATCCCAAATCTGAGTCATTGCATTTGAAACACTTTTAATGTTTTGTTTGTACATCCTTTAGATCATAAATATAGAAAATTTCAAATATTACGCAAATAAGAAAATTGTGGGTTTGCCACACAGACCATTGTGGCCGGATTTCGATGTGCAAATAAAATGTTATTATTATTTAATTACTTTAGTATTATCTGTTCAGGTCAGTCATTAATTTCTGAAAAAAGCCATAATATTTAACTCAAGCAGTGTGCACACAAGAAGTAATTCTTCATATAATTTAAAAAGGACAGAGATAATTCTTTTTTATGATTATAACAAATAAAATAACATCAGTTATGGTTACTTAAGAAATCGGTGTTTTCACAAAAGATTACTAAGTTTTTATCATAAGAATTTTAACGGTTCGAATACAGCAACAAGTAATCGATTTACTCTCATTTCACTGCGAGCATTTACTCTGACTACACAATAATACTTTGAGTGTAAAAACTATATAAAATCGTAACTCTACTATTTACTACTATTAATATAACTCTATTCTATGTAAATAGAACAAAAGATAAAGAGAGTTATAATAGCAGTCTAGTTCAACGAAACAGGCAATCCACGTTATTTAGAGTATAGAAGAAATGTATCTGCGAAAACTTAGTACGACATAATTAAAATCTAATAAATATAGCTAAACAGAATTCAAATCGAAATTGTAAACGAGACATTTAATTTATTTCTAATACAATAAATCTAATAACTTATCTCTAATTGAATTCTAAAGCTGAATATATGAAATACATATTTGATACACAAATAACAGTATAAAGCCGTCATACTAACCTATTAAATAGTTTTATAAATTTATGATTAACATATTTTATTAAAAAAGAATCGGAACAATAACTTGGTTATTTAACTACTCTACTAAATACGATGACTTTTGCTTACTGCAATAAGATAATGACTCAGTATTAATATAATGCTTAACACCTTATACTATAAGAGTAAATTAATTATTTCCAATATTTATTTATTTATCGTGCTCACCGGTGACAGCTCCGCCTCCCCGTCGCTCATTTTGGTTGTCAAGGGGTAAAATTATACCTTGGATACTAAATATAGCCATCCGTTATAGGGTATACCTTAAAAAGCGTGGAGTATAAATTGAAATGGGTCGTTATGCACATATTCGCAAAAGCATTCAAAGTAAATAGAAATTGGAATTAACCCGAAAAACACAATAATAACACAAGAGAACGTCCAAACATGAGCACCATCGGTCACTCACTACTTGCAAAGTCAGCTGGCGCGTGTGCGCAACTGTCGTCTGCTGGTTTTCTCTGTCGATATAACAGTTGTAACTCCCCAAACTGCCACTACACAGCAGCACTTCTCAAATGTCATTGATTTGCAGAATGGGAGAAAAACAGGAAATGTGTTTTTGCAGGAAATCGTGACTCATTGCGCGGGAACCATTACAGGAACTAACATGTACCGACTTAGTGCCAACTGCTAATGCATATAAAAGTATTAAATTGCATAATGACAAGCTTGAATATAAATTAATTCAAAATAATAACCATAAATTTATCGTCGATAGGTTTAAAACGTTTGTACATAAGTAAAAAAAAGTATGAGCTCAAACAATTTACAGAAATAGTACATATGGACAACTCCGTCTTTTCATTTTTTTTTTTATCTTATTAAGATCAATCCACAACAAGTTATTGTATGGTAGCAATTGTATGTGTTTACAATTTTAAATGTTTTGTTTTTAGGATATGAGTTTCTTTATCACTTTAATGTTCAAATTTGGCGTGGCCTATTGCACTGTACACTTTTGAAAGGGCATCGTACAATTATTTCAGTTAATTTTTCTTTTGCTATATTGTTTTCCGAAACGTAACGCAAATTCCTGTTGATCTCTCCAGGCGGTACTGTATTTTAATTAACTCTAACGTGTGTTGAAGTGGATATTCTCAGATTTTTCTTTAATCTTTAATCTCTTTAATAAGGTTTAATCCTGAACTCCAGTTATTAATCATTACAACGCAGTAGCTGGCACTCTTTCTGTAGATTACATGACTACCATAAATGTATTTTTGGGAAATATCATTATTATAAGGAATTATTATTCTTTTTATAAGCATGAACTAAATAATAAAGCATTCAGTATAGTACCTGATAATATGTTTTGAAATGAAGCATAATGCATTCATACAATTTTAACATTTCTTGTAATTTAATCATATGAATGTTGTTTTATGCTTATGTTTCCCTGACTCTTAGAATATGCTTCGTCGTAAGCCTAAGAATTTAGAATACATGATGTT
The DNA here is from genome assembly GCF_021130785.1 of Homalodisca vitripennis. Lineage (NCBI taxonomy): Eukaryota > Metazoa > Arthropoda > Insecta > Hemiptera > Cicadellidae > Homalodisca > Homalodisca vitripennis. The sequence continues at coordinate 71,477,235 of NC_060207.1, forward strand.
GCTGTATTACGTATACCAGCAAAAAGCCAAATTTATACAGCTAATTTGAAAAACATTCTGGAAGTTTTGTTATAAGAGGTCTTTGAAATTCCGTACAAAGAGGGTCGTTTCGTTTTGTGCTTGTTTGTACTGTTTGTAGAGATGGTCGAAGTGGAAACAAAATGAAAGTACTTATAGATAGTTTAATTTCTCATTTTGTTGTCTAACTATATTACTCCAACGACCATTGTCCTGTTACTACAAATATTTAAACTCGTACACTTATGTTGTTATAATATTCATCTGACTTAAAAACAGGAGGATTGCAATTTCAATGTGTTTGTTATTTGTGGAACATAACCCCTATTCGTAATGAAGATTGCGCCGAAAGAATATTTACTAACTATGAACAGCTAATACATTTTCGAGAAACCTTAAGGTTTGGAAGTTTTATTTGAAGGTAATGTATATTATTGTACAAAATATTTTAAACATAGTGATTGAATATTTATATTTAGATGAATTGTGAACGTTTGTACATCTAATATTAAATGGCTATGTTGACTCATTGTTTAGGTCATTTTATGTTGTATTATGTCATGTTTACAAGTTTTTAAGCACGTGGATTTTGTTTTAAACCTTATAGAACTTATAATAAATATATATTTTCAATTTGTGGACTTGTCAGTGAATTAAAATAGCTGAATATATTAATAATAAAACTAATAGGTAGGCCTACCTTTTTAATAAGAAAACATGAAAATTAAACAAGCTCTTCAATGTAAATCTTAAATTTAAAGTAAATATACCTAGTCCACTTTGATGTTATGTGGATTCATTAAATTTTATTAGCCATGCTATACAATGAGCATGTGATCAAATCCTTGTGGTTGCTTGTAGGCTATGCCAAGGCAACAAGCACAAGTACAATTATTTTTTAAATTATCCAGTAGGTTTATGTAATTTATTTATGCCTAGAAGACTGATTATTCCTTTTGGTCCTTATGGAGATGGCCTTTATACCCTACATAGAGGCTTAGGCTATTTATTTTTAGGGACACTAGAATTTGAGAACAGTCTAGGTCTAACCTATGATAATGGGCAGTAGTCTAACTTTGATGAATTAGTCATCAGTTCTGTAAGTCAAACGCAAAATAACTACTTAGGAGTCAATTATCTCAACTCCATAGAACTTATGGCTTAATTTTAAATTTGAATTCTATTAGGCTATGCTTTTCTCTTATTATACTCTTTTGAAATAGGACCAAATCAGATCTTCTTGGTAGTAAGAGCAATGTTTCCGCTAAGTAATAAGTTAGCCTACACTTAAATAGTTTAACCATTTAAAGCCATGTAAAAGCAAACATTAAATTATTTTAGCCGAATTACAATACATTTTTCGACACATTATGATGTAAATCGTAGCCTAATGTGTAATAGTAAATTTGCAACGAATAAGCTAATTTTATTATTGTTGTATAACAAAAAAAGCCATGGTGATATTTCTGACTACTACTGAGTTGTCAACACATGAAGCAAATTTCACATAAAAAATTAAGGGTAGGGTACGATAAGCAGACCCGGTTTTTTATATAGAAGAATGTAGTCATCGATACCTAATATTCGCATCTCAAATCCTAGACTATAAATCAATATAAAAGTATCTATAGAGTCCTCAATAACAGTCATATGTTTTAAATTAAAATATGAATTTAATATAATTACAGTGATCAAACAAATTATTATAACCAAAATTAGGAAAACTAAGGACGACCATATTTGCTCCTCTCAAAGTTACTGTTGTTTCTTTCCCACAAATTTCACATAATGGGCTTTTCAGTACGAGTCCAACATGTTGAAGCCACGAAAAACGTCTTATCTTTCAAAGCAATGTCGTGTAGTTTTCTAAAATTGATTGCCATTTTTAATAATCAAAATTACTTATGGAACATTGAAATATTACCCTACATGTATTATTTGAAAGTGTTTACAGCTGTTGATATAGATTATTTAAGTTAATAGTTCAAAATAATTAATCAGTATCGATTGGTTATATCGATGGTTATGATTAAGTAATATCGCTCTCCAATTTCGATATATAAACCGGGTCCGCGTATCGTACCCTACCCAAAATTAATGTTTGTTTCCAGAGTCTTAATTTATGTATTCGAGTACTTTAAGGTATCACCTGGATGCCACTCTGTCCCCATCTACTACTTGTTATTACACGATTTAGGGTTAGATTAGGATCATAAATTTGTTACTAGTACAGAACTAATGAAAGTTAACATTTACGAGTGCTCATGTGATCTAAGCTTGAATTTGGGTACTTTCTTAAGTTGTGTCTTTCTTTGCCAGAAATGTAAGAAGGCGCCACCAAAGCCTGCACTAATGGTCAGAATCATTTCTGATCGGCATTTTCCTGACTTTATATCACATGTCAGACTGTCAGAAAAATTAGACTTGGATTGTGTGCCTTCTGCGCCACCCTGCACTTCTGGCGGGAAAAAAAATTATCACTTGAGATAGTTCCTTAATGCAAGCTCAGATCGCTCTTAATTACTGGCATAACTTTTTCTACTTACATAGCCTAATAACAAATAGTAGATAGGGACAGAGTGGTCTCTGGATAATAACGAATAGTACCTTAAATAGTTTACAGTACCTTAGAGTTTTTTGCTTGAAGAAATATCAGTTTTTGACCTCTTTTCATATAGAGTTAATACTGAACACAAACATAATGATCTTTTTATGACAAAAGAACCCAAATAATATAAATAGAATATTAATAATATGACAAGTTAATCGATTTTGATTCAAATTATTATTTTTAATACGAATATTAATTATTTTTATATACAATATTATTAATGTAATTTGACTAACTTGTAAACATCAAAATGTAATGTTTACTTTAAAAATAGTGTAGGCCATTGTGCATGTTTCCTGTAATTAATAAATGATGATTTTGTCATTGAACAATGTATCATACAAGGTAAATAAAAGTTGATACAGTAGCAGACTTCAACTAGTTGTGTAACTTTAATTTTGATTTTTTTATCACATTATAATTGAAATGACACACTGTAAGCAAAAACAACCACCCACTTATTATGTAAGGAATCAAATCCCATGCAAGTAACAATTTGATTTTGAATCTCAATACACATACTGTTGTTTCTTGCAAGTGACACTAAGAGACACAATCATAGATTCTTAACACCCTTGACATGAATACTGATTGCTGGGGGCTCTGATAATCAGATCCTCCAGAAATCCTTACACTTTATCTTATAGGTACTAGCTCAAGGGATGTTTTTTGTTTGTCGCATGTAGTCTGCTACAGCTCAAGGTGCTGCTGCAGCCTGCATAGATGGCCGGTGGTATTTATATTCAGACCCTCTAGACTTTTGATATGTTACAGTAGGCCTACTCAATAATATTATTTTGAGAAACTTTGCATCTGGTATCATTATGAATAGGCCTAAGAGTAATTCTCTATGTATTTTGTCGACAAAAACCATTTAAACTACGTCTAAGCTGAAAACAATTAGATACTCTAATGTATGAACTTCAGTGTTTTTATTATTGAAATATAATATAAAATAAATATTTTAACCCTTACCATTTTCTTAAGAAAAGTGTGAAAATCACATAATATTTTAAAATTTTATTCATTATTAGCTTATTGGTATGGAAAGGTTGACTTCCATTAACCATTTGAAGGCCATGCTGATGACCTGTTGTAAAGAAAATAATGTGCATAAAACATCATGGTGACAATCTGCCATCAATAGAGGCATGCGAGATGGCTATAGGTTGCTAGTATGTATTTCCAAAGTTATAGTATTTGGTACTAATTTTTTTTGTATGTCGTATATTGTATGCTGTCAGCAGTTTATCTAACATTGACATTGATTGTATACTTTATAACTATGCAAATCAACTTTTGTTGTGAAAATAAATAGTTTTGGTTTTTGGTGTTCTTTGTCATGATCAGTTAATTCTGCTTCTATGTAGGGAATTTAAAGGTTTCATTCATAACAAATTAAATAATTACATACAACTTATTTGTGTTCATTTGTCCTAGTTCTTTTGCAGCACAGTGTAGTTTCCAACAATTTTAAAAGACCTCATAGCAGGTGACTAGTTTTTCTCTACTTTTTTTCATAGAAAATTCCTTCAGATGATGATAACCATGACTCCTCAACATTTTTCACCTCATGGGCGGTTCCAAACACTGTAATTATCTAATTATAAATTTCAAGTACATTATAAAAATATTAAACTTATAGTTTTATTTTAATTTAAAGAAGTTTTTTATGTTTCAGGTTCTGAATGGCGTATAATCAAGATGCTATTGTGACAAGCTCACAAGATGGTGTCATGGAGTCATCTCGCAATGGAAACTGTGAGTTTATAATATTTATTTTCACACAACAAATATTTTAAGATTGGTGCTAATTTCTTACATTTATAATACTATTTGACTTGGTGACCAGTTCCATGAAATACTAATTAGATTTTTCTTTAAAAATCTTGGAATCAGTGCCTGCCAGCTCTTTGAATTAATACTTTTGACAGGGTCTCCATGTAACCGTGATTAAGCCTTGAAGTTCTTTCACCATGGAAAAAACTTAAAATAAGCTGTGAATTTAATGTAAAAACTGTGAAAATGTCTACAACTTCTTCACCGGAAACCGGGAATTTTTCTGAAAACCGGGAAAATTTCAAAAATAATTTTTTTGTCTTCAAGAATCTCTATAAAATTAAGACATAATTTGACAGCATCTTGAATCAAGAACTTATTAATCACGAAACATCGTATTTTAAGCGGCATAGCTCGTGAAATTGTGAATGAAGATCGACATATGTTTGTGAGCTATATCTGATGCTGGTTGATCTACGGTTACCTCCTCTAGTGTAGTGAGTTTATCTTGGTTAGTTCTACTCCTATACTGTGGCAAGCCTCCGCCTCCCCCCTAAGTAACAATGCATTGGACAATTAAAATCGGCCGACCAATCGTTTCTGGCTTCAGCACTGAACGAGTGGTATGCTTTAAACGGTAACGCGGCAGAGCGGTAGTAGCCGCGATACAAACGGGTTTTTATGTACTTAAGTATTATTCAGTCGCCAAAGTGGGGTCTCTGGACGAAGTTTTCCGACTCTTATTCTTTAGAGAAAATAGTGTTTTGGAAAGACGTATGTTAGATAGATTTAATGTACAGTGTTATAAACAGGCTTCAGAGTTCGGTTCGTTGTTGAATAATATAATGTTTGACGTTCCGATAAGAGGTGCAGCCCAGGTTTTTGAGTACATCAGAATGTCAGTTGGATTTATACAAAGCTTAATAAGGTACCTTTTGGAGAAGGAAGTAGTGGGTTAGTTACAACAAGTAACGTCCAGAAGGGGGCGTTTGCGTCCTGTTGCACAGCAATGGCCGACTGAGCTGAGAGTTGAGCGGCAGGAGAAACCTTTAATGTTTAGAATTAGTGGCAGATAAGCGCCATGTGGTACTGCCCTGCTGCTCACGTCTGCTATGGCTAGAGTCGAGTGTTCCCCATATGTACAACACAAACATTAAACTTTAAGTCCCCGCCCAATCGAGCTCACCGCCCACCGCTATCAGCTAATATCGCGGCCGAGGCCTCAGTTAGTCTATGAACAATTGCTCCTCACACACGTTCCGATTGTCATTAAATTACATAGGTGTCATCAATTACATAACATCAAATCAAATCAAATCATTTATTGTCAAGATGTAATGTACATACATATAACAACGTCAAATATTAGGCTAAAATAGTCTATTCTAAATTTTCTCTTAATACAGTATAAAAATCATTGACACTGTACAGGCAAGATTTGAGCAACAATTTTTTTACACAGTTCTTAAAATTAGTTCTACTTAATTCTTTTATATCTAAAGGCAATGCATTGTACAGCTTAATTCCTTGATACTTAAAACTGGATTGGGTGCTTGAAAAATTACATTTTGTTAATACTAGGTTATTTCTATTACGTGTATAGTAACTATGGATATTACTATGGTTAGAGAGGTAGTTAAAATTATCTTTTACATACAGGAGCACATATAATATATAAATAGAAGGCAGTGTTAAAATATTAAGTTTTATAAAAAGAGGTTTACAGTGTTCGCGGTTTCCTACAAAGGAAGTGATGTTATGTTTTGATATCACGGTCACATCTAAATCTTGACTGAACTGCGTTTACACCAGAAAAGAAATGGCGCAAGTATTGTGTCCAACTAAACATTTCTAGTCTAAACGGGTGCAAGAGCTCTTGCAAGCGCTGCCACAACCAGTGAGTTTTTTCTGTGTTTATATTTTTTAACACTAGCTTGTTTGCTGGTTCTATGCACGGATTTTAGCTCCTTGATAGGAAACGGACGTTTGCTAATTCGTATTTTATCTGTACTTCATATTTTGCGTAGTTTTAATTAAATATATTCTCTATAAATCCATACATTTTCACTTAAATGTAAAATATTCTGAAGGTCATTTCATAACCTACCATTTCTATTACTTAAAAAGGAAAAATTATTTCGAATTTGAAATATATTCATTTCCCTGAATCTCTGCAAATTCCTTTGAAGTAACGTGTTATTGTTAGGCTTTCCCCTCCTCCACAAAAAATAAATTAATTAAGTAGAATTCAGATGAAATTATTTGGTTTATTTGTTGATTGTACTGGACCGACCTTGTGTACCGGCGAAATTATTGTCTTGTTGTCGAAAGTTCCTCCACCGCTAGACCTCTGACCTGCAATACTGGGCTGCAGTCTGCCCCACAGTAACGTTGTGTTGGTATTTATTTGTTATCTTTGTATTTCTGAATTGGAAACGTGTTTTCTAAACATCACTGAAAGGAAAGTTATTAGGTACACACAATATTATGCGACACAGAGATTAAAACTAAGGAGCTTAAAATAGATGATAGGGATAAATCGTCACCGAATTTCTCGTATATTGCTAGTGACGAAATGACAGAGCGCTGCAGCTTTGTAGCATTTCTTGCAAATACTGCTAGTGACGATAAAACGTCATTGTTGCACTTGGCGTAAGGGTTAAATACAGTGTTACAGTAGTCTATTTGGTTTGAAAATAAACTAGATAATCAGAAATTTTCGACTGGGAAAAAACCGGGAATTTGAAAAGAGGTTTTGAGTAGCCACCCTGTGTTAGGTCTGGTTCACACAATATAAGCGAGATGAATTAAGCAAGCCTGATCACAATGATCGATCTTAGCAGTGTACCTAATGAAATAAAGAGGTTTGCTCTAGCGGGCACGAGCAGCCTAACCGCTGTGTCTAGATGCGATGATTACAAACAACTGCTACCTCTTGATAGCAGCTAACAACGGCATAGTGTTTAGCGAGGATTGGCCGTTTCACACTGGTTTTGTCATTGTAGTCAATTGCCGAACCTCATGGGTTCCAATCTTTAGTACCTGCGACTGTTTTCATGAGTAAAATAGTATATCTTCTCTATGTTCACATTATGTGACAGACGTAGCTGCACAAATTCACTTGGAACTTTACTTGCCAATGTAAACACAGCTTAATTTGTCACCAGTCTCCAGATGACTAGCTGGCTGAATCTACCACACACGTCAGTTTTCGTCTTCAGAGCCTTCTACAGCCTTTCTTGTGTTAAATTACTTTGCAGTTATGTTGTAATGATGGTGATTTTATTCTTGCATTGTCTTAAAAGCAAACATAAAATATTTAACAACCAGTAATTGATAATGTTAATTGTGGTTGTATCTGGGGTAACTATGGAAGGTAATGTTCTGTACTGGTGTCTACTTATACAGATTGTGAATTAACTGAATTTTGGTAACTTCCGTTGTAGATAACTTTCTGATGCAATCTTCTTATATTGATTGGCAGTGGGATAGGTATATTCCTCGATACATTCATGAGACTCAAATCAATTGTGCAAGCAACTACAATAAAAGCGTGGAGTATGCATGAAGTTTTGGGCTCCGGGAAAATATGCATGGGTTATGTATGAATTTTATAATGTTCCTGGAATTTTTACTAGACATGGATCGATTCCAATACTTGATACCGCGTCTCTCTGTACTTAATCCCGATAGGAACCAACAAAAGTGCTTAAGATATATATAGAAAATCACGATTTCACTATATTACATATAGTGATCCCTGTATGTAGATAAGATAATGGTCATCAAATATTAACTTTTTGTAACATTTTGAACTTGGCCGTTTAGTTTGAAGATGATTTGGTTGTTTTTAGTGTCAGAGCCATCACCAGTGAAGGTGACACACGTCAAGGTGGCCAAGGTATTTCCAACAGTGCGCAAGGAGGAAGAGAAGCCTGGAGTGGATGACACAGCCAAGGAGAAGGTTAAGGTGTCTAAGAAGCAGGTGTTCCCATGGCTCTGCAAGTTCAATGCCCTGTGTAGGGAGGCAGCCGGTAGTCGCAGCTATAAAAGACTGGATGACCTCATGGAAGTCTATACAAGGTAGTTAGTTCTAAAACATAGTTTTATTCTTTATTCATTTTAAACCACGGATGAATATGAAATAATTGTCTATTGAATGAAAGTTTCAATGATACTTAAAAAGTATTATTAATTAATAAACCAATAACCCATGGGACCTATAGTTGAATTTATAATCTTGTAGGTTATTTGGGAACATGCTGTGTCCCACCAGCGATAATTCCGATCATTGGAAGGAACAACTGTGAAGTAAACAGTATTCTCTAGAATGTTTTGTGATTTATCATAGCCTATACCATAGGAGAGTAGTGTAATAAATGTTTTGGTAAGATGTGATAAAGAACAGTGAAAATTATAGAAGTAGTAATAAACAAGTAATTGAAGAAAGTGCTTTACTTGTCATAGATACCAATAATAAAGATTGAAAAAACAAAATTAGTTGAGAAATTAATTGAGAGTGTAAATATGTTAACCCTAGAACTGGCAATCGCTGCATATGCGGCTCATTTGGTCTCCCAGAATTGGCATCGCCGCATATGCGGTCCATTTGCACTGTTTTGTTTTCATGACTCGTGAACGTGTAATTATTAACCAATCATGTTTTATCTCACACCAATGTAAAGAAGAAGAATCAATCTACATATTGATACCAGTTTTGTTGGTCTTTGCTTTTATGTTGCATTCTTTTTGTACATTGCAAAATGTTATTCTGCCCCGCACTAGTCTATCGGTAGATAGCTGACGACAACAACTGTAGCGCTTGTTACACAACGTTTGTTTCATCGTATTTGATCAGTCACATACTTTGTATAGGTTATGTTTGTTTTGTTTTATATTTCATTATTAAACTATTTAGTTAGATTCTGAATCATGACGATCAGATGAGTGGAAGACCTTCAATTGTGACTGACGAACTTGTGAAAAAATCGAGATTGCGGTCCGTGACGATCGCAGATTGACGTTAGATGTACTTTCTGTGATGTTTCCGCAAATCTCCAGATCCCTGATACACGAAACAATCACAGAAACTCTCGGATATCGGAAATTGTCTGCGAGATGGGTCCCAAAACAACTAAAAGAACAGCACAAGTTGAATCGAGTGCAGAGCTTCAAAGAGTTTTTGGAACGCTACGAACTTGAAGGCGTGATTTTCTCTACTCTATTGTTACTAGAGACGAAACTTTGGTTACCCACTACACTATGAAACTAAGAGGCAAACAGTTTTCACCTCATTATGAATTTCAACCGGAGCTTTTCCCTTCACAACAAGGTAGCGAATGACGGTGCGAATTTCGCACTTGGCGGGAGATACGATTGAAATTTTTCATGAGAAGGTAATGCGTCAAGAATTTTTAACACACTAACCTCGAATTGGTCTCGTTTTGAATGGGAGGAGTCAAGCTACGCGGCAGTGTTGCCAAAATGTTGAAAAAGTATTCCCTACAGCTGTGAGAGTACCAGTACACTTACTTTCTGGACGTGCCTAGTAGAATAAAATACGGGTACGGATTTGTTTATAAACTACTATAAGTATAATTTTATGCATTTAAAGTGCAACAAACTATAATTTCCGAAATAAGCATAAAATTTGGAACAAAATGTATCTCAGATTTCTTACTTGATACAGAAGAATTTTGCTAGGCAACAAAATATTTTGGTAAAAAAGTTTAAACAAATTTTTTTTAAAGTAAAACAAAATTTTTGTGGTGTTTTCTAATTTATCTAATTTCTTTAGGTATATTTAGATTCTGTAGCCTTTTCTGAAAAAAATCATGTATAATATGTTGCATTTGGAGTAAGTTAATTGGTATAAATACTTGTTTAAAAAACCCATTACATATCAATCTAAAATACTGTAGCATTTCAGGAACAACCATTGCCAGTTCTACAGTTAATAGCCATAGCAATTAAGTAGTTACAAAGTTAAAATGTTCAGAATAGTATTCATAAAAAATATCCAGTTTGTATATCCTACCTTAAAGAAACAATTTACCATCAAATCAATTAAACTTATTATTAAATTTACAGAAAGAAATAAAAAAAATCTTGTGTTAACCTCACAAGTACTATAAGTTGTAATCGCAACCATTAGAAACTGCCAAAGCTATAAGTGAGCGAGTGCTGCTGAAGCGAAATCGTAAGTGAACTGTCTTCAAGGTCAAAACAAAGTCAGGATGGCTGTTTGGTCTAAGGCGCATGTAATCTTGGACCCGTGTTAGTCTTGGAGTCAGGGGTTCAATTCCCACTCCTGACAATACAGATACTTGTGGTCTGGTGTATACTTATGAGACTGGTCTGTGATAGAGCTGACAGGAGGACCTACCTTAAATAAGCGGTGGTTGGCTCTGGTGGAAATTAACATTATCAGTATATTCTTATATGTGTACCTGACCTAAACCACCCAATTTGAAATTTTTTTTGTTACTAATAATAAAGTAAACCACTTGGTTTGTTTTATTTTATGCATTGCAAGGCATTTATTATTAAATCAATCAGATAATAGCTTGTAAAAGATCAAAATCATTTAATTCATACCTAGTATTTTAGGAAAAATGGCCAGCAGTTAAAGGGTTTATTTAAATAGTAAGACTGAAATATATTATACTATGTATAGTGAAACCAAAAATTATAAATACATATACCACAGAAGTTTGCCTCTTAAATTGAAGTTGCACTAAAAGTACAAGTAGCTATAGTGTGAAAGAAGTCTTAAGCTATCTGGATGATGATGAAAGTACTTTTTAGTCAAAAGAATTTCAAAGAATTTTAACAAGAGCAATAGAAAAATGTCGCAGGCCGAACTCAAAACCAACAAAAACGAAAAAGCCCAGGTTCAAGGTAAATAGGTTACAAAATACTTCCAGAAGTATCATCACTTCAAAAAGAACTAGAGTAGAAATTGGTTGTGAGAGTTACAAGTAATCCAGAAGGGAACTGTAAATTTATTTTCCAAAACTTAGTGGATATGACGTACTTTTACAGCTGAAAATTACACAATATTTCTTTGCGGAAGCAATTACTGCAATCGAGTTAAGTATAAAATATTATTTGATAAACAATCTCAGACAGGTTTTGAGTTAAAACATGTCTTAACACTTTCACAACTGCCTGATATTAGTGAAAATTATATTATCATGCTCATATACCACAGTGGTTGTAATAAGTACATCCTTAATAGCTTATGTTTGAAAAGCAGTACACATAAAGCTCCTTCTACATATCCTCATCCCAGCAGTTCTAGAACATTAAGTTACCTGTCTTTTTTCATCTGGACAAGACCTGAGAAAAGCTCGCCTCTCACTGCAGTTAAATAAACAGGATAGGTAAAAGTAGGAGATTAGGGCTGCATTCTGCTAAGATTCCTGGTACAGCCACCATTGGAGGTATCTTGGGTACTATCTCCGTTATACTATCTTGGAAGGTGAGGAGGTTTTCTCTGTTTCATCATCTACAATCTCCCTCATGGTTAAGCTTGTAAAATCTGTAATATTAGGGCTTCACCCACTTAGCAATCACACTTTGTAGTAAACTAGACCAATGGGTTATATTTCTACCCCAGTATCTCAAATTTTGTGGTTACTTCTACTAATGTTCTACTTCTAGTCATTCATTGGTTTGCCCAATCGTAAGTGAGATCGGTTATTGCTGTACCCAGAGCATGTTCTACAGGCAGATATAGTTAACCTTTTGGAGACAATAAGCAAGCAAATTTCTTGGTCTTAGCAAGGATCACGAAAGCCAAAGAAACAAGTTTAACCTTTTGCGCTCTATTTAAATGACCCCCTAAGCTCCAATTAAAAACTGGTGTTTTTAGGAATCAAACAAACACGTTCAGACCATTGAAGATCAGTTCATATTGTTACATATTATATAGGAATGTTTTCAGTAAATTCTGACGAGTAATAATATCAAATGTTTTAAATCATAAAACCAGATTATACTTAAATGTGGTATACTTTGTATAAAAAAATTGATTACATTTTTTTGTTTTAACTTTTTTTTAAATTTAACAATGTAGAAAATACATATAAGTTATCAAATCATACAGTTAGAAGTACGAACTCTCGCTGAAAAGAGCAATATATAGTTTTAGTAGTTAATTGTTGTTGATTGGTTCTTAGTAATAGGGCTTGATAATTTTAGTGTAGAGGTATACAGTCTTTCTGTAAGTAATTCTATTGCAATAACTTATAATATTTTGTTTACTATACTACATACTATACAATCTCTGACTGATGCCCACTCTGAAGATTTTATATGCCCACACACATAGAATCAACTCATTTCATGTTTCAGTCTGCAATTATTCTAAAGCATGCCTAATTTTTCAGACATGTAGCCCAGGATGTGAAGAATTGCTACAAGAAGCCGAACAGAGCTTCAAAGGTAAAGGCAAAAATGAACGATTACATGAAACTCTTTCATATGCTGTACCGTGACATCAGGAGGGTGAGTAGTCAAAGTTTATAGCTTTTTACTTTACACAGTAATTTTAAAAAACATAGCTTAGTAGACCGTAAGTGATTGATTGAACAACGTTCTTATGTTTGGCAGTTTCAAGTCGTTAAAAATAGCATTTTATTTGTCACATTCAACAGCTGTTGGATGTCATCAATAAATGTTTTGAAAGCAGTTCATGAAGAGAATAAACAAACACTCCAGACTTCAGACAGGTCAAAGGGGATGTTAATCCTCTCTTCAGGCACTTTCTAGGGAATAATCCCAATGATCACAGGGGAGCTTTTGTGCAGTAGGGCAGAGGAGGAATGTGGACTTCTCGAATATTTGCTTGGAGAGAGGAGTACGATTAAGAGCTTGATCAGATGGGATAGGTAGTCATTGTGTCAGTGATGTTCGTACTGATGTTGCCTAGGGTAGATTGTCCAACAGTGCCCTAAATTTATGCAGTTTTCTGGGTTGGGCACCTTCATGGTATACCCACCCCTTGATATGGTCCCACTCAGACTGTTAAGCTGCCAACAAGCTTGGTTCTTGATGTAGTAATAGATCGATGATATCATTGTGTTCTTGACATACTATGACGATCCAGTCAGGAAACGCAGTGTGGAGTTTTGAAAAGCTTCTATCCTTTTCCTGGTCGAGGCAGATGATGTAGGTTACAAGCCAGGTGCGGCGTAAGTGGAGAAATAATGACCCTATACAACAGCAGTTTAGTCTTCTCCGAAAAGGGAGATGTGGGCTTAAGCCGCAAGGAGGAGAGACTGTTGTGAGGGGCTTTATGCAGGTTGATGCTGGCGATGGCGGCCGGTGTGGTGGACAGGGTACTGTTTAATACTATTTTTTTTTTTTTTTTTTTTTTCCCCTTGGGGCGGCCTACTGCCATGCACTTAAGCCTCAAGGGCCTTTTGAGCACCCCGGAAACACCATGAGGCCCACCAGTCTACAACTTCAGCAGTTCAACAAACCGCCAAAAACAACCTATCAAGTCCTCCTGGGAAAATTCACCACCCCTGTCCAAGCTACCAAAGATGGCATACCGCTCTCTTGCTATTGCAGGGCAATCAAAGAGCAGGTGCTCAGCAGTCTCCTCCTGCTCATTACACCTTCCACAGAGCGGATCCCCCTGAAGGATGCCAACTCTGTGTAGGTGCTTCCTCAGGTGACCATGCCCCGTAATGAGACCAATGACCTTAGAAGACATTGATCTGTTTAATGAGAGAAGGTCTGAAGCCACCTTGGAGGAAGGTGACTGTAATACCATTCTACTCACTCTCAAACCCGGATGCAACCTCCACCTTCTCCCATCCTCCGTATGAATCCATTTCGAGACAAACCTAGAGGATTCACACCTTGGAACACCGCATAACGGTTGAGGGCCCATCATAATTGTTGCTGAGCCCTGGTTGGCCAGGGCATCAGCTCTTTCGTTCCCAGGAATCCCCTCATGACCAGGAACCCAACAAACGGTTACATTGTTGATTCTGGCAAGGGAGGAAACGGTCTGATAGCAATCCCAAACCAGTTTGGATTTGATTGCGCAAGAATCCAGCGCCATCAGCGCTGCCTGACTGTCCGTGAAAATGTTAATCGTCTTGCCCCTATATCGCAGACGAAGATTCTCATGAGCACATTCCATAATGGCTGCGACCACCGCTTGAAAGACTGTCGGATACGGACCCATAGGAACCACCAGCTCCCTACATCGTCTCACTCCCAGAATTCCAGTGCCTGTGCCGCTTTTTGTGTTGGAGCCGTCTGTGTACCATTCGAGCTCCGCTGGTGGAAGAGGTTTCTTCCCCTCTGACCAATCATCCCTTGAGAGTAAAATAATCCTAAAGGGTTTGTCAAAGGAAAACTTTTGTGGCATCTGATCAGAGATCATGTGCAAAACATCCTCCTGTATCAGAGTGCTAATTCTGCAGTGCCCACCGCTGCAGCCCGACCAGAGTCCCATCTGCTGAAGACAGTAGGCACTCCTCCTGGCCATAGCTCGAATGACAATGTCCAGGGGGGCGAGATTAAGACAACAGTCCAGAGCCGCGCCTGGCACACTAGGAAAAGCCCCAGTGATAGCAAGGCAGGCCATCCTTTGGATACTCGCCAGACGTGCTACCACCGTCTTGGCTTCCGTTTTTGGCCACCATACGACAGCTCCGTACATTAGTGCAGGTCTGACCACGGAAACATAAAGCCAGTACAAGAGCCTCGGCCTCAGTCCCCAGGGCCCACCTATCATACGCCTGCATTGCATTAGAGACCACTTACCCCTGGCAATGACCCTTTCTAGATGAGGTCCCCAGTTTAGAACCCTATCTAGGTTCACGCCCAGGTACTTGACCTCAGGCTTCAGCTCAACGGGTGAGCCTTTAAATAGAAAGGGACCAATACTCTCCATCTGTCGCCTCCTGGTAAAGGCAACCACGGCAGCCTTGGTGGGGTTGACGGTGAGGCCAACCTTATCACACCAGTTTCCCACCATGTTCAGAGCAGCATTGGTCAGTTCCGTGATTGTTGTGTTGAACTTGCCACTCACAAGAATCACAATATCATCTGCATACCCTTGTGCAAAGACACCGCTGCTATTCAAAGAATTTAGCAGGTCATCCACAACCAGGTTCCACAGAAGAGGAGAGAGGACGCCGCCTTGCGGACAGCCCCTCGTAGCCTTCGCACTAACACTTGCTCCTATGAGGGTTGTAACAACAACCCTGTCCGTGAGCAAGGCCCCTATCCAGTCACACACCTGACCATCAACCGTCTTGAGACCGCATTGATAATCGCCTGAGTGGCTGTATTGTCAAAGGCACCTTCAATGTCTAAAAAGACTCCTATGGCTACCTCTTTTGCCGCCAGCGTCTTCTCAATCCTGCATACCAATTGATGCAGGGCCGAGTCACATGACTTTCCTGGAGTGTAGGCATGCTGGTTAGGATGCAAAGGTCGCTCCAGAAGAGCTCCCTCCCAAACAAACCTGGCAACCATTTTCTCCATGGTTTTGAGAAGGAAGGAGGACAGGCATATCGGCCTGAAAGACTTCGGCCGATCCATGCCCGCCCTCCCCTGCTTCGGTATGAACACCACTCTGGACACTCTCCAGGATAGTGGGATGTACCTGAGAGCCACGGAGGCTCTGAACAGTCCGCACAGCTGGGGAAGGAGAATGTCCAATCCCCGCTGCAAGCAAACCGGTCTCACCCCGTCGCCCCCAGGAGCCTTGTAAGGACTGAATGAGTTAATTGTTACGAAGTATTTGGTTTTAGTGGTCCACTGTAGCCTTTTGTCCTGAAGGTAAAGGTTCTCACAAAGGATTGGTCCCCACTTCTTCCTAGTAAAGCATATAGCTTCACATATTTTGGCAGTGTTGAACTTTATTCTCAACTTGTGAGCCATGGTTCCAGGATTTCAAGTTATTGCTGCATAAAGATGCACGATTAATGAACATGCGCTGACCGCACATAGAATAACACATCAGCGTAGAGTGCGAGGTCCATTTTGGGAATCAAGAAGATGTCATTGGTGTACCACAGGTATAATAGCAGTCCAATGACTGATTCCTGTGGCACAACGGCAGAGACTGCTCAAAGACTTGAGATAATCAGGTCCACTGACACAGCAAACCGATAGTCTTGAAGATATGATGCCAGCAGTTGGATTATACCCCAAGGAGAGCTTGGAGAGTCCTGCATGACACATGTGGTCAAAGTTCTTGCTCTCGTCTATTGTCACCGCCGTCGTAACCAGACCCTTGTTCAAGTTGTCCGTTAGCTAAGTAACGAACCTGATAAATTAAAGAGTGGTGGAATGGCCTCTTCGGAAACCATACTAGTCGTCCTGGACTTAAAGATGGAAGTCCTCTAGGAATCTAACTAGGAAAAGTTGCTCCAGAACCTTGGAGAGGGTTGGTAGGAAATCAGATGATAAATCTCAGGCAGCGTCAGATTCTTTGCCGGCCTTAGTATAAGAATCATCTTTCCCTGTTCCAAGGAGCAGGGAAGCAGCAGAGCTTCAAACAACAATTAAATAAAGCCGTAATCCAAGAAATAGTCTAGACTGGGAGTTGTCGAAGAGTTGGTGATTCGATGTTGTCCAGACTGGAGGCCTTTTTTGGTCCAAGATTAGAGAGGGCCATGGAGACTTCTCGGTGATGGAGGGCACCATCCTCATCATCCATAGTCTGGTAGCTTCTTCCAGAAATGCCTCAACTCTTGTGAAGTATTGGTGGTCAATCAAGTCGGGATGTAGAGAAAACTGATTCTGCTTGCAGTCAGCAAAAACTTTTCAGCAGCAGAGTACACAAGGCTGTTTGGTGCTCAAAGTGGCCTCTACACGGTCTTGTCTGAACGAAGAATTTTAGCAAGTCGCCATAGCGAGCCGTTTTCCAGTTGAAGAAAGTCCAGAAATTCTCTCCATCTTCCCTCACTATTCTCTTTAAGTAGGCGCCTAACCTTTTCGGACAGACTGTTAAAAGCTGCTTTGTCTCTAGGACATCGCGATCTTTGGCAAATTTTTTTCAGTGTATGTCTCTCGGATCTGATCATAAAGATGTTGAAATATGTGACAACAGTGATCATAAAAGGCCAGGGAAGATCTGAAGTTGTGTTGTATGGGCTTGGTTGACGGACGTGGACGACCGGCCAAGTAGTTAAAATAATTTAACCGTTGATGCAGGGTTGTCTACCAGGTGGTAGGCGGTAAGTGCCGGGCTGATCTAGGATGACTATAACAGTTGGTCAGATGATAGATCTGGAGCAGCATTAACTGTAATGGCCGCAGGAAAGATTACAATAATTGCAACGTCCAATATGTTGACTGTGTTTAAGGTAGGTGGTTGAATGCTCAGGGACGGAGCTCATCACATGAGGATGATCCTCTATGAAGTGTAGCAAGTGTTGACCTTCCGTATTATTGGTGGCACAACCCAAAGCTGTATTTTTACAATTTAGGTCTCCTGCTATTAAAGATTAATAGTTATATGTATGTGCCGGCCACGAAAAAGAGGAATAAGTTTATAAATTGCATAAATGAATTGTAACGAATGTTACAGTGATACGAGGGCTGTTCAGAAAGTAACCTCCGGTCGATTGAAAAAAATACACCAAGTTAAGTAAAAATATTTTAATATATACATCTTACAACTACATCTTTGCACTATTTTTCGACATAGTCTCCATCACGATTGAGGCACTTATCGTATCTCTTCACAAGCTTTGAAATTCCTTCTGCATAAAAATCACCCGCCTGTGCCTTGAGCCAGCCTGTGACCGCATCTTTGAGCTCTTCGTCGTCATCAAACCGCTGGGACCCGAGCCATTTCTTCATATGCATGAAGAGGTGATAGTCGCTTGGCGCCAGATCTGGGCTGTAAGGTGGATGGTTGAAAACGTCCCACTTGAAGGACTTAAGAAGGGCTGTTGTTCTGCAAGCAGAGTGAGGACGGGCGTTATCGTGCAAAAAAACGATACCGGAAGTCAGCATACCACGGCGTTTGTTCTGTATAGCCCGTCGTAATGTTTTTAGTGTTTCACAGTACACGTCTTGATTAATGGTCGTCCCA
Organism: Homalodisca vitripennis; assembly: GCF_021130785.1. NCBI lineage: Eukaryota > Metazoa > Arthropoda > Insecta > Hemiptera > Cicadellidae > Homalodisca > Homalodisca vitripennis. The sequence continues at coordinate 71,495,720 of NC_060207.1, forward strand.
CGTTCCATGAATTCAACCAACAACACCCCTTTGGCATCCCAAAACACCGTTGCCATCAGTTTTCTGGCAGAAAAATCTTGCCGGGCTTTTTTTGGTTTGGTAGGCGAATCTGAATGTGCCCACATCTTTGATTGTTCTTTTGTCTCAGGGTTTACGTACTTAATCCAGGTTTCGTCACCGGTCACGATTCTGTTTAACAATGGTTCTCCTTCGTCCGCATAACGTGACAGAAAGTCTAATGCAGAGGCCATTCTTTGAGTTTTGTGGTGGTCGGTAAGAATTTTGGGCACCCATCGTGCACATAACTTACGGTAACCCAATCTTGCTGTCACTATCTCGTACAAAAGAGTCTTAGAAATCTGTGGAAAATCAGTAGACAACTCCGCCATTGTGAAACGTCGATTTTCACGAACTTTTGCATCAACTGTCTGAACGAGTTCGTCAGTCACCAAGGATGGTCTACCACTCCTCTCTTCATCATGAACGTTTTCTCGTCCACTTTTAAATAAACGTACCCATTCACGGACAACTCCTTCACTCATAACTTGTGGTCCGTACACGGCACAAAGCTCACGATGAATAGCTGCTGCAGAGTATCCTTTGGCTGTAAAAAACCGTATAACAGCACGCACTTCACATTTGGCGGTATTTTCTATTGCAGCACACATTTCAAACTGCCACAAAAACTAAACTAGCGCAGGTACCATGTTCACTCGACTACAGCTTGATGCCGACTGACCTGCTTAGTGCGTGAATGCACAGATGGCGCGCTACTCCCCTCCACTACCCGCACTGTGACCAACCGGAGGTTACTTTCTGAACAGCCCTTGTATTTTAATTACTCAATATCCATTTATTTATTATACATAAAACCATGTTACAAACTACTTTTTAAAAATAGGCCTAATGATCAACAAAAAATATAATTTAACAAGATTATTCATAAAGCACTATTTACATGTGTGTATTTTTTTACAAATAATCTGTTAAATCAATAATTCTTTACTATATTAAATGAAAGTTGTTTATATTTTGTACTTTGTACTAAATATAATAAAATTATAATTTTAGTAATAAACCCTGAAACTGGTGATTATTTATCACAGTAAGTATTTTTTTTTTTTTTACTTTGTTTGAACTAAAACACACGTAAATTTAAAGTTAAAGATCCAGTGTTTCATATTACCCAAAAGAAATCACTTTCTGGGTGGTTTATACCTTACAGTTGAACCCACACTAGGCACATCAAAAACCAATGTGTCACTTAAATTTGGGCAACCTGTGGATGTCCAGGAATGGCACATCGATATCCAAAAATGTACAGATTCTGGGGCGCAAGGGTAATTCGATAGGTCTAGTCTGCTGAGGTAGATGACTGTTAGAGGTGTTCCCTATGAGTCCAAGGTTCTTACTAGCCTAGACATAAGGGTGTGCCACCCTCTGCTTGCTTTGACTTGAGAGGCTGGTTCAGAGCTGGCTTTCCCTTTTTCTGTGGACACATGACATGAGATTAGTGGCCTAAATTTTTCCTAATGGATCTCGACAGAAGGCGGCCTCTACCTCCAACCTCACCCATCCTGACTATTTATCACTCCGGAAGCAGCACAAATGTCCTTATAGGACAAGATACAATTTTTAAGCTTCTTATCTTAAGAGAGAAAAGTTTCATACTATACCATTAAACATTTAATAGTTACATTAAATTTGTCATTAAAACACGCAAAAATTACCATATGTTTGTCAAAATTCTATTTGAGGGTAAGTTTTCACAATCATGTATACTATCATGAAAGGATGTATTCTTGGCTTTCCGAAACATGTTACAATATTCTGTAAGCAAATATATTTTCATACAATAGTTATTTGACAGGCCTACTGAAATTTCTATCTGTAACCTGATTGGTACTATTTCTGAAGATATTTTTTCCCATCTTAGTCGTGTTATGTGTAGATAGATATTTTTCATTTGTCTCCAGCAGTATGTGGCAGCACTGTAAGTTGCATAGATAATAAATGCAGTGTGAATTGTAATTTTAAAGACATTAACATTGAAAAGCCATTATTTTTCTACTTATTTGGACGACAATATGTTTGTATTTGGACAATCATTCTTCACATATTCAAATAACAACAAAGAACGTGAAAAATATGCTTCTACTAAAAATAAAAACCACGTGGCTGTTAAAATTGTCAGGATCCATTAAAAAAGAATTTTGGATATGGAGTGGTAGTGGGTAAAGTCAATATTTATACTATGAAACAATATTTAATGGTTACATACGTTTCATAAATAATTTTATTTATTTATGTTATTAGTGGTTTAAGAACTAGTCTGAATTTTGTGAGACAATATAAAAGCTTAGTAATTAAAAAACTAAGGAAAGTATCAACTAACCTTCACTTCAATTAAACATTAGTGTGAAATAAGTTTCCAGGATTACATGGTCATCATGATTGTAATGTAGTATTACTAATGTAATTAAAATCGTGAGATGAATTGATTGTGTTAGTAATCATTCAATTAGTTGTGAGAATTAGAAAGCATGATGATAATTTAATCGCTATTTATTGATCTATAAATATCTGAAGTTCATTTTTATAGAGCATCTCAAAAGATAACAATCACACCTAATACTGATCCAAGTGTGCTGTCAAATACCACATGAGCTTAGCTGAATTGATCACTAAGGCTTTATATTCTATTAGGTATTCACATTCAGTACTGCACATTCCTTGTGCCACATTACAAAGTGCTTTCCTTGTGCTATTACTCAAAGGACTTCTTGTGTGCCATTTTGATCTGACCCAGTAGAGTCTAATTAATTGTCTTCTGTTTCAGCCATTAGAACATAATTATTATCTGGATAGGATGTCTGATCTGCTGGCAATGTATCTTGACATGGAAATCAAGGCATCACGGTAAGTGAAGGAATTTTGTTTATGAAATTAAGGAAATCATACTTTTGTTTGGTTGTATTTTATCATGGTTGTATGTACGTTTGGGCATGAAAAAACTGGAGGTTAGTTTAAAATTCTGTTTGAAAATATGTAAACAACATGGTGATAAACACAACTAGCACTTTATGGAACAAAGCAATACCACTGGTCAATAAGAACCAACAAAGACAGGAGAGTTCATGTTAATTATAGTATTGGGGATAAAATCCAATCTATTTTTGGACGAATGAAAAGGTGAGAAGTAGTGGTAATGAGAGAGAATTGCCTAGCACGAGATGCATTGTTTTCCATTGTGCATACTCCATTGGAGTAAACATGCTGATTTGTTTTTAATATACTGGTGTGTTTTACAATGTTCGGGATCCTTTTGAACTAAATTTAATTCATGCATACACAATTTTATAGTCTTGTTCTAAAATTATATAATTAATGTTGTGTTTATTATGTGTCAAGAAGAATCACTTATCCTAGGAATACCACATACTTCCATTATCAAAACTTTACATAGAATAAAAAATTATTACAATTACTGCAGTAGAAAGAATGATTTTTTTAAAATTTGGTTGAAACCCTGTTCTAACATGCACTTTAGGGTATTGATTATTGTTTTTATAGCTTATTTTAAATTTTACATTAAAAGCTAGACTTGCAGTCTTTCTGCCATAAACATACTTGATGTGTTGTTTTACACCAAACAAAAAATAAAACCAAGCTAAAAACACTTAGGAAGCCAAGCTGAAGTTAAATAAGTATAATATGTATTAGTATAGTATGTAGTAGAAAATTACAGTTGTGGAAAATATTAATAATGAAGTGTACTTTGATACTATAAAAATTATTCCAGTTTTGTAAAGTCTCAGGCCTTGTTTTTAACTGCTAAGGCTGTAAGTAAAAGAAATATAACAGTAACATATATTTACAGCTAAACCAGTTTGACCACAAAGCTTACTACCTGTAGTTACAGATGGTTGCTAGCTACATTGAGTGAAATGGAAATATTTTCCACCACAGTTAGGATACCAAACTAGTTTAGTTTATTTCACAATTTGTTATGCTGTTAGTGCTGGGTTTACTATTGTACAAGTTAAATGAGCAAAATTGCAGAAAAAGTCATTTAAATAAAGAAAGGCCAAACAATAAATCAAATCTGTAGTTATATAATAATGCTTCCTTTGAAAACTCGGCCTTTGCACATTTTTGTAACTTGTTGTCCACCTTAAATAACATTAATGTGTAAATACAAATTCGCAACAGAAATAATAATTAATATGGTGTATTGAATTGGATGTACATAATATGACATACACGTGTTGTAATATATTTTTAACCTGTACAATACAGTGGTTGTCAGATCATTCTGAAAATAGTTTGACAATCACTGCCGTTAGAATAATAAAAAAAACATTCAAATAAGACATGGGATACTTTTAATAACCATATGTCTTAAACTTGTTGAAAATTATATGTTTACTAGCAGTCAACTTAATGACATATTTGCACAAAAATGTGAGAGATTGTATTTATACATATTAATTAAATTTATTCAAGTTATAGTACTCAAAATGGTGTACCTGTAATAGTTTTTCTAAAGTTCTGTTTTAATTTTAAAAATGTGTTTGTATGTTTCAGTCGAGGCAAGGAAAATCCCAGAATCATATCTGACAGATTGATGTCTGCTATGTTCATCCTTTTAGGTTTGTTTAATTTTATTCATGGGTTATAAATATTTTGAATCGATAAGAATGTGAATAATTAAGATATAAATACTGTAATTCTTAAATATTAAGAACAAACACAGTTTGATGTAAAAAACTAAAGAGCTCAGAAAAAGCTCTTAGCTTTAGCTGTAAGCTTACTTAAAAAGTCATACACTTTTATTTTTCAATAATGGTAATATACAATAACTTAAATAATTGTTGATTTGAAAGCCATATGGCTGGCTTTCTGTATTAACCCTTTGAGTGCCAGGGATCTCACTATGAGACGATGCAAAACACGCTTGAGTACCGAGAGTCTCGCTCCGAGACGATATGTTCCTACACGAAGAGTACCGGAGTCTCGGAACAAGACGATTTCTATTTCATTTGTAGTACCTCTATAACTTATCCCATACTATCTGATATAATACCAAAGGCCAATAAATTAACTAAACTAATCTTTTCAACTATTATTTCTACTTTTTGATGCTGTTAGGTGACGTAAACAACTAACTAAAATACAACACTTTCTCAGTTAGACTGTGATCGCGGTGTCGTGACGTGTAGTGGAGCGTTTTTGAGGTTATATAACTGCTTTTTTATTAATTTAAAATGTTTCTAAGTTATATTAGATATTAAGGTTAATAAAAAGTATGACAGTCACTTTCGAGTGTCCATGAAAACAGTGTTGTAGAATTTGTTTGAAAATTGCCTGAATAAGGTTATGTTTATGTTTTGAGTTTCGTTTTAGTAATTATTGTTACATTACACATGATTTTGCATTGTTTTAAATGGCTTTTATCATTAAAGTATTAAAAGTTTTGAAAAGAATTAATAAAAGCTTTTTATGTTGAAAAATAAACTTAAACTGAACATTTTCCAAAACCCTGTGCTTTTTAGCAAAACAAACCTGTAGCACTTGAATAATTTTTATAATTGTGTTTATTGTACAATATTAGGTTATTACACACGATTTTAGGGTGTGTTTAAATGCTCTTTATCATAAAAGTATTACAATTTAAAATAAATGTTTCTTATGTTAGTTATTTTACCTTAAACTGGATTTTTATTTTGTTTCCATAGAAAAATCACTGTCTAAAGTAATTTTTAATTTTTTTTTTATTATATAAACATATTGTTGTATATTTCCTGAGGACAATTCAGTTACCATTAACCCTTTGCACTCCGACGTCCGAAATGTCGGACGTTTGGTAAATCCTTTATACTGGCTTTATAAAATATCCAAATGCGGTAAATTTGCGATATACGCAGGCTGGATAGTTGTTGCATGTAAAAATGTAGTAAACCTTTATACTCTATGGTGGTGATTTTGCAGTTTTACATTGTGTTGTAGAGGTTTGGCAACGTCGCCTGTTTTCGTCAGCTGATTTGATCCCAACTTCAACAGCTGATCTGTTCATTGCTTTGTTAAGTCTGAGAAGTTATTTCAGTGAATAATGTTATTTCCAAAATGTTTTCAAGCTAAATATTGAAATTATTGGTTTGGAGTTAGTGCTACGTGTCAAAAATGAGTGACCAATCATCTGATGAAGAACGGCCTACTCGCCGAGCTTCGCCTGTTAGCGAAAATACACTGTTTTGAAATATTATTGAAAGTGGTGAGTTATGTTGACGATCTGAGTGATAGTTTTGTCAGTAACATATCAGATTCGGAATCATCTGACGATGCCAAAAGTGAAAGTGAGGGAGGTATTATGGGCTTTGACGACGATACGGACAATGATCCTGACTGGGAGCAATCAGGGGAACCGAGCTCAGACGATGAAAATGCCCTGTCTCAAAGAAAATTTGTTCAAAGCCTAGGCCTAGGCTTACAAATGCACACATTGACGAAACCATTGATGATGTCATCTCAGGCTCAGGTAGGCCTAGTTTACCTTCTACTAGTAGTTTTGTAGTTGAAGCCTTCAATAACCAGCCAGAAGTAAATGTAAATACAACTAATGACCAGCAAGAAATACGGCTTGATAATGCTGATGTAGATATGCCTCTTTTGAACACTATTGAAGAAACCATAGAACATGTCATAAGAAACTCTGATGACTTTGAAATACCTGATCCAGATCCCGACATCCCACTAGACCTGGATCCAAATATTCTTGATGATACGCGGTGGACTGCTGTCAATGAGGAGAATGATCCTGGTTTTAACCATAGTTTTGGGTTTTTTGAAAAACCTGGACCAAAGCACTGTCCACCTCGTGATGCTAAGCCGATAGAATATTTTTTCTTATTTTTTTCAATAAACCTTTTGACAAAATTTGTAATTGAGACAAATAGGTATGCCCATCAGTTTATTGCCTCACATGTACACTTGTTTTCTCCTCGTTCTAGAGCTCGAGAGTGGAGACCTGTCACTGTACCTGAAATGAGAGCTTTCATAGCTGTGATATTGAATATGGGGCTCAACAGAAAGCCTAATATTCAGAGCTACTGGGCCACTTCTGATTCACAACACTCTCCTTGGTACGGGAAAATGTTTGGTGGATGGGTTTATGGGTAGGTCACGATTTGAAAGTATAGTACAATTTTTCCACATGGTGGACAACAGCAAATTGGCTAAGGCTGGAGAACCAGGATATGATCCGTGTGCCAAATTTTCACCCTTACTTGAAACAGTGAACAGATTGTTTAGATTACATTACAACCCGCACCGTGAGTTGTCAGTGGATGAGAGTTTGTTGGGAACAAAATCACGGTCACAGTTATTGCAATATTTACCAAACAAACACCACCATAAGTGGGGTGTGAAATTATGGATGCTCTGTGATTCACTAAGTAAATATTGCTTGGCATTTTTTTGTTACAAAGGGTCAAAAGTTACTGGTAAGAAAACCACAGGTTTGGCGTTCAAGGTTGTACAAAAACTGCTGAAAATTGGTCAATACTTGAACAAAGGTTATCATTTGTTCATAGATAACTTCTTCACAAGTATACCACTGGCAACCTACTTGTATGACAAATCAACTTTTGTTACTGGAACTGTGAGGAAAAACAGAAAAGGCATTCCTCCTCAATTGAAAGATAAGTTCAATGCAGGGGAAAAAAGTACATTAGAAATAATAGCCTTCTATTCTTAGGCTACAGAGAAAAGAAGAGTAAAAAAAAACCCTGTACTTCTGCTGTCGACTAAACACACAGCCAAGTCAATCCAAAAGGTAGGAAAAAGGAGAAATGAAGATGATCGTGTGAAGGAAGTCCCAGAAATGATAGACTCGTATAACCACTTTATGGGTGGTGTCGACGGTTCTGACCAGATGATGTACTGCTATCTAGATGAGAGGCGAACATTGAAGTATTGGAAAAAAGTTACGTTCAATATTTTTGCTAGAATGATATTCAATGCATACATCATATATTCCGAGAATACTTCAGGAAAAGTCCTCTCTAGATATAACTTTACAGTAGCAATTATTGAAGACTTGGCTAAGCAATGGCTCGCAGAAAAAATGCTGGTCGTCTTCATGCGGATGGTGGTGATGGACCAAATGCTAATCTTCCTATTGGCATACGAAGTTTACCAGGGAAACAAGAGAGGAACTGTTGTGTATGCAGCCCAATCAGCACTAAAGCAGGAGGGAAGAGAAAGAAAAGCAGAACAATATGTACAAGGTGTGGCAAGGGACTTCATGGCCTGTGCATAAATAAACATGTTTGCTAAAATAAACGGACCATTTTTGTAAATAGTTACACTTTATTGTTATTCTTTTTTATGCTTTGTTATGTTTTATGAAATTTTTTATTGTGTTTTTGGCCACATAATCTAGTACAGCAGAATTTAGTAGGTAACACTTTGTGATGTAACTTTCCTATTGGTTGAAATAATACCATATGTGAAAAGAACAATATATTTGTGAACTTTTCTGTGAGTATTTTGTGAACATTTCTTGTTCAATTTATTTGTTCAATGCAGTCACATCAATACTATTCATGATGGAGAGGAAGAATTTGAATAATTGTATGATTTGTGCTCTAAAAAGTAAATATTCAATCATTTTACAAATAACTCACTATTTGGGGAAATTGTCGGAATTTACAAAACTGCCTACAACATTTTTGTTTATAGAGGTAAGGTTATGAAATTTTATGTGCATGTTTACAATTATGTAAGGAACCTAGAAATGATAATAGTTTATATAGTGTCAATGCAATTTTATTGAGTTATAACAGCTAAAAGTTAACTTTTGTAAAGATTTTTTTATAAGTGAAAGAAGGTATTAAAAATAAGGTAATTACAATTATATATTTTTTTACAATAAACAATTTTATGAGAAATAAAACAAAACCAAAATTATAACTCTATCTGCTAAAATAAAAAAGTTACAATTTTTTAACAAAACCTTTAAAAAATTGATAAAAAGGGCTCCGAGGTTTTCGCCAGTACTTGTTCAATAGAGGCCCGAGTTTTTGGTAGTGACAAAAAATTTTACTCTCGAGTGCAAAGGGTTAAAAGAAGCTTTTAATTATCAAAATAAAAAATAAAGTGGATTTTTTCTGAAACCTTGTGTATTAGTAAAAATAATCTCTAGCAATTAACTCTTTATAATAATGTTGTTTATGGTACAAAATTAGGTTATTACACATGATTTTGAGTTGTTTTTAAATTATCTTTATCATGAAAATATTGAAATTTCAACGTACAATTTTTTTATAATAGTTATTTTTCCTCAAACCAGGTTTTTATTTTGTTTCCGTGGAAATTTTGCTGTTTCAAGTGGTTTTTTAAATTTCAAACATTAAATAAAAATTTAAATGTTAAATAGTTTCTGATGCTTAATTCATGTACCTTTAACACGTTCGCTACCATCATGTGAAGAAAAGTCGTATACCCATAGACCAGCCGGCTCAAATATGAGCCGCACGGTTTCTACCCGTGCACCGGCGTCCCAAATATGCGCCGCTCGGGGCACCTCAAATAGACTGACGTCCCATATTTGCGCCGCAGTTTGCATGCCACTATTATTGCCTTGAAAATTCACTGGTCTACTTTAGAGACTTGATACTTTTGTATTGGTATATGGGGATGTCTGGCTCACATGTGGGATGCTTGGTCTCTGGATATCTTAAAAATTACGTCTCGCACAGTTGGTAAACTTGTTCTTTGCAGCCTACACTGTTCTTGTTGTAAACCTCACACCACGGGCTTCTTTCTTCTGAATTAGGGTTAAGGTTAAGTTTTGTTAAATCTTTTTCCACCTGCTAGACGTCTCCCTGTCGAACGGTGTCTACATTTTCTCAAGGCTTGCCACCAAAACAACCTACCTGAAGTTCAGGGACATCGTAATAAAAAATTACATTCAGATAGAGCCCATGCCAAGGAGTCCTCGCTCCAGCCACTCTTCACAGTCTGCCCATACTCCCGTGAAGCTGTAAAGCGTCTGAGATGCCATGTTTGCAGAGAGAGAAACCAGAAGAGGAAGCAAACATTTTATACCTGCTCCGTCTGCAGAGACTCAAATAACAAACCGTTTGGCCTATGCATGCCAACTTGTTATAACCAGTGGCACAATAATTAGAATATGAATGTGTGAGCACTTAAATATAATGTAACGTGGTACATTCTGAATATTTGTGTAAATTTAATAACTTATATAAATGTTTGTAAGATAGTTATAAGATATGGGTTAACAGTCATGTATTATGTCTTGTAGAGTAAAAAGAATCCCATTTGTGTTTTGGTACCACGAAATAAATAAAATAAACTTTATATCTACTTTATTTTCTTATATTCTACTTTTTTGATTTCTAAAATTAAAATTCTTGTAGGCCTATAGCCGAATAAGATATGTATAATAATACATTAAATGAACCTATATTTATATGACTCTGTTGTTTGAGCTTTTGTACCATGAAATAAAATACTCTCATAATAAGATATGCATGTTTGATTGTAACTTACCCTAAAACCTACAGTAACTGAGCAAATAAATAGTGGCTCATATATGGGACGCTTGGTCTATGTTAAGATTTTGATGCTATAGACCGAGCATCCCACATATGCGCCGCCGTAAAAATTATGCAAATCAGCAATATATCAAATAAGAACTGTACAGACGTACATTTTAGGTTATTTTGTTTAATTATAGCTCAATTTAACAATATTTTATCCTTGGTCTATGGTTAGTCTCACACCAATTATTCTCGGTCTGTGTAGAACAACCACATTTTGTAACGTTGGTCTGTTACGGTGACCCGGGTGGCGCAAATATGCGCCGCCTGGTAGCGAACGTGTTAAAAAGAAGTAAAAAGGAGCTTTTTATGATCAAAAATACATTTTATACACATTTTTTTTAAAACCTTGCGTTTTTGTCCAAAACCCTCTGGCACTTTTCGCATAGTCACACAAAAAATAACACTTTATAACACAGCACTTTTCAACATGGATTTAATTACATCTCTGGCACTAAAAGGGTTAAATTTGTGGTTTCAAGAACATTTTGTGATAACAGAATTGTACTCATTAACGAGAAGTGGACATTTTACCTAATCCAAGAGCACTACTTGGAGGGGTAGTTTCAAACTGGATTACTACCAGACCTAGTAATTCTTGCCATACAGAATTAAATTGGTTATTTCTTTAAATAAAAGTTAACATTTCGGTCTTACTTTGTAATTATTGTAATGTTCCTCTTCTTAAATGAATATTTTCAAAACTTAAATCCAATAAAGCGCACTTTATCTACAAAATCTATTTGAAAATAATAGTAATAGTATTTGTTGTACATAATATAAAAAACCTTATTCTTTTTTCAGAAAACTCGATGGGCCACATTCTCAATGCCATCTTGAAAGCCAAATTCTTTGTCAAGAGGTTCAATGAAATCTGCATTCCTATTATTATGTGAGTACTTTTCTTTGTAAGATATCAAAGGTTGACTTGTAGTTAAATGTTGTTTGTAAGTAACGAACTAGCTAGAAGAAATAACTGCCTATAGTATAGAATAAGAATCGATTGATTCCAATACTTAATTCCTTGATACCTCGATTCTTACAGTCAACTATTCTTGAAATCTCAATTCTTGTCAACCAATTCTAATTCCAATATTTTTAAAGCATAAAATCAGAGAACTAGTGCTTGAAAAAGTTCGGTATATGAATCCGAGAAACACAAAAACTGGGTATTATACAAGGAAAATCTCAGAGCACAACTAGAATCTTACTACTAATGTGAAACGGATTCATAACACTGTGCAGCTGGACAAATCTTCCGACAGTTTGACCTCTGCAATTGTGGGCTCTTTTGATCTCAGCTGTCCTGTTATCAACAGGAGTAGATCCAAAGCAGCCTGGTGGAACTCTGAACTGAGACAATAACCTATAGTTTTTGAAAACGTGTGATTTACTAATAATTCTAATTGGTTTCTTTTGTAAAATTAAAATTTCCAATATTCTATTGCTATTACCTTACAGTTCTAGACCATACGTGAGGATAAACTGGAATTAAGCAAAATAAGCATTTCTTGTATAATTTAAAGATACACAGTATATTAATTCAAATATTTAAAGCCTTGAGGAAGCCCTTGATGATCTAGCTCTCAATATAGAAGTTTATTGTTATTGGCTACACTTTAATTAGAGCAGTCTTGCATTACCATACTATGAATCAACCACTCATACATGAATATATGTACAATCCCTTGCACCTAAAAAATTGTGTAGAATTACATTTTAAATCATAAACCAGTCCCACAGGTCAGGTTTTACTGTAATTGATCTGTTTGAATTTTCAATAGAATCAACCAAAATTTATCATGTTGTCATTTCCCTATCAACATGGACTTCAGTAATAATGTCTAATTATAATGTAGATCTTGTATGCCTTTATTTTGTAAATTGACTATGTTAAAGTGAATTGTATTCTTATAATTTCCTTTTGATTTTCTGTATGAATTTCATGAATTGATTTCTCTACAGGAGAGTTCTAAGAGATATTCCATGTGAGCTAAATGAAGTCTCATATATTCAGTACGTCCTGGTTTTCAAGAAGTGGAAGGTAATGTATTCTTTATATTCTATTTGTATTTAAGATTTGTTGATTTATTTTTAAATTATAAAATCTATTACCACAGCTCTAGTAATAATTTAAAATAAACTTTTTTAAGGAATCAATAATGTATATTATTAATAAGTCCTTTTATTTAAAGATAGTATCTTTTCAGTATTTAATGTTAAAAAAAAACTATCATTGGTCATGGATAGTTTTTATAAATCATAGTACAAAATTGATTTGTCATTAAAATTAAACCATAAGAGGCTTTTATCTGAATGGTACTTACTTTTCAATTTGATTGTAACTGTTGCTAAGCTGTAAGTTTTTTAATATCAAGAAATCATCTTTAAGGACAACATAACTTCTTGATGCACTACTTTAACCCTGGAACTGGCAAACGTCCGATATCGGGTGTTTTAGTCGCATCCTAGATGGCAGCGCCCGATATCGGGCGTTTTAACATGTCTTTTATTTCTCAATATTACGTACTTAAAACACATATTAATACACTAATAAATAATTTTATCGTTTCGTTACACGTCCATACATTTTATAATCTCTGAACTGTTTGTTTACATTCTTCCGCGTACTGCGCTAGTTGTGCGTGCAGCGATGATTCAACTGGTTCATTCGGCTATTGTTATTTCGTCAGCTGTATGGTGTTCTGTCTGGTTTATTGTTTGTTTGAGTTCGTTGTAATGATGGTTGTGTATATGACACAATAATAGTACGTTTTTTTGTTCGTGTTTACGTAATGGATCGTAATTTCCACGATCGTTCAAGTGACATTCGACATGACTAGTTGAACATGCAACGATGAGGATTCCGATTTAGACATTGAATCAGAACATAATTAATTAAAAAAATATATAATAAAAATTAAAAAAATATAAAATTAAAATTAATATGAACTAATAGTTACAAGATTGTACAAATCCAAGTGAGCTTTGAAGTTCTTACTTTTGTCGGTAAGTAGCACTTTCGAATGTCATGATTTTTGTATCGTTTACCACATGTAAAAATAAATACCTTATAAACTATGTGTTGTTTTATTTTTACTCAGAATTAAATGCTCTTTCTTTTTTATATTTTGGATTTTGCATATCACTAACAACAACAATTTTACAAATCAAAAAACTTTGAACTAACATTTCTTTTTTATAAAAAAATTTTTTTTCACGAAGAGGTAGAGTAAGGATTTTTTGTTGTTTTAATTATATTATGTGAAAAATGTTCCTTGAACAATGCTGAATAAAAAATATATAATATGACATAGGTACTTTAAAGTAAACAAGTAATAATAAAATAAATATAAGGCAATGTATGAAGTACTAAAAACACTCTGCCACTGAGAGAAATATGACCGCCAGTTCCAGGGTTAATAGCCCTTCAGAGGATTCCATTCTAACACATGTAGAGGTGTTTATCTTCTTGAGTACTATAGGAAAACATAGCTCATTAGTTGAGAAATAATAGTGTCTATTACAAATTTGTACTTTTATGCATAAAGTTAAAATTGTTAAGAACCAAGTATAGTATGAGTCTTAAATACTGCTGCAGACACTCTAGCATCCTGATTGAGATTATTGAAAAATAATTTTCAATGTTTTGTTGAACTAATATTTATAGTAAAAATATGATTAATAAACCCTGAGTGCCACTGAATCAGAATATCGAACATTGGTAAAAACCTTGTAAATAACTGGTGTCGATCAGCTCTATCCGTATTTAGATGATATTTAATATAGTGTACAGTGAAATATATTATACCTTTTTTCTGTTTTCTTCCTCGTAGATCTTTGGAATGATAACTATTATGTTATTATGGTATGTCAGCTGATAATTTTGTCAAATGCAAATTATAAATTTGGCTATTAATACTGTTTACTTCTTTCCGTCATGGTGTTTTGATTTTAAAACGAGTCATAAAGTAGTGTAAAATTTACATTTTATTGTGATGTAATATCAATTTGGATGTTTGGATGTTTTTATAGCAACAAGCTTTTAATTGTTTTATTGTTTCCAGTATTGCTGCTAAGTGCATAAAAGTTACAATCTGCTATTGATATTAGTTTATTATAAATTTAATATTATACATAAATTTTTTAATTTCATGGTCTTTCACGTGTAATGGCTAAACATCTAAAAATGTTAGATATGGAATACTTTGAATGAAACTCAAAAGATTTTTTTAAATGTCATACTAACACATATTAAAAATATATTGTACTTTATTTGTATCAGAAAAATATATATTGTATTTTTATTTTATTGTAAAAATTATAGAAATCTGTCAAGTGGTTACTGAATAACATTTTTTTTCTGAAAAGCTTACAGAGCGTAGCAATATCTTAAAGGGTTAAGATAGTTTATTTACTCTATTACAGTTAATAATTAGAATTAAATCCCAAATTAAAAATTTAGACAAAAGTTTTAAGCCAGGTGAAAATATTTATGTGGTTGGTTCTATAGTTTTTATATCAATAAACAAATGTTAGAATTTCATTTAGATTGAGAATAAGTGGGCTACTGTTCTGCGTAGCTTTCTTTTAATACAATGAATTATCTTATTATATATTTAAAAAAGACCTTATGATTCACAAAACAAGTCATACATTTGAAATTCTCCAAAGATCTTCGATTTGGAGTTGAGGTAAAGTTTGCAATAGTACTTAAATAAATACAATTTATTTATTTCCCACGCTGTAGACGGATATATCAGAATGGTAGACTTTGACTAAAATGCCAAATACAAGTATATCCAATATTACACATTGTGTCTCTTGGAGAGTTTTTTTGGTTCACAAAAGACCTTCAATATGGCAGGTGCATGCTCCTGCCTGTGTCTATCATGGTTGAAAAGGAAGTATTTATATTTATTTCACTCAGCAGGGGGAGGGGGTGCCCTTTGTCCAGTGCCTTAGCCCACCTGCTCCTCTATGTCCTACAAAGCCATAACCAAATATATAAATATATCAGTCTTTGCCCAGATGATAGGATAAGATGGCAGACCTTATCTGTGAAACCTTACATAAGGAAATGCTCTAATAACTAGTAGTTTATATAATATATCAGTTTTATTAGTTTGTACCAAAAATTTGAGTTTAGATCAAATTTGCAGTATAGTAAATTGTTAATTTTAAATTTGTATCAATAAATATGCTAATTTAAACTCAAATTCCCTGTTTAATATTTTTAACTCTTATAGCATGTTTATAATAAAAAATTAGCTTTGAACTTAAAGAAAAATACATTTTATAGATGTCTTGGCATTATAGGAAAATCAATGGATTTATTAGTGGCGTGTGAAGGGTTAAAACTGGTCATCAATTATTGTTTTTTACATTTATTTCATGTAATTTTAATATTTTCAAATCAAATCACAACCAAGAGTACATTATAAGAAAACAAAATTAGTTAGTTATAAATAAAATCTTAATATAATATACAAGTTAATGTAATATAAAAGTTTTAATATAATATAAATAAAATTAGTGATTTATAAGTATGTGTGTATATCAAAACGTAATTAAAGAGGTTTATTTACCATTATTTAACTAAAATTACTTGGAGTTTTAGAACAAACAATGGTTGGAGATTAGAAAATAAATGTACACACAAATTGACAATTTAAATAATACTGGTATGTTGCAAACACAGTGCACAAGAACAAAACTCTTAATGAAAAATTAACACACTTTATTTAGATTAAGTAACAATGACTAATATTAAAACATAATTATAAAACATACAAACAAATTAAATTAAACTATCATGAACAAAATTGTTAGAAGTAGTTTAAAATAAATGTTTAAACATTTTCATTGGCGTTTAAAAATACCATTTTATCAACCACTTTATCACCCCGTCACCGTCAATTACTCAATGAGCAAAAGCTTAAATGCCACAATCACAAATTCAGTACCATGTCTGCCTGCTTACTGATTAATTGATATTATCATATAATATCTCATAGGCTACATTATAATTACAAAAACATTACAATTTAATTTAATTACGAATCACCAAAGTTAATCGAAAGATAGTCGCTAAAGTACAAAATTGGAGTATATAAAACAACTGATTAGAATAAACAACTAATTCAAGTATAGACTAAGTCTGCACAATACCCAGCAGGGACCACTTCTGGCTGATTTATATCTTCCAGTTGATCTTACCACTGGGCACAGCAAAAACCGATGTGTCACTCAAATCTGGGCAACCCTATGGATGTCCAGGAGAGGCACATCACTAACTGCAAATGTCGAGATTCAGAGGTGCAAGGGCAATTCAATAGGTCTAGTCTACTGTGGTAGATGACTGTTGGAGTTTGGTGGGATTCAAACTATCAGATGTTCTTGCTAACTTCAACAAGGGTGTGCCACCTGCCTGCTTTGGTTGGATAGCTGGTTCAGAGCTGACCTCCCCTTCTTCCGGAGGACATAACTTAGAGATTAGTGCCCTAATTCTTCCTCTTGGATCTCAATAGGAGGCGGCTCCTACTCCTTAACCTTACCCATCCTGAATATCCTGTCACTCCAGAAGCAGCGCTAAGGTTCTTACAGGACTAAGTATAATCAGTTACTTTATAGAAAAATTAGTCTTAAGACTAATTTAACTGGTTGCAACAAAAATGACCAGCTTATCGATTAAATTAAAATAACTGAACTAACCAGTTATTTTTATTAAGTTATTCCCACCACGAGGTCTACACTATTTTCTATTCAATGGGTATTAGCCTTCATAGCTAAATCATATTATAATCAAAGTTTTAGTTCTTTTACATAGTGTTAATATAATAGAATTCGTCGTAGAGTTAGAGCTTTAAAAAAAAGAGAATGATAAATAATTGAAAAATCAATGCCTACTCAGTGTTAGTGGTAAGTTGGCATAGGATAATAATTGTATTTGCATTATTGTTGAAGGTATTGGTGGGCAGAAAGGAAGAGCGCCAAGAGATCAACCGATTAGCAGCTGCCAGATTGACACCACCACCAGGATTTGCGGATGTCTACCACGATTCAGACAAGTACAATGGGTTGCTACCAATGGTGGCCAAGGGCAAGCCAGACAAGTTCACTCTCTTGCTCATGCAGGCTCCAGGACTCAACGTTAAGGATAATGCAGAGGTAAAGATATCATTGGGGCATTAATGTATAATATATATCCTAATAACTCTTTTAGAGACTCTTGAAAGGGTAACTACTGTGAAGGCTACCTTCTATGTGACAATGGTGGAATAAAAAGAACAAGCAGATAAAAATGTAGTACAAGAATATGTCTTTTTCCACTCAATGATTCAGTTGATGTCTATCTGTCAGTTAGTAGCTCCTAAAATTGTCCTAAGATTGCAACACTGATCAGGAAAATTGCAAATTGTTTAGAAAAAAAACTATAATTGACATTCATGGCCATGCCAGACGTTGTCCAAAGTTTGGGTCGAACTCCAAAATCAAAATGTCTCATCTGATATATTAATTGTAAAGATTGGATAGTGGTCCAGTACCAAACAAATCTCAATTTTCTCATAGTTTCAAAAATTTTTAGAGAACATTGAAACTAGAAATAGCTCTTACGGTTTTAATTAGGTAGGCATATAGGATACAGCCATGTATGCCTTTCCTGCAGGAATAGGAATAGAAAATGCTTTTTATGATAAAATAATTATTTGAACAATTATAAAGTAAACAAAATTATGGAAAAAATAAAATATGAAAAACTGTATCTTTGTTTAAATGTTTTATTTTTCAACCCCCTAATGTTGTATAAACGTTTTTTTAACCACCTAATGTTCTATAAATGTGTTTTTTATATAAAATTAACATAAAAGAAAGAAAGTATTTATGTTAATACTAATGGAAGGCCTATCATAATCATACTCACCATCATTCACGTCTTGATCATTAGCCCTAACCTCAAAATCTGGATCAGGATCATTGTCGTTGAGAAACACCCTATGATCCAGAATCATAAATTTGACCCAAGATTATTTCAAACTGAATTGCAGATGATCTTTTATTTTAAACCAACATTTATCACTTTATTCAGTAACAGTGAAACTTTGTTTATAAATAACAATGCTCGCATCACTGCGTCGTCAGTTGGTTATGTAACTAAGCAGTTGTGCAATAGTTGAAAATACTATTTTTACAGCTGCACAACTGTTACTTGTCATAAAAAGACGTATAAATATAAGCAATAGCAAATAGTCTGAAAGATTTAAACTCGATATTTTACCGAAAACCTAACATATTGGATTGAGTACCGAGCCCATGTATAGGTCGGGCTCTGTATACAACGGCATTCGTGCTAGTCCGACCTATACTTGGGCTCCATATTCAATGTGTTAAGGACATTTTCATCACTTGTTTATTTTGGTCATCACTGACCATTTTCAAGTTGCCCAGGGCAAGGTTTTTCTGCTCAGTCATAAGGAATTTCGGATTGAATTTCACACACATGCAAGTCATTCCCGAAATCTTATTAAAAATTTCCAATCAGTTCAGTTGTTTTTGGTATTCGAGATCATTTTCTAGTTCATGAACAGTCAATTGATGATCATCTTCAATCACAAGTCGCACATGGTGGATGTTTTCCGTTGTTGTGAAGGTCGGCCAGAACGAGGGTCACTGTCAACAGATGTGCGTGTGCTGTGGGTGTTTGTTATTATTTTTAAACTGCCTATACCATTCTTTTATCTGTGTTGTGTCCATACTTTTTTCCCCAAAAGCCTTCTGTATAATTTTAATTGTCTCTGTATGACTTGCCGAGATTGAAGCAAAACCTGATGCAAATTCGTTGATCAGTTCTTTCTGTCATTTTCAACAGTACACTAATGAGACAAATAGAAAAAACACGTGAGACATGCATGACCCAAGGTGTTTGTGTCTCAGTAGTTTGTGAGGGACTACTAGTTATGCTCATATCCCGCAGAGGTCGCCTGGGTGCTCTGGTGCGAAGATATAAACATAGGTGGAATACTTTTCGGACAGACCTTGTTTATTCTATTGTAAATAAAAGAAACAAACAATGAGTAAATTAATTATTATTTAATGTCAATATGGGTTTTGAAATTTTTATTCTGGGATTAGCAAACTAAAGATGAAATAGAAATTCCTATATAAGGTAAAAAAAGTCTTTAAATTATTATAATAGTTTATCTTAAAATTCTTTTTATATAAATAGCCAGTTGAAAAGATTTTTAGTCAGTAAGTGAGCATAATAAGCATACAAAAATCTATATCAAATGTCCTAGCAATATTCAGTTTTAAACAGTCTGGATCCCAAGAGATTTTACGGTTAGAAACCAAAATTTAAGATCTTATCTGATAGATATTGAATTTGTAACTTAATTTGTTCATATGCATGGTTCTTAATATTGTCAACTCTGTCCCAGTAATGAACATATTATTTTTGTGTTGTTCCAGGGTTACCTGAGTACTTTAGATGCAGGAGATAACACAATTAAAAGTTTAGATGACACAGAATTAAATAAACCCCTGTTCGGTGAAGAATTCAATGACATATATAATGAGGAGGATCATAAGGTACGTTTATCTCTTTATATTGTAAAACAATGAACAACTTACTTCAGTTGTTCTTATGAATTGTTTTCATAGTATTGTTTGCAGGGTACAAACACACAGTACATGGTGTGACTTCAATATTAACATAAATGCATGTTGAGCTCTGGACATAGGTAGACTCAAAATAACATGGCAATGTTTGGGCCATTATAATTCGGAATTAATGGGTTTAATTTTCTGAAGCAGCATGGCTTTTTAGTTCATTGTTTTACATGTGTTTAAGAGCAAAATACATTTTTATTATAAACCTACACATCTACCAGGCCAACTGGACATGACATCAAGTACAAAGTACAAAGTACAAAGTACAAGTAAGTATAAGTACTGTTCTCATAATAAAACTAGATAATAATGGTGTGCAAGACTTTATATTTCATAAATAATCTTTTCTTTCCCTCTAAATGTGTTAAAAAATTGCATTTATATACTTCAATAATGCAATTTGTAATAATGTAAACTTTTTCAATAATGCAAGCAATTTATGGCAACATTATTCCGACGTTCCAGCGAAACTTCGAACTGTAACAATGGGAACAAACAACGTTGAGCTTACATAACAAGCTACAAAGATGAAATTTATATTTTTCAAACAATATCGACGGGTACTCATAATATATCTACTTTTCTATAGAGACTGACATTTTGGTGCAATTTAGAGTCCAGAAGTTGTAAAAGCTTCTAAGGCTAAGAGTTAATGCAAAACTTAATCCTCATCAGATGAGGACTAATTGATTAAGGAGGATCATATTAATCCTGCTTGAATCCCTTCCTTACTTGAAGGGATCTATCTGTATTTGTGCGGCAGCTCTGGGAAACAATACATGTATCCTACAGCTACATTCTGGACGCCAGTAGATTACATTCTTGCCACATCCTAAATCCCCTTTCTTCAGAAGATGTGTTAGTTTGTTATCAAACCCAAGAGACTGTCATATGATTGTTTAGGTTTTGTGTCCAACTAAAAATCGCTAGTCTAAACAGACGCAAGAGCTCTCGCGAGCGCTACCGCAACCAGTGCCGGACAATTGGTTACAAGAACTGGAGAACAGTGTCGGCTATTTAAATTTCAATTATAAACATTGACGAGACATCACTGTCGTGTGTGAACAGACTTCGTCTTGACTCCCGGTACAACCAGCGATACAACTGTAGCAAGTACTTGCGACAGTTCTTGTGGGTAAAATTGCTTATATTGTTCACATTATGCTACAGCAAAATTCTCTCGCAACTTTACTTGCTAGTGTAAACGCAACTTAATGTTGTTGACAGTCTACAAACTGTACACGGCTAGCCGATCGAATCAGCCACACTAACATGCCGTCGTCAGAGCGGCATTGGTTGGATGACAGCTGGAAATCCTGTCAGTTCTCCGGTCAACTATTTACTGGAACGACTTCTATGCACACGTGACTATCATTCGGACGATTCGAACTGAAATCAAATAGTCCAATGTGCATGAGGATCTTTATGTCTTGTTGTTTCGTATTCCTTGACCGAAATCTAACTGACTGACTCTGAGTCTGCACTGTCTATTCGTGGATAAAAACAATCGGCATTACTCAAATTACCGATTGGTAAAACATGTTTTTGTAGTTCTTTGTTTATGAAACTATTTAGAAATACATAGCAGCAGAATAACGTAATTTATAAATGATATTATAATTGAAGTTCGTTTTTGTGTGTCTATTTTCCAACGCTAGCGTGTCTGCTGGTTCTGTGCGCGAACTTTAGCTTTTCAATAGTAAACAGATGATCGCTAATTTTTATTTTATCCGTACATCGTACTTTGCGTAGTTGTAAATAAATATATTCTCTATAAATATACATCCATACATTTTTACGTAAATGTAATATATTTTGGAAGATTATTTTATAACCTACCATTTATATTACTTAAAAAGGAAAAATGACTTAGAATTTTAAGTATATTCATTTCCCTGCATTTCTGCAAATTCCTTTGAAGTAACGTGGTATTCTTAGACTTCTCCCTCCCCCACAAAAGATAAATTAATTAAGTTGAGTTCAGGTGAAAGTATTTGTTTTATTTTTTTATTGTACTAAACCGACCTTATGTACCGGCGAAATCATTGTCTCGTACCGAAAGTTTGTCCACCGCTAGACCTCTGACCCGCAATACAGAGCTACAGTCTGCACCACAGAAAGGAGAGTTATTAGGTATATGCAATGTTATGTCAACACATCGAAAGACACATAGATAAAAATTAAGGAGCTTAAAATAGGTGATAGCGATAAATCGCGACATAATGCTAGAGCACTGTAGCTAGGTAATCAGAAATTTTCAACCGGAAAAACCGGGAAAAACCCGGTAATTTGAAAAGAGATTTTGAGTGGCCACCATGAAGGTGATACGGGGATTTATCCTTGCAATCAAAAACCCCCATGAAATGAAATACACAGGCTTTATCTTATGTGTTTGTTTTAGCCAGATTTAAGGACCTGGTCTTTTGGATTTGTATCACATAGGTTCTTGTTCACCCAAGTTTCAATGAGTCCATTTACTTTAGCTTATAGTTCCTTTCAAAAAATCCTTCTATTCAGAAACACTTCTAAAAGGGTACCTTGATGTAGACGTTACAAAAGATGGCATGACACACTTTATCGAGGACATTTCAAACACATGTACATAAACGATTCTGCCTCCACACCAAGTACTCATTTCTGCTGTACAATGACACTTTGATAATATACAAGAGTGAATAAATAAGTAACCAACTCAAACTTCAATACTCCTAACCGTGAATGTTTTTGTTGTATGTACTAAATGAACATGAATTGCTTTTTCATCATTATACCTTTTTATCAGGTCAAATTCAGGTTCATAACGTAGTACATAAGAAAGGATTTATTTTGAAAATTTAGGAAACAGTGAATCTTCAACCAATGGGCTTGTCTAAGCTCAAACCTAGAGCTCAGGGCCTGAACTCATTTCACATTCTTCATTGTGCATGTACTCATAATAAATATGATAGCAAAGAACTCTCACAATCTCTGAGACAAGAACATTTTGTTATAACTTGATTCAAAAAGACAAAAATAGTGTTGTATTATTTTTTGTCACATCATTTTGTCACTTTAATTATTTGTATTTTAATAAATAAATTAAGAAAACTTTTAAATATGGCAGTATTGAATTTTAAAAATAATTATTTACTATTGGTCTATGATTTCATGTGTTGGCATGTAAAAATAACTTGAAACTTTGACAAGAAAATTAGCAATTATTTTTAAATTAAAGCTTGAGATTTTCCATTAAATACCTTGGCATTGTCCTTACACTATAGTAAATAGATAAGAACAAAAATATGAACAAAATGCTTGTACAATGCTTCAGTTTAATACGGGTAGAAAATGGTACTTTTACCATACTAGCTTTAATATATGTAATATAATATATAATATAATAATTTAATATTTTCTACAGAGTACAACAAACAATTCGATAGCTCAAACCAGTTTTTTCTGCTGATAGGAAAAGAAAGCTTAAGTTAGCAGTGCTCTGTGTGCCAGGTCCACGTTCCTATAAAGCTAGTATGGTAAAAGTACCATTTTCTACCGGTATTAAACTGAAGCATTGTACAAGCATTTTGTTCATATTTTTGTTCTTGTCTATTTACTATAGTGTAAGGACAATGCCAAGGTATTTAATGAAAAATCTTAAGCTTTAATTTAAAAATAATTGCTAATTTTCTTGTCAAAGTTTCAAGTTAATTTTACATGCCAACACATGAAATCATAGATCAATAGTAAATAATCATTTTTAAAATTCAATACTGCCATATTTCAAAGTTTTCTTAAGATGTAAAGTCAATGGGTTTATAGAAATCCATGCATCCATATATTGACAATGGCGGTAAATAGGTTAGCTAAAATATCAAAGGTTGTATTATTTTGGAAATGTTTTAGGTAATTCGATATTTACACAGTCTATTCTGATTGTATTTTATTATGAGTGAAACTTTTCAACTGTGTTGCTTATTGTTTTGGATCCTAATTTAATTAATTTTTGTTTTGTTTCCAGAGTGAAAAACGGTGCTCATTGTGTTGCAAACAAATTTGGAAGGAACTTGAAGATATAGTACAGGGCACTACTGGTGATGTCCTGTATGATTCTCTGTTCGAAGAAGAATTCATGGCGAGAGTTAAGAGACGACAAATGGCGGAAGAGAGGCAGAGGCTAGCTCAGTTGGCTGCCAAGAAAGCCTCCAAAGTTAAAAAAGTCAAAGTCGTTGAAAAGAAAGTTACTAATTCAAGTATGGCTTGTGTCCATAGCTCTAAAGCGTCATCAGGATACAATAGTTTCAGTTATCCTGATACAACGTCCAGTACATCAAGCTTGAAGTCAGACACCATTTCTAATGAGAGATTATTTGTAAAGGAGGTTCCCAAGATGGAAGCTGATAGTCAGAGTCAAGATGAGATCATCGTTATATCAGAAGATGAAGAGGAGTTCAATCAGCCAATAAAGGTGGAGTTGGATGAAATGAAATTCATTGGAGATAAACCTGAATTGAGTAAACTGGAGGAACAAGAGACAAACAGGTGGGATCTACAGACGCCAGTACTGAGAGCAGTAGTCAGGCCAGAGAACATTGAACAGCTATCGATCAATGAAAATCTGAAGGAAGAGTGCATTCAGAATGTACAAGGAACGAAAAGTGAGAGCTTATTAGCAGAATGTGAGGAAACCCAGGAAGTTGAATCGATGCTGACAAAGGAAGGGAATCAAGTGAATTCAAGAGTTGAAGGAGGAGGTGAAGTGGTCGTGGACTTGGCTCAGGAAGTAGTGGCTGTTGAGCCAGTTGCTACTCCCTCTACCAAGGGCGACCATTCATCTCCTCTTTATGATGCAAAAACTAATGGTGATTTACTATTAGAAGAAATCACAAAGGTGTCTGATGTGCCTGAAGGAATTCCTCCCATATGGCCGGACATTGATGGTCAGAATTTTCAAAATCAACCGTTTGGTGATATTTTTGACCCTAACGACCCCAGCATGTTCATGTATTATCCAGAAGGTACTGGGGAAAACCAGAACTGGCCATTTTCTCATGATCTCATCTTAACACAGTACGATGATGAATTATTTGCTCAGTATGAGTGCGGTAACACGAATGCATTTCCAGATTTTTACAACGAACAGCCGGACATGCTCTTTACGGGAATGGACATGTCGTCTCCACCGCTAATGGAGATGATGCGGGATGAGCCAGTGGAGTATCAGCTGAGCACCACCCACTGGGAGGACCTCAGTATGATGGTCAGTGAAAGTACATGCAATGAGAAAACTGATACTACAAATCCAGATTCAGCCCCTGCAGCCCCTGATGAGGAAGAGGCTGGACCAACTGTCGTCTTTATTGAGAGGCGGAAAGGCCGTAGGGCCAAACCTAAGAGTAAGACTAAGGAGACAAACTCAACAAAAAAAGAAACGGAACAGATTAATGAGAAAAAAACCAAAGCAAAAGAAGGTATGTTTTTTTACATTTTTTTTAAATTTTTGTACTGAAGATATTAATGATGTTGCTGACACAGTAAAATTAACTTGCTTCGTGTTCTAAAATCATATAGAAGACTTATCAACAATAGATGCTACTTTTTTTTTGTTCAGTAATTGATAATGAACACAATACAGCTGTTTTATTAAATATTAACACTATGTATTCATTTATTTTTTAAATTAACTATTTAATTGTATGAAAATAAGATCAAACTGGATCATGTGAAATCTTTTTTTAAAGTTTTGATGTTTTTCAATTTATATTAAGGAGCAAATATTGATAGAAAAGATTTGCAGTGTTGTCAGCATAACGTCATTAAAGGATTTGCATGAAATGGATTTATGAAAAGGAAGTCGACACACATGGAAATGGGAATTCATTAAAACTACTGTTTGTTTTTTTTATATAAGTATTTTTTAGTTGGTTTTGACATTTGAAACTTAATTTATAAGATCTTATTTTTAATTTCTGCTGAAAAGTTCTATTCATTTAAAAAGAAGAAGATATTAAAAAAGTTGATAACTATATAACTCTTTGAGTAGATATTTTTTCAAGAATATTTGGTTTATTAAATTGCTTTTAACAAAATGACATATTACCAATATTGCAATTATGAAATTAAATATAGTTTCTAGAGAAAGAATTATTAGTACTGAATCGCAAACAAAAAAGGAAGTGGAACTTTTTAAATTTAATAAATTTAATTTATTTCAAATAATTGCCATAATTTTTTTAATCACATTGAAGTATTTGATCAACAGAAAATATGACTGACTGCATATCAAAAGTGGAATTAATCAGTATTTTAGAAGTTTTCTCTCTATAAAAATATATGTTTTTAAATATAAATTGAGATAAGATTAAGTAAACTTATCTAGTTAACTGATTATGTAATAATTGAAATCGTAAAAACGACTTAATATTAGAAAATCATTAATAAAAGCCCAAGCTCATGACATATAATGTTCTTTGAAAATATATTTTAGTACGAATAGGTTTAGAGTCTTTTACATCTTGGAAGATATAAAACCTGGTTTAATTCCTGTTGAATCAATTGAATAGTGTGACTAAAATCAATAATAAGTTATCATCAAAATTCTGTTCTCCATTCCAATATATAACACAAATGTATAGTAGAAACCATCAGTTTTTTGTTGAAGAAGAAATGATAAAAGTCATGAAGCAAGTCTAACTAGAAATTTAGTGGATAGTTAAAATAATTAAAGATTTACCCATAGTTTTTTGGCAGTGGTAAAAAAGTTTACAGTAATTGTTAATTGAATAACATTACAAACTACTTTGATGCAATACAAAACTAGTTTTTATATTTTAAAATACTTCAAAATACAAGGTTTGTCCTTGTTTCCATATAATAAATAAATCATCAGGAAAATTAGATCCTTATGTTATAAATTCAATATTTGACTATATTCTACATGGATTAGACAAGAATAAGAATGGTAGACATGCAGTAAAAGTGATCTGCAACTCACCATTTCAAGCAGATATCGTGTGGAAAATCCAGATTCATTTTGAAAATAACAAAACATTTGGTGCTGCTAATGAGAACTAGAGGGCTCATTCTACTATAACTGACGTTTCTGAAATAAGGATGTCACCAATAAAGGATGCATTATTTAAACTTTTATATTGATACTAAACACAAAAATCTGGAAAGTAGAAACAATTATTTAAAGCAAGGACATTTGAAGTTGTGCACAATTCTCATTATATAAATGTGCAACTGGATTTAGCTGTGTGAAGATGCAATATTTTTAGATACCACTGAAATTCAAACCCTACGCAACTGAAAATAATTGAAGCCACTATGGAACTGAACCATTAAAAAAAATCAAAGAAAGGAATTCAAAGTGTTTACCACGTTGATATACTATAAGCTTACCTCAGATAGTAAATTATTTTAGAAATGTAATTTGTCTGAATTGTTAGGCCAAAAATTCTTCTTAACCCTTTCAGGGCCAGGACCAAATATGAGATGTTGCAAAATTTTTTCACATCTCATATCCCCTTGTAACTAGTTAAAAGTGCCAGGCTAAAATTGGCAATTTTGCAGTCTCTTAGATTAAAATTTTTAATTTTTCATAAAAATTAGAGAATGACCTAAAAGTTGCACCAAATTACTTGTATAGATATATACTATCAACAAGAAAATATGTAAATGTAGTTTTAAGTAGTTTAAAATTTTAAAAATAATGTTTTTAATAGATTACATAACAAAATTTTATTTTTGGATATAACTAAAAAAGGAAAAATAATTTTAGCGTGGGAAGCTATTTTATTATATTGTACATTTAGAAAAGAACAACCATACAACATTTTGTGTTATTTCTCTCATAAATAAATTTGTTATGACACATTTTGTATAAATACGCATAATTGTACTTTGCAACATTTTATAAGTGTTAAAGCAACTGACTCTTACGTTGCAAGAAACTTAAAATAAATATTCGCGTTATGGATGTACCGGTAAACAGATGATTGTAGGATCTATAAACAGTTTCAATACAGATAAAAAACACTATTTACCAAGAAATATTTACACAATTTTATTTGAAATTTATTTACACTTTTTCTATTTACAAATGTGCTACTTACAATTTCACTCCCGTGAAATCGCAAATTGTCAGTAATTGTAACTACTACACACAATAGCTGAGCACGTAACAACTAAAACTACTAATATTTACAACCAAAAAATAAAATAATGAACAAGAATCCAGCATAGAATAGTACGATTACACTAAAGCATAAAGAATTAACAATAGATCGAGTCAGCTGATAATGTCACGTGACAATTACGAAATAAAAATGCATAGACCTCCAAAATAAAAATGATATTCATATTAATTATCTACAAATATACCAGGGAATAAAAAATTTGACGTTTAATTTGACGTCGTATTTATTTAAGAAAAGGGCGAAATCAAGGAGACTATATATTGCAATATTTTTGCCGCCTAGCACTTTTCAGACGCTATCTATGGCGGCAATATATTGCCGCCTGGCCCGGAAAGGGTTAACATAGTATTAATTTATGTGTATAAGATACTGTGGTAGAAAGTGTGTGTGTGTGTGTGTGTGTGTGTGTGTGTGTGTGTGTGTGTGGTGTGTGTGTGTGTGTGTGTGTGTGTGTGTGTGTGTGTGTGTGTGTGTGTGTGTGTGTGTGTGTGTGTGTGCGTGCGTGCGTGCGCGTGCGTGTGTGTGTGTGTGCGTGCGTGTGTGTGCGTGCGTGTGTGCGCGTGAGCGTGTGTGTGTGTGTGTGTGTGTGTGTGTGTGTAAATGAACTATAAATTAAAAATAAGTTTGTATTTATCTTATGTTAACAATGATTAAGTATATTTGAAGCTACAGTGATAATGTATTTTTACACTGAGTCCCATTAATAGGTGTAAATTAGAAAATAAATGTGTTTATTTTGTGTAAAAAAAGTAAACTATGTATTGAACTAACTGCATTATATATATGTATATATATATTCACTTCGGGTGTATAAAAGCAGAATTGCTCTATTATATCAATTATTAGACTTCTTGATATAAAGTTCCTTTAATATTTCGGCTTTGCCGTTTTCAAAAAGGTATAATAAAAAATAACAACACAGCAACAAAATTTACAAAAGTAAATAAAATCATTTTTTTGTCTGCATTATATATATATATATATATATATATATATATAGTGCAGACAAAAAAATGATATATATATATATATATATATATATATAATGCAGACAAAAAAATGTTATGTTATGTTTCCATTTTTTGTTTAAATGGAAACATATAAATATGCTTAGGATATTATTGTTGCCTATTAGTGAAAAAGTTCATATTGTTACCAGAGGCCTCAAAATGTCTTTTATTGTATAAATATTCCTTTTAAATATAGTTAAATACTAACTAATGCTTACATTTTTATCTCTATTGTTTTACTATAGATGGTTTAGTTTAAATGTGTTAAATCGAAAAGTGTTATGATTAATTTATTAAGAACTACAAGAATAGCTTATTTTGAATTAAAAGTACGCATTGTAGAATAAGGGAATTGCACTTCAATGAACTAGTAGCATTGAACACTGAGTTAAAAGAAAAATGAATTTCATCAATTCAAGCCTTCAATAGAGTAATATAACATTATTATAATCCATTTAGGTTATAAAAACTACATTGATATTATTTAAACAGAAATTTATATGTACATAAGGCAATAATATATAAGAGCAATAAGAAGAAGACCACTGTTATTGGAAAGGAAAATTAATGTCAACAAAATTAAAAAGTATATGAATATATAATTATGAACATCAAATTAAAAATTCCAAAATTTATTTGATTAATTTGTAAGGAATTTTATCAATATAGTATTTTTATAAATACAAAATTATTATTAGATTAATATTGAAAATCAAACATTGATTACCATTATTTGAATGGAAATAACACGGAAAATTATTTTGAACATAAAACAACTAACCATTATTACTTGAATTACTAGTATCAATAATTATATTATTGCCAGAGGACATTATTCTTTTAAGATTATCTTAGATTTACTTGACATATTAACAAATAAATTATTTTGATAAATTTGGAACATCAAGAGGAAGAAAATGGCACATTTTGAAATATTTTTTTATTCACTTGAAGAAAAATAATTTATATTATTATGAAGAACTTGGGCTACCAGAGAAAAATTTATTTCATGGACAATGGAGCATCAAGAGAAACAGTATTTTCTGAAAGATTAATCTTATTCATTTGAAGCAGAAATAATTATATTATTTGATGAACTTGGATCACCAGAGAAAAACCCACTTTGTGGAAATGGTCATTGATTTACTTGAAATATAATTAATTACATTATTTTGATAAACTTAGAGCATAAAGAGAAATACTTATTATCTTGAAAGATTATTTGTTATTTACCTAAAGCATTAACAACCATATTATTTTGATAAATGTTGGGCATCAAGAACAATGGTCTTTTTTGGAAGGATTATGTTTTATTCACTTAAGGGAAATAATTATTATCTTAATGAACTTTGACCTCTAGATAAAAAGTAATTTCATGGATAAACTATATTTGATATACTTCAAGTATAATTAATTAAATTATTTTGATAACAACTAATTTTATAAATTTTGGGTATCAAGAGAAACACGCATTTTATTGAAGATTATCTTTGATTTACTTGAAGCATCATAAGTTAGATTATTTTAAATTTGGACCACCAGAGAAAAGCTCATTTCATAGAAGATTACCTGTGATTTACTTGAAACATTAACTAAATAAATTATTTTGATACATTTGATATAATGAGAAACACTTATTATCTTGGAAGATTATTTTTTATTTACCTGAAATAGTAACGACTATATTATTTTTATAAATTTGGAGTATCATGAGAATCACTCCTTCTGTATGTATGATTATCTTTGATTTACTTCAAGCATTATTAATTATATAAATTTTGAGCTTCAAGAGAAAGACTCATTTTTGGAAGATTACATTTCATTTACTGGAAGCATTAACACATATTTTATTGTGATAAATTTGGAGCAGCAAGAGGAATAACATAACATTTTTGGAGTATTATTTTTATTCATTCGAAGAAAAAAAACATATTATGATGAACTAGAACTGTTAGAGAAAAACTTATATTATGGAAAGTGGAGCATCAAGAGAAACACTGATTTCTGGAATTATATTTTGTATTCACTTTAGCAAAAATATTTCGATTATTTAACAAACTTGGATCACTAGAGAAAAACTAATTTATTTAAAACTATTTTTAATTTATTTGAAGTAATAGTTAATAAAATTATTTTGATGAACTTAGAGCAGAATCCCTTATTATCTTGTCAAATTAGGTTTTATTTACCTGAAGCATTAAAAACTCTTATTATTTCATAAGTTTAAGCAGTAATAGAAACACTTATTTTATTGAAGATTACTGTTGATTTACTGGAAGCATTAACAAATATTTTGTTTTGATAAATTTGGAGCAGCAAGAGGAAGAAAATAGCAATTTTTGGAATATTATTTTGATTTATTGAAGCGACAAAATTATATAATTATGATGAACTGGACTATCAGAAAAAACTATTGTCATGGAAAATGGAGCATCAAGAGAAACACTGATTTCTGGAAGATTTCTTTTTATTTACCTGAAAATCAGCCATATTATTTTTATAAGTTGGTATATCGAGAGAAATGCTCATTTCTGAAAATGAATTTTTTATTCATTGATGCAAAAACAATTATATTATTTTGATAAACTTTGACCACCAAAGAAACTTTAATTTAAATCTATTTTTATTTAACTGAAGCATAATTAATTATATTATTTTGATGACTTGAGCATAGATATATTATTTTTATGAACTATGACCACCAGAGAAAAACTCATTTAATTTAAAACGGTTTTTGATTTACTTGAAGCAATAATTAATACAATTATTTTGATGAAGTTAGAGCATGAATTTAATCATAGCCAAGGCCTATAATGTTTTAAGTTTACTTTATTTAAGTATTAGGGTAACATAAAGTGGCATTTAATGGTATTTTCTTCAAATATACATCACATTGAAGTATCTGGAACACTACTGTGTTATTTGGAAGAAGAACTTTTTGTTGATTAATTTTGAGCTAAAGGAATTGCACTAACACATGGAAGGATGATGATACATCACATTGGAGTATCAAGAACACTACTGTCTTATTTGGAAGGAGAACTTTACTTCGATTAATTTTGAGCTATAGGAACTGCACTAACACATGGAAGGATGGTGATACATCACTTTGGAGTATCAAGAACACTACTGCCTTATTTGGAAGGACACCTTTACTTCGATTAATTTTGAGCTACAGGAACTGCACTAACACATGGAAGGATGGTGATACATCACTTTGGAGTATCAAGAACACTACTGCCTTATTTGGAAGGACACCTTTACTTCGATTAATTTTGAGCTACAGGAACTGCACTAACACATGGAAGGATGATGATACATCACTTTGGAGTATCAAGAATACTGTCTTATATGGAAGGAGAACTTTACTTTGATTAATTTTGAGCTACAGGAACTACACTAATACATGGAAGGATGATGATACATCACATTGGAGTATCTGGAACGCTACTGCCTTATTTGGAAGGACACCTTTACTTCGATTAATTTTGAGCTACAGGAACTGCACTAACACATGGAAGGATGGTGATACATCACTTTGGAGTATCAAGAATACTGTCTTATTTGGAAGGAGAACTTTACTTTGATTAATTTTGAGCTACAGGAACTACACTAATACATGAAAGGATGATGATACATCACATTGGAGTATCTGGAACGCTACTGTCTTATTTGGAAGGACACCTTTACTTTGATTAATTTTGAGCTACAGGAATGCACTACATGATACATCACTTTGGAGTATCAAGAATACTGTCTTATATGGAAGGAGAACTTTACTTTGATTAATTTTGAGCTACAGGAACTACACTAATACATGGAAGGATGATGATACATGACTTTGGAGTATCAAGAATACTGTCTTATATGGAAGGAGAACTTTACTTTGATTAATTTTGAGCTACAGGAACTACACTAATACATGGAAGGATGATGATACATCACTTTGGAGTATCAAGAACACTACTGCCTTACTTGGAAGGACACTTTTACTTTGATTAATTTTGAGCTACAGGAACTGCACTAACACATGGAAGGATGATGATACATCACATTGGAGTATCTGGAACGCTACTGTCTTATTTGGAAGGACACCTTTACTTTGATTAATTTTGAGCTACAGGAATTGCACTAACACTTGGAAGGATGATGATACATCACTTTGGAGTATCAAGAATACTGTCTTATATGGAAGGAGAACTTTACTTTGATTAATTTTGAGCTACAGGAACTACACTAATACATGGAAGGATGATGATACATCACTTTGGAGTATCAAGAACACTACTGCCTTATATGGAAGGAGAACTTTACTTTGATTAACTTTGAGCTTCAGGAGCTGCACTAACACATGGAAGGATGATGATACGTCATATTGTAGTATCAAGAACACCATTGTTTTATTTGGAAGGAGAGATTCACTTTGAGCTACAAGACACTATTAACACTTAGAAGGAAAAGTAGTGTGATATAATGAAAATTATTAATCACCATTACTGAGAATGAAAAGTACATTGTAATGTACAATGACCATTATTTTCTAATTTAATTTGATTGGGCTACCATAAATTCTAAGTGTTGTTGATTTATAGTATTCAAATATTTCTCATTGTAACTAATTACATTTAAAAAAAGTTAGTATCACTCCAAGGTTGACCGAAAACACTTCTACAAAGATAGGTAATAAAAAAATCAGTATTTAATGTTTTCTTGGAAATCTAATTATGCGAAGAAACACATTCACATAACTACCAAAAGATTCACTGTTTGTTATATCTATTACTGTATATGTGATATAATGCCCAATTCAGGTCTGTTTATGTTATAAATTCTCTATAAAAGTTTAACTGTCTAAAGTAAATATTTTAATTCCAAAAACAAGAAATAGTTTTGTTTTTTAATGCACAATTTTCAATTTAAATTTGTAAAGAATTTGTTTTTGAATAAAAAGCAAAGAAATTTCAAAGTATTAAAATTTTTATTCACTGAATGGAACTTAAAGACCGAATTAAATATTTCTTACGTTGATGGCCACTAATGAGCCTCATAATGAAAAGGTAAGTCTAAACTATACAGCACAACAATAAAATTATTATTTTAGTTAATCTTAATTTTGGGTTATTATTTAATGTAATATATTGCATGAAGTTTTATTTGAGTTTAATGCAGATGAGAACTGTTTCAGGAAAAAATGGGTTGTTGTTTACTGGTTTAATGTTCTGTGTTGCCATTGTGGACAGACTGTTTTTAGTAAGGTCTGGCAGATTGGCCCCTCAGTACCACAACTGTTGCAATCAATCTTCAACATTCCCGGCTTTCATGCTAGTAATACAAGGAACTCATCGTTTGCTTCTTTTTGGTAAAATCATTGCGTTTGGAGTTGTGTTTATCTGTTAAAAGATATTCCATATCAGGTGAGGTGTCTCAGCGTGTACTGTATTTTGGGAATGTTCCCTTTGACAAATACTACATTGTTGTTGACTTGTGATCAATATACTATACTGTTCTTCCCTCTGTACTGATTCCTTAACAATCTTTAAATATTTGACTCGTACTGTGTCTTAAATTATTTCTGTCGTACTAAGTGATTGAGATATGTTTTCCATATACTGTAACATTCTATCTAGCATTCTGTGACTTTGCAAACTCATAAAAGTGTTTTGCACAGTGTTTATATTGAAAGGAAGTATTCTGCATCATTGACAGTGGTTTGTATTATTACTGTTGCTGGTGATGATGGTTACCGTGACTTGATTGGGGTAAATACTATTACATTTTCCCACTTTTTTCAACTACAATTTTGTTTGTTTCTTTTGATTTGTGTTCTCCCTCACTCTTGTTGGACAACAAGATCAACATTATTGATATGACATGAAAACTGATGAAAATCTATAGTAATAGTGGTCAAGGTTTTTAAACACTTAAGTATTTAGGCTCGGTTAATATAATCCAGGTTCCGTGTCTACTTTAACTCAACTCCACCCCCTTCAAATTATTCTACTTGTTTCAACCTACAGCCACTTTTTCTGTTTTGTACAGCATATCACTAACAACAAAGGTTAAAATATTAGATAAAATTAACTTGTGCTATTCGATAATATAATTTTGTGAAGAGAGCCCCCATAAACATTATAATATAAAAACTATACACTTTTTTATAAAAAGCCCTCATTCACCTTCAAAGTACTCCCCATTACATCAGATGCATTTGTCAAGTCTTTTTCCTCACTGTTTGAAGCATCCCGTAATAACCAACTCTCATCACTTATAATGACTGGTCAAAAAGTTGGTACGTGTCACCTTCAATCTGCTTTTTTACATTCCAGTTACATTTAAATTAAATGGATTTTTATTCTCTGTGATAAGGCAAGGAATAAATTTAGCAGAAACAAATCGCATTTGGAACTGCTGTTATTTTGAGGTTAAATGGAAGAAAGAACTTTTATGTCCGAACTTTGCCTCTATAACTAAAATATTTTATTTTATTTCAGTCAGGATCCATTGGCACAAGCTCCAACTCACACCTATCTGTTCTTAACTTAAATGTGGTCAATTGTGAAACAACTATCTCCATTTGTGTTTTGGGGGGTTTTTGCAATGCTTTTATTGTATTGAGATGTTAAAGAATGTACAGAACAAGATGGTCTTCAGCACATGTCTAAGTTTTAATTGCTAAAACCACTCGAAAATCGATGTGTTGTTTATAGCATCCTCTTAAAAGCCTATTGCAATGTTGGGTTAGCTTCTCTTGGAAATTTTTAAGCAGGAAAGAAAATTTCAAACAGTAAGAGAAACAACACTGCATATATCAAACATTAACCTACAAACATGTGCAGAGCTGTTTCATGAAGGTCTCTACTATTTCCATCTAGCAGCTAGACTCTACTATGTCTTAAATGGCAGCATATTCTCAGGTCCTCCCTCGTACTGTAAAGGTGATGGTTTGAGTCGGTGGGGCTCCTTCAGTTTTGTAGGATGTAGTAACCTGAAATGTGAGGGACACACCTCTTATTCTCAATTTGACCGGTAAAGATAAGATGTAATGCAGCTCCAGTCCTAGTCACACGA
Source organism: Homalodisca vitripennis (assembly GCF_021130785.1). NCBI lineage: Eukaryota > Metazoa > Arthropoda > Insecta > Hemiptera > Cicadellidae > Homalodisca > Homalodisca vitripennis. The sequence continues at coordinate 71,532,269 of NC_060207.1, forward strand.
AAGATGAAGTGCAGTAGAAATGTCTTCCGCTTCTTGTCATACAAACAAAATCAATAGTTGTACAAAAGTTGTCATTTTATAAAATCAGTTTATTGAATGCTCAATGGATACTAAAAACTAATATGTGTAAATACTCATTAAATTACAACAATACACCCTACAAACAGTATACTTACAGACTGGACTGATTGTTTACAAACTATACAATGAAAACAGATTTTTTGTGTAATTCTGGACTAATGACTAAACCGTTGGCTTTAACTTTGCCTGTATAATTTTCTTTCCTTTAAACACTTTTACTGCCAAACTCTAAAACTCGCCATATATTATCATATAATTTCAGCGGTTTTTCAACAAATCATAGTTAATTGTCATAAAAGTACAGTACTTTCATGATTTTAAAATCTATATTTTTCTGTTTTGGCGTTTAAAAATGTTAATGTATGATTGAATTGGTAAATGTATTCACATAAACCATTAGTGTTGTCTGTAGTACAACCAAATAATTACTAAAAACCAATTTAATAATAAAATTAGAAGAATTTAAATGCCTCAACATGCTTTCTGTACTTGTATTGGTATTAAATTATTTGTTTAAAGAAAATAATTTTGTATTATTTGTTTGTATTTTATTCAGCTTTACAGTACTTGGCAGATAAACAGTGTGGAAAACTCCAAATATACAATTAGCTTGTTTTCATTGTTGAACAACCAAAATAAATAAAAAAAGACTACAAAACAATCATCTGAAAATATATGGAAATGTTAATTCTACCATAATAAACACACAGTTTTCAATATAAAAATGTTGTTATAATGTACAATATTTTAGGTAGAACATCAACTGATAAAGCAGTGAAAGTGTTTAATCACCTGTTTTTCTCTTAAAGTTGCTTTATCTTCCTAACTATATTTCTTTCTTTACTATCTTTTCTTTAATGTTTCTTGTGTCTTTTTAGTGAGACAATAACACTTAAAATCTGTATTTCTTTAATTTAATGTACAGTTAAGCAAATTAGACTAACAGTTATGGAAACTTATTTTAAACTAGCTGTTTGTCTTGTAATATCTCCCTATATAAGTCCCCTCTGATGAAATATATATCTAGCACTGTTCTACCGTTAAGAAACAAACTTAAATTAACTTACTTTGATGATATTTCTTGTGCTATAATTGATTTGATTTTGACCCCGATCGAGGAAATATATGCATAAGTAAGCAAAGACTACCTCAATGAAAAAGCATCTACTTCCATTGCAAGGGAGAGTAGAAAATCCTTAAAACTCAGACCATTTAACATTTCAAAATAATCGTTTATCATATTGGGTTATAGTCCTGTTGTTTTTTAGACTGTAGTCTGGGAAAGAATAGCTTGTTTGATTGAGTCATTCCCTTGTTTTTTTCTCAAGCCACAGTAAAAATTCATACACAATGTCAAGGGAGTCAACCAGTTTTTTGTATTATTAAAGCTTGATGGAGACTGAAACATGTGGAAAGAAAGCAAAACTGTTAAGGAACTACACAATATCTAGGTCATCCAGATCTCCACATTTATAGGTGAATATGAAGTACAAATTTTCATATCAGCTGAGTTTTATTTTTCCATGATGCTTATCAATGGAGATATTGCACCGGATACTGTTTGAATAAACCTTTTATATAAATAACCAATTAAATACTTATAACTGAAACAGCTCTAAAACTGCATAATAAAATAAAATTTGTAATATAATATATTTATTTATTCTTGAGTTTGGTACAAAACTAATTTAATGAAATATATCAATAATACTTAAATATACTAACATTTGTCTCAAATTCTTCTTGCCATTTCTCCAATATAATTTTTTTACTATTTTTACTGCTGTTCTACTTTCAACTCTGTCTAAATTCTTCAATTCATTTCTTTATTTTCTGTGATTTATAATAATCTTATCTCTCTGTACTGGACAACTGAGTACTTACAATGTGTGAACACTGTACTTGATTTTACAAAAACGCAGAAATGACTTCTCTTCTGTCGTTGAAACAATGATGTTGATATGTTTATTTTTCCAATAAAACATTTATTTACATGTTAAGGTGTTTGGGTATTTGAAAATCATTCTTGTCTTCATTCCCATTGCTGGCTTCATGTTTTGGTCCCTTGTCTGTCTCAAGTGTTTCCAAAGAAGTACAGATACCCTTCAGAATTGTATTGTAACAATTCATTTTCACTTGATTCTGATATCTAATATATTATTTTATATTAGCAGGTTTGTCCTTTCTTTGTGTCACTATTAACAACATTATGTATTTGCTGTGATGATGTTTTGTTTTATGTAAAGCTGTTCAGGTATTCTAATAGACTATCTTTTCTGCAACTATTATTTTCACTGTGTCTTTATTTTGTTGGATAAATCTATCCAACTCTTATTACTGTAATGTTTTCTTTTAAATTATTAATTCTATTCTTTGGAGATCATTTGCTAATACAAAAGTAAGCCAAAAATATTTGTACAGGCTTCAGAGTTTCAGACAAATGGTTATATTTTTTAAGTATATCCTCTACATTTATCGATTATGAAATGGGCTTCCAGAATATACACATAATGTGCTCCACTTGGAAATATAAGTATATATTTGTATTATTTATTGAGTTTTGTAAATTTCAAAAACTATTTCAAAAACTATTTCAAACCATTCCAGCTCAGAAAATAATGAGATAAAACACTCACTATTAATTTTCTTAGAAAGTAAATTTAGAAGAAGAAGGTTAACAAGCTTTGAAATAGTGGAATCATTCATTGATTATAGAGGAACCACTAAGAAAATTGAGTGGTCCAGGACTGAGGAGACCTGGTATTGAGGGTTGAAGTACTTGTATGTGGCCATAAAAACTTTTACCCCAAGAGCTAGATCTTGTATGTGTTACCACAAGCAAAACGATACAAGTGCACAAAATACAATTTAAATACATTTTATTCTATACATAAACTTGGAATATTAGAACTTGAAGTCAAATATTTGCAAAACCACAATATTTCTTCATTTTGGCTATTTTTTTCGTTAACCATTTTTTCAAAATATATTACAGAGGAATTGTGAACATTTATTGTCTAACTTCTGTTAAATTGCTAAAACGCTGTATTCGCTAGTGATAGAAAATATTAAAATATATGGGAAGTTGATCTCCAAAGAGTTAACATACATTATTAACTATGATTATTGTTAAGGATTGGTAATTTTATAACTATTGTATCCTTAATTTACCTATTTCCCTACCTTAACTGTTGTTCCTATTTCAAATTCTTATTTCTTTTTCTGCATTATTTCATACGGTTTCAAAATATTGGCGACTTCAATTATTTTATTTAAAGAAGTCTATTATTCTTGAATCGTCGCTTTAAATCAGCACTATTCTTTTGAAGTGTTGTAAGAACTTTTCTCTTACTTTTCTTCTTGTGATCTTGTTATTCTATATGCCATTCTATTCTTTTAATTAATAAACTTTAAATACTGTGAAATTATTAAAACAGAATAATAAATGTTTTTATTTCAAATACGGTTTAAAAATTGTACACTTCTATCTAATTTTGTTAACTTGCATAAAGCTGTATTTTTATCCTGTAAGTTTTGATGATTCCTTCTTATTAACAATACTTTTGAACTCAGCAGGGATCACTTCTGGCTGGTTTATACCTTCCAGTTGAACCCACCACTGGGTACAGCAAAAAACCGATGTGTCACTTAAATCTGGGCAACCTTATGGATGGCCAGGAGCGGCACATCACTAACCGCAAATTTTGAGATTCTGGGGTTCATGGGCAATTCGATAGGTCTAGTCTACTGTGGGAGATGACTGTTGGAGTTGGTGGGGTTTGTTCCCTAACCTCAGAGGTTCTTGCTAGCCTCAACAAGGGTGTGCCACCCCCTGCCTACTTTAACTGGAGACGCTGGTTTAGAGCTGGCCTCCCCTTTCTGGGGAGACATGACTTTGAGATGTAGTGCCCTAAATTCTTCCTCATGGATCTTGATAGGAGGCGGCCCGGAAGCAGCACAAAGATTCTTACAGGACTAAGTGCAATTTACAAGCTTCTTGTCCTAAGAGGAAAAAAAAAAAAAAACTTTTGTTAATAGGTCTTTTGTCTTCTGTTTCCTTTTTTACCCTATCTCTTTTCATCTTTTCAGAATTCCATCATATTCTCCATGTATATTCTTTTCTTTAACTCCTTGATAGCCCCAGCCCCTACCTTTTGCCTTCTTCTTTTTCTGTAAGTGCTTCACTGTCACTGTCTGTTGGGAAAGATGGGGGTAGAAAGACAAAGCAAGCAACTCAGAGACGGAAGAGGGTGAGATTTGTGTCCGAAGACGAAGATGAGGACGAAATTGAAGATGAACCAGAACCAGAGCCTGAGCCTAAGAAAAAGAAAGGAAGACAGAAAAAAGCTCCACCGCCTGCACCTGTTGCACCCCCCAAGTCTCCACCCCAGACGAATGGTAAGTGAACACAATGGGTATAGTTCACTCTTCTCACTTTGTAATATCTGAACAATTCAAAATAAATAAAGGCAGGTTTTCAAGTTGACAAAATCTATGTTTTTGATGTATTCAAATTAAATATCGAGAGGATTAAGAAAAAACTTATAGAAAACATTTAAGCAGTCCAAATATTTGAAATAAAAATATAATACTCTCTGAATAGAGACATAAAAACTTGATTTTTATTTTACTCTAGTAATAAACAGTTCTAAATGGAAATTTACTTTGTAATTTTATCTTAAAAATTCGGTCCTTTTATATCATTTCAAATTTAAAAATAAGTCTTATGGTTTGTTTTATATGTCAAATTGACCCTTTTAGTGCCAGAATTAAAATCAAATCCATGTTGAAAAGTGCAGAGTTATTTTTTGTGTGATTATGCAAAAAGTGCCAGAGGGTTTTTGACGAAAATGCAAGGCTTTAGAAAAAATGAACTTAACATTTATTTTTATCATACAAAGCTCCTTTTGACTTCTTTTTAAGGGTAAATAAATTACTTATCAGAAACTATTTTAATAATTACATTTTTATATAATTTAATTAAATCACTTTAAACAGCTAAATTTCCACGGAAACAAAATAAAAATCAAGTTTGATGTGAAATAACTATTATAAAAAATTGTATGTAGAAATTTCTATACTTTTATGATAAAGAGAATTTAAAAACAATCCAAAATCGTGTGTAATAACCTGATATTTGCACCATAAACAAAATTTGTATAAATAGTTAATTGCTAGAAATTATTTTTACTAAAACACAAGGTTTCAGACAAAATTCACTTAAAATTAATTGATTTTTGATCATTAAAAGCTCTGTTTTAATTCGTTTGAGAGATAAATGAACTATCCATCAGAAAATATATAAACAATAAAATGTTTATAATTTTAAATAATTAAAAATCACTTTAGACCGTGACTTTTCTACGGAAACAAAATAAAAATTCAGTTTTTTAAGTAAAATAACTAATATATGAAAAATTGATTTTTAAATTTTAATGCTTGTATGATAAAGAGTATTTAAAACACCTTAAAATCATGTGTAATAACCCAATACAGTACAATAAATATAATTATAACAATTATTCAAGCGCTAGAGGTTTATTTTGCTGAAAAGCACAGGGTTTCAGAAAATATTCAGTTAAAGTTTATTTTTCACCTTAAAAAAGCTCTTTTTTAATTTTTTTCAAAATCATGTTTAATATAACATTAATTATTAAATTTTTATTAATTTCAAAATCTAATATAATTTAGAAACATTTTAAATCAATAAAAACGCACAAATTATATAACAAAAAATGCTCCGCTACTCGTCACGAAACCGCGATCGCGGTCCAACTGAGTTTTAGTTAGTTCTTTACATCACCTAACATCATTATAAAATAGAGAAATAATAGTTAAAAAGGTTATAGTTTAGTTCATGTATTTGCATTTAGTATAATATTAGCCATTATTGGCTAAGTTATAGAGGTACTACAAATGAAATGGAAATTGTCTGAGACTCTGGCACTCAAGCATATTTTTTACATTGTCTCGTAGTGAGATCCCCGGCACTCAAATGGTTAACATACAAATCATATGTCTTATTTTACATATTTTAATTTTGATTTTGAATGTGTTGTATATCAAGAAAACAAATACAGTTAGAGACATTTGGTTTATGAACTGTTTTATATATAGTGTAAATTATGAGTAATGTAAGTAATGAAAATGTAGTTGGTTGTTTAATTTCGCCTTAGAATTAGTAACAAAACAAACAAAAATTGAGTTATACGTTTTTGTGATTGTTATTTGTTTTCTTTTTGTAACAGCGAAGAGTGGGCAGACATATCTTTTTAGATGTATCTCATTCAAATATCACTATATAAAGGATTAAAGATCCAGATATTGCAATGTTTTTTTTCATTGCAGCCAGATAGAAACAAATTCTTGGCATACAGCATACAATTATTGAGAATGAAAATGAGTATGAAATGTAATTTCTAAAACTGGGTAATAAAGTGCGATATTTTCTATATAATAGTCTGAACAAATTTATGGGATTGCCAAATTCATTTGTGAGTAAAATTTTATTCACTCACTTAGAGCAACATTTTAAATTTTATTACACTACTGTACAATTAGGTTATTCAGTTGCAGTATTAACTCTTTAACTGCCACGTTCCTCGATTCGTGGTGGTAGCCGAGCACCGGACTTAGTTACATATCAGGACCCTCCAGCGCCGAGTAGATTTTCCATTTTAGGAGTTTTGGACATAAAATATTATTTAAAGTTTAATCAATAGAGTAAACAATTAATAATGTTTTCTAACTTCTCAAATAATAAAAATTTGTCAGATAACTACAACTTATTACCACTAACACACAATTATCAATGAATAAATTGGAAAACAGTTTGTAAAATATCAACATAACCATTCCTGAACTCGTGTATGAAACTTAGTACGTGGCGTCCATGTAGTTTGAATAATGTCTACAAGATTACACCACCAACTGGAACAGCTATCTTCTAGACATATCTAACATAATAGAACAACAGTAACAAAAACTAACAGCTGATACAACAAAAATAAAACAGCAGATAATATGAAAACGAGTATACTTGGGCGTGATGTTTGTTCACAAAATTAGAGTTGCACAATATATCTCGGGCATGGCAGTTAAAGGGTTAAGAATATTTAAGATGTAAACAAGAAATTATCTGGGTTTATTGCAGGAAGAAAACCTCGAGGAGGATCACAACCTTCATCGTCTGTGTCCAAAAAGAAGGCTCAGACAAGAAGAAGATAATAAGGTAGGTTAATCAACATTATTAAACAGAGTTTATCTAAGTCCATGTTACAAATTTCACTTGTACAATACAATGTTCTGTAAATGTATTCCTAAACGTGCCTCCTAATGAGCTAAAGATTAGGAATATACAATAAACAAATATTTGTTAATACATCTTTTTTGAGTGGTATAAATAAATATTTAAATATTGCTGTTAGAAGTTGTTTACACTAATTGAAAATGTCAGAAATTACAGTTCAGAGCCAAGTCTATTACAAAATATATACAATGCTTGATTAACAATATCATCAAGACATGTTACAGAGTCAAATAGTTTTTACAAGTGAATTCTATTATTAAATGAGAGGCCTAATTAAGATTCATCATCCCATGAGAAGAACTCATCGAGTGTGTAGTATTTGTGGTCTTGCAGCCATCACGGGGTTCTCTTTATAGATCCTGGGTTGTCTTTCAGATGATCTGGTAGCTTGTTGAACAGTTCCATACCAGCATATGATGGTTTTTTCTCAAACAATGCTTTTCTATGGACTGGTGGAATGTAATTCCCTGTTTGTCTAGTGTAATGGCAGTGTATATCTCTTTGTTTTATCCTTAGTTATGCAGTAAAGTATGGTTTCTAGGATGTAAATGGATGTTATTTTCAATCCTTTATATTCCTATCCTATACTTTGTAAATTGTGCATTATAAATTGTTCATAAATTAAACAGCTAATAGAAACATAGGTTTAGTAAACCCCTTTGGATGAAGTCATGCAGTTCATGCTTATTTGCAGTTTAAATAAATCACAAACATACCCAATCAATAACATTGTTTAGGTTACCTGTTCTATTCTAATTTATATAATGTTACAATCGTGCAAGGTCTGAGATGGATAAAAAAGTGTCTCCTTTACAATATTATTTATGATGTTATTCAATATTTAATTGTATTGATATTTCATGATTAAAGTGATATTTAAAAATGATATTATATTATTGTATTTATGTTAGTTTAATTTTTTTCAGATCCAGAAACTGAAGACTGCCATGAAAGAATTTAGTGTACATAGTTATTTATATAGAATTTATTTTATACTGCCCCTATCCTGTGTTATTTGAAGTCTTTCGTATGATGATCATGGTAACTGTACAGTGTGTATATTGTAAATAGATTTTATTCAAAGTGGTTTTTGAGTTGAGATAGAGAGACATATGGAATATATTCATATCTGGTTAAAACAGTTATCATTGCAGATTTTTGAATCTTTATTTAATAATTAATTAATTATCTTTTTAAAATAACACATTAGAATATTGTTTTATTTATTAGATTTTAAAAAGATTATACATTTTATACCGTATGCTGGGCATTGAATAAAAAATTATACATTTTATACATTACGCTGGACAGTGATTTAAAATATTTTAAAATTGTAATGAATGGGAACCGTTAGTTCAATTTCGAAAAAAATTGTACGAGTCCTTTTCTCTGACAACATGTAAACAATCAAGTGTTACATAATGATTTATATTTATTTCTTCATCTACTTCTGTCATTTTGTTGAAGTTTTATTCTTGTTTTATATTTGATTTTTATGAATGTACAGTATGCAACCTATTTATACGATCAGATCCATGATTTTGAACATACTTATTTTATTGATACATTTTTTATTAATTGTATGTTTCACCATTTGGTACAAAACATAATTTTACACTAATAAACCCCAGCAAAAGTCTAACTTCTGTTTGGTTTTAAGATATATTATCTTCAACTCAATATTACTTTATGTAAATACAAATGTGATATGCTGGATCTGTGTACATTCTGAACTGAAATGACTTTTGTACATAAGAATATTTTAAAAAAAGGTCCGGCCACTTATGTGTTAGTACAAGATGCAACCATGTTCTTTAAACAAAGGAAATTAACACCATTAAAGTTGTTGCATACCAGTCAATATGCCTCTGTTGTTTTGCACATAGATAATTTTATTTACTGAGAGTAATATAAACTAAATACTTATAGGAAAAATTGCCTGTAACATTTTATACTGATTGTTAATGTTAAGAACTTCTTTAAAAAAAAATTTCTAAGTTTGAGTACAGTTATGAAAAAAACTAAGAAGGTTTACTGGAGTATTTAAAATCACAATTTGTAGAATATTAGTGGAAATTAAGAATTAAAGTAAATTATACATTTAATTGAGCATAATGTGTAATGCTATTTATTTTTTAGTAAACTAAAGCATATTTAAGTTGTGTGAAATTGATTTGTTAGTGAAGTATATTAAATTGTCACAAGATTCTAGGTGAAGTAGTTGTTTTAAGTAACACCAGAAAATTATGGGTTCTGACAACCAATATACAGGGTGTCCCAAAAATTAGAGTCACACAAAAGCCCAGAGATAGAGCACCCCTAAAGCTACTCAAATAACTTAAAACATGCTATCTGATTTTTTTTTTTTAATTTTCAATTATTTTTTGTGTTTTTTACAAAACTTTTGACTGCTATAACGTTTTTAGCTACCTATAGCTACATAAATAGTTAAGATAATGTCTTGATTTTTTTTTTTTCAAAACTACCTGACTGGCAAACGTATCCGAGACATATAAATTTGTCACCATACATCTGTCCACGATGTTTTGAATTCAATTTGAATAATCATTGAATGTTAGAATATGTAAAGTCCTCAATAACTTTAAAATCTTTGAAGGAAAATTAAAACTAAAAATCTTATTACTTTTTTCTCAAACACAATTTAATAAAACATGTACATTTTATCTGCTATATCCCATAAAAATATGGCAGTGCTATCTTAACCCTCTTACTGCCCTTAGTATTTTCCTTAAATGCCAAGCCGTCAATGAACAGTATAATACAATGATAATAAGTAACTAGGGTAAATATTTTAATTTAAACGTTTTACAGTAAGTGGGGAAATTTGTTGTTTTTTTATGTAAAAAAGGGGGAGGGGTGTGCCTGAAAGATAATAGTTCAGTATATACATTTAAAATTCCAAGATAGCCTAAAGGTCATACATTTAGTATAGTTTAAGAAAATGTCTAGTTATGTATGAGTTTTTGGGTAAATAAATTGGTTTATGTCCAAAAACTGAAAGTAGTACAAGAAACATGGGTTCTGTGATCAAAAACACATACATTTGTAAAAATGTTTATTAATTGTTTTAAACTGTAAACCTAACTAAATTTGGTATCATTTTATTCACAATAAACTAGAGAACACTAAAATACTATTATGAGAAAACCTAAGGTTTTTATTTTTTACGGATAGTAGAAATCAACATTTTTATAATAGTTTCTTAACAAAGGGATAATTACCTGATAAAACAGTTATTCTAATAATATTTTGGAGTTTTGTAAAATGTTATTATACGTTAAGGTCATAAATTTAGTATAGTTTTATATATATATATAGTTACAGTAATATTTTGTTATAAATAAACACTTACAAAAACAAAAAGTGGGTGAAACAAAATTTGTTTGTTGTCTGCAAATTTGAAAATAGCAACATCATTCTAAAATTACACCCCTCTCATAGAACAATAAAGAACCCTGTGCTGTGTTCGGCAACTATTTACCTCTCTACTGGTATATGAATCACATCAATACTTAATTGTTTACATATTGTAACAAATGAGGATAAGCAGGCGGGGGCGGGCCCACAGGATGAATCAACTGATATCCGTTGATTGGCGTTTAAGGAACAAAATAAACAACAGACATCCGTAAAATGGCAGTCAGAGGGTTAATCGCATCAAATTTAAAATTCAATCAAAACACATACGAGGTGTGTCCAAAAAGTATCCGACCTTGACGTCTGGCACGAACTGACGTTACTCGGCGGCAACGGCAATCTGGTCCCCTTCAAAGTACTCCCCTCCACAAGGCGTACCTTATTCCAATGCTCCTCCCACTTCCGGAAACACTCCTTAAATTCATTTTGCGGAATGGCAAACAGGCCCTTCGTCGCATTTTGTTTTATTTGTTCAACATCATCAAATCTTTTTCCTTTCAAAGGAATTTTTAATTTCGGAAATAGCAAGAAGTCACAAGGAGCTATGTCAGCACTGTAGGGAGGCTGTCGTGTTTGACCAAAAAACGCGATTTCAGTCGACAGTTCTTTTTGTCTTCTGTCAGCAGCCGAGGAACAAATTTTGCCGAAACACGGTTCATTTTTAAATCTTCGTGTAAAATGTTACAAACTGACGATTTTGGTATTCCTAAATCTTCTTCCAGCTCTCGGACAGTCAATCAACAGTTTTCATTAATTGCTGCACGAACACGTTCAACATTTTCAGCGTTTCTGGCCGTTGAAGGCCTGCCAGATCGGTCATCACTCTCCACTGATATGCGGCCATTTTTAAACCACCCAAACCACTCTTTTATTTGTGTATCGCCCATAGACACGTCACCATAAACTTTCTGTATCATTTTAATCGTCTCTGATGCTGAATGGCTAAGGATTTGGCTAAATTTAATGCAAAATTCACTGCTCAACACGTTCAGTCATATTAAAATGCGACACACACACACACGGCAGTACTGTACGGAACAGAGCGCTGTGACCGGATCGTATTCAATGCCTAATATGGGAAGGAGTAGGCTCGCCCCTCCCCTCCAATAACCGGTTCGAGCCGGTCGGTTACGCCGCGGCCGCCTACTGGTCGGCAGTCGGATACTTTTTGGACAGATCTCGTAGAGCCAAAAATTTCAGTTTTATTGAAAGAGTATAAAATTAGTTAAAATGTAATCAATCATGATTCCGATTTGTTTTTATTCATATGTTCTAGTAGTCAAATACAAGTATTAGTTCTGTGTGACAATACAGTACAGTAAATGAGTAAATTTATTTAAATATACAAAAACACAGTTTTTGTTCAAACAATACTATGAACTATAACATTACAAAATCCTGTTGATACAATCAATACTACAAACAATTGAAATCCTCATACAATGATAAAACTAGTTTTAGCAGTGGGTTTTATCTGATAGCCTGACTATCAGCAATATTCTCAAACTGATTTTACTGTAAGAAACTGGTTTTGTATGAAAGTTACGTTTTCTAGAAAAGAAAGATTAAGCATCATATTTTTATTATGTTCCTTTTCCAGTCATTTGCCTTTCTCCATCATACTACAACCATTTTCTTTTATTTTTTTTCATTATTGTGGTCGGTTTTAATTTATTTGTAGACTTTGTGATTCAATAAGATTATTTTGCCATTTTTGTTACTGTGGATGATAATTTGTGAGAAATTAACTATACTGCATACTTTTTTTACCTAGAGATTATGCAGAAATGCACTACTATTACTGATATGCAAGAGGTAATGTTTCTGAAACCACCAGATTATACTGTTGTCCGTAGCGGAAATCTTCAACCCGATACATTCCCTGATCAACATACAATTTTAAGAGTTCATAATGAACCTGGAAGGACTGGTGCCTGGCGAAGGAGCTTGTAATTTTTTAGAAATGCATAACCCTAATATCGTTGGTTCTGTGCTTGGAAGAAGTGGAAGTAGATCCTGGAATTAGTGTCACACACATAGAATGTCATATACGTTTTTTTGATAGCATGTCATCTACATTGAGCACAAAGGTTGTCACTTTGAAATGTTTTATAATTTTGATGAATAAAACATGGTAACAGCAATATTTCATAGAGTTTTGACAAACTTTCCTTTCCCAGTAGAATTAAATAATAAAATTTCAGCTCTTGAGTGGAATTTGAGATATATGGTGCGACTGAGATAGCACTGCCACATTTTTAGGATATACAGCTTACAAAATGGGCATGTTTTTAAAAATAAGTCTAAGAAGTAACTATAAGATTTTTATTTTTAATTTGCTCTTAAAGATTTTAAAATAGTTGAAGATTTCATCTTTTCCAACATTCAATGGTTTATCAAAACAACATGGATAGATGTATAGTGACAAATTTATATCCCTTAGGTACATTTTCCAGTCAGATAGTTTTGAAAACATTCAAGAAATTATCTTTACTATTTACGTAGCTATAGCCAAGAACGTTATAAAAGTAAAGAATTTAGGACAAAACACACAAAAATTAATAACTTGAAAACTAAAAAGAAATCGGATAGCTTGTTTTTGCATGACACTAATTTTCGGGTCACCTTGTATAATGACTACTGAATATCCAACTCAGTGCTGTGGAAACGGTCTATTATTACCTTGTACAGCTATTTGGAATAAATTTAAGTGGAATATATGAGTAGTAAGGTAGAAGACAACTATTCATCTGTTTTTTCTCTCAGCGGTAGTACAGTAAATGTCCGAATTGCACTTAATTGCTAATTATTCATCATTCTGAACAGTTGTATACTGTAGTAAGTTGAGCAAGATGAACTACTTTCAATAGCCTTATACCATTTCAGTTAACAGTCCAGTAGTTATTATATATTAATGAACCTGACAAGCTGAAAAGTTCCAAAAATGGTTCATATGATCAATAACTTTGAAATGTATTTGGAAAACTAGTAATCCATAAATGTCCGAATTGCACTTAATTGCTAATTATTCATCATTCTGAACAGTTGTATACTGTAGTAAGTTGAGCAAGATGAACTACTTTCAATAGCCTTATACCATTTCAGTTAACAGTCCAGTAGTTATTATATATTAATGAACCTGACAAGCTGAAAAGTTCCAAAAATGGTTCATATGATCAATAACTTTGAAATGTATTTGGAAAACTAGTAATCCATAAATGTCCGAATTGCACTTAATTGCTAATTATTCATCATTCTGAACAGTTGTATACTGTAGTAAGTTGAGCAAGATGAACTACTTTCAATAGCCTTATACCATTTCAGTTAACAGTCCAGTAGTTATTATATATTAATGAACCTGACAAGCTGAAAAGTTCCAAAAATGGTTCATATGATCAATAACTTTGAAATGTATTTGGAAAACTAGTAATCCATAAATGTCCGAATTGCACTTAATTGCTAATTATTCATCATTCTGAACAGTTGTATACTGTAGTAAGTTGAGCAAGATGAACTACTTTCAATAGCCTTATACCATTTCAGTTAACAGTCCAGTAGTTATTATATATTAATGAACCTGACAAGCTGAAAAGTTCCAAAAATGGTTCATATGATCAATAACTTTGAAATGTATTTGGAAAACTAGTAATCCATAAATGTCCGAAATTGCACTTAATTGCTAATTATTCATCATTCTGAACAGTTGTATACTGTAGTAAGTTGAGCAAGATGAACTACTTTCAATAGCCTTATACCATTTCAGTTAACAGTCCAGTAGTTATTATATATTAATGAACCTGACAAGCTGAAAAGTTCCAAAAATGGTTCATATGATCAATAACTTTGAAATGTATTTGGAAAACTAGTAATCCATAAATGTCCGAATTGCACTTAATTGCTAATTATTCATCATTCTGAACAGTTGTATACTGTAGTAAGTTGAGCAAGATGAACTACTTTCAATAGCCTTATACCATTTCAGTTAACAGTCCAGTAGTTATTATATATTAATGAACCTGACAAGCTGAAAAGTTCCAAAAATGGTTCATATGATCAATAACTTTGAAATGTATTTGGAAAACTAGTAATCCATAAATGCGCAATGGCTTAAAATTAGCTTAAATGCCCATTATTGATGCTGGGATATTACTAACAAAAATAATTGTGTTCTTTGTTAAATAAAATGCAGTACAGTATACTGTTTCATCGGAAAGAGCTGATCTACTAAATAAAGTGTGTTATCTTGCCAGTAAAAAGAATTTGTTTCCTTTAAGTATTAAATTAATTACGTTAACTCCCATTAAAGTTATTAGATGATTTTTAATTCAGTAATTTTAAGTCCTCTTCTAGCTAGTAGATATATGCTCATTAAAAATAATTAATATTATTCCAATGAACGAACAACCACTGTCTAAATTTTTATCACATTATTGAATCTGCATGGATATTTCGCTAATTATGAATACGGATTGGAAAATCCTAACATGGAGACAACTAATTAGTAATAATTCATGTTGTAAAAATGCCTTTATATAATAAATATCTAAATAAAAACTTATTCCTTTGTTATATTTCCCTCCAATAAATGAAACATAAAAAAGCAATGCGTATGGTGTAAACTAAAATGCTACCTTACTATAGTTCATTATAAATAAAATTATGTAAGGTATAACATTTCATATTTAATACATAAATATAAAGAACACAACTATGCAAACATTTATACTTTATAGTGAAAACTGAACAAGATTCAGTATTGAATTAAGAATAAATATCACAGTTTAGGTATTGGTGATCACATATTTTTGGCATCAGCCTGTTCTTACTTTATATAAATGTCATTTATTTATCAATTTTCAAAAATAACTATTGAGAATAATTGTGGATCAGTAGATGCTACGGACTTGTAGCTAGCCACCATTTAATCACCTTCAGATCTTGCCATTCAATCATTGCAGTCTAATTTCTAGTTCTGTGAGCAAAACTGTACAAAGGCAAAAATATATATATTGTGTATTTGTGTGTAATGGTTTGCTATGGGTTGAATAATAAACCGTTTCCTCTCCAATCAAAAATGTGTCAACTAAATAATGTATGAAATATTATACAACTAAACCAATATTATCATATTATGTGGTTTACAATATTATTACAGTTATAAACTGTTAACAAGGAACCAGTAAGGCTCACCAGAATGGAGCATTCAAGTCACATCATTCCCAATGAGCACAACAATCATTCCCCTTCCTCAGACAAGCACAAGATGAGTTATACTGTGCTCCCTATACGTAGTTAACTCTACATTTCGTCTGATTTGTCTAAAAAAAGCCTTTATTAATGGAGAAATAAAAGTTTTTATCATGACTTATTATGTGAAAAATGATCAATGTTCTATTTCGGTGTGACTTGGTTATATTTAATTTTTCTGGCTTAAACCTTTAAACATGTTTGTAAAATATTAATAATTTCTGCTCTGAAGGGAGTGCTACTGTTTCAAACATGAAACACATACATATTATAGAATTTGATCACTTACAGTTTAACTGGGCCTAAACGAAATCTTTTCTTGTTATTGGTAAATTATGTCTCTAATGCACTTCATTAGTTTTTACAAGACTAATGAGATGGGGTTTAATTTTATTACCTTCTATAAATTACACTTCTTCAGTCAAATTTCTTTCGTTACAATACTTACAATAATTCTGATGTAAGTTTTTAAAGAGCATAGTTATAAAGTGTTTTCATGTATTGGTAAGATTTGGATGATTAATTGCCAATTAGTGTTATACACATAAACAAACACAAATATCAAGATTACTAATTTTGTTAATGATTATTTAATTTTGTTTAGAGGCAAAATTTTCCGGTTGTTTATTGTAAAAAAAACTCATATTAACACTCGAAACGGGTAATGTTATGTAAATTAATCTGTAATGTTTGTATATAGGAAATTTATCATATTTTTATATTAATTTTATTTATTTAAAGTTATTTTAATGTACATTTATCAGACATTTTTATTAAGTATCTGTACTATCTAAGAAGAATCTTTATGTTTAATATACATGTCCACAAATGACTGTATTGTCTGTTAAAAAGTTATAATACTTAATTTCTTTCTTATCTTAGCTGAATTTGATAAGTAAAATTGAAAACATTAATACAACCATAGATTATGTTGTTCTCTATATTGATTTCTTGAACTAAATATTGGAAATATTAAGTTAATTGTTATGGAATACTCTTTATATGGACCCTATTTAATATTAAATTGCATAGCATGTCAATAAATAACTATCAAACTTCACCATTTGATTTGTCAGGTCAAAAAAGTTAGAAATGTCACATAAAGTTTAGTCTTTATGTGGCAATATGTATCCTTAGTATACCGTTTCTCTGCCTCTTTAAATTAAAGTCTGGTATAAAGTTCAAACTTTGCAAAACCTATTTTGAAAAAGTTTCAGAAAAATATCATAGGTTTAAAAATTGCAGCCATACAGAAATTCTAACTGTAATAACAAATATTAGAGATTTTCTGAAAAGTTTACAAGAATAGTGAACTTTTAGGTATGGTAATAGGTCACTTTTAGGTGAACATTTTGATGCCAAATTTATTTTGCTATGACAGATAATAACAAGAGTAGTAAAGGTTTTACTGGCAGCCACTCCTCACTTAAAATACGCTAATCAAGTTATTAATGTGTTTAACGGCTGATTATTTCATTTAACATAATATGAGATATTTACTAGTTCATTGTTGTCATTTTGTGCACTTGATATAAAACTTGTTTGGGTGCCAGTTGGATATTTTCGCTCCAAAGTTATATTTACATTTTTTTTTTTTTATTGAAACCACATACCACTTATAATTACAATTAGTTGGTTTACACAATTTTCTTAATTACATTTTCTTGATTAATTTAAATGAGTTGATTTATTAAATTCACTATGGAAAATCAATTGAGTTAAACTTGTATTACTTATATTAACTGATTATTCAGTGTAAAACTGAAAGGACTATATCATTGTTGTTGATTGTATTTAGTTAACAGTGTAATTTACAGTAAAAGAAGCAATAATAACATTGTAAAAACTAATAAATTCCATATCTAATAATTTGTCAGAGTATATAAAAAAACACACACATTATTAATATGTCAAATCTAAAAACGGGGGACTATAATTATGTAGAATGAAATAATATTTCTTATTATTTAAACTTTTACTAACCATTATTTATTTTTAAATGTTTGGATTTAAAGCCTTTAAATTTAAATCAGTGTAAGATACACTGTATTTTAACTCTAGAAGTGGCACACAAACCTACTGTAGTGACACAGTGTTTCAGGTTACATGTCAATCAACATTTCTGTTTCAATCTGGTTCTTGGATTGCTGATATAAATCTTATGTTATGTACTTACAGCTGAAATAATCCATTAAATTTTTAATGTATGATGTGTTTTGCATGATTGTGACAATGTCAAACGCACACTCAAATAAATAAAACATAAACCTGTATTCCTGTGCTGTGTTTTTTATTTCTTTGAATTGCACAAAACACATCACACTTAAGAATTTAATGGATTGCTTCAAGCTGTAAGTATATAATATAAGATTTAACTGTTAATGTCTAAAGCTTATTTTAACAACCAATGCTCCAAATGTAACACATTCTTGTTTTTCTCCCTTGGGGCGGCCTACTGCCATGCACTTAAGCCTCAAGGGCTTTTTGCGCACCCCGGAAACACACCATGTCTACAATTTCAGCAGTTCCACAAACCGCCGAAAACAACCTATCAGGTCCTCCTGGGAAAATTCACCACCCCTGTCCAAACTACCAAAGATGGCATACCGCTCTCTTGCTATTGAGGGGAAATCAAAGAGCAGGTGCTCAGCAGTTTCCTCCTGCTCATTACACCTTCTACAGAGCGGATCCTCCTGAAGGATGCCGACTCTGTGAAGATGCTTCCTCAGGTGACCATACCCCGTAATGAGACCAATAACCTGAGAAGAGGTTGATCTGTTTAATGAGAGAAGGTGACTGTAATACCATTCTACTCATTCTCAAGCCCAGATGCAACCTTCTTCTCTCATGCTCCGCGCAAATCCATTTCGAGACAACCCTAGAGGATTCACACCTTGGAACACCGCAAAACGGTTGAGGTGAGGGCCCGTCATAATTGTCGCTGAGCCCCGGTTGGCCAGGGCATCAGCTCTTTCGTTCCCAGGAATCCCCTCATGACCAGGAACCCAACAAACGGTCACATTGTTGATTCTGGCAAGGGAGGAAACAGCCTGATAGCAATCCCAAACCAGTTTGGATTTGATCACGCCAGAGTCCAGTGCCACCTGACTGTCCGTGAAAATATTAATTGTCTTGCTCCTATATCGCAGACGATGATTCTCACGAGCACATTCCATAATAGCTGTGACCTCCGCTTGAAAAACTGTCAGATTCGGACCCATAGGGACCACCAGCTCCTTACGTGGTCTTAATCCCAGAATTCCTGTGCCGCTTTTTGTTTTAGAGCTGTCTGTGAACCATTCAAGCTCCGCTGGTAGAAGAGGTTTCCTTCCCTCTTACTAATCATCCCTAGAGGGTACAACAATCCTAAAGGGTTTGTCAATGGAAAACTTTTGTGGCATCTGATCAGAGATCATATGCAGAGCATCCTCCTGTAATATCCTCCTCCTAATGTAACACATTAGGCCTATTCATACTTTTTCTCACAAAGCACTACAAAAACATTTGTTTAACGTTATTTTTAATATTTAAAAAACTATCAGAAAAGGTTTTTTTTTTTAATTCACCCACGAATTCCATTTTAGACCTAACTTGTGTATATACCTAAGTGTAAAATTCTCAAAATAATTCATGAACTTAATATTACTTAAAAATTAAAAGTTTATTATT
This sequence comes from Homalodisca vitripennis, assembly GCF_021130785.1. Taxonomy (NCBI): domain Eukaryota; kingdom Metazoa; phylum Arthropoda; class Insecta; order Hemiptera; family Cicadellidae; genus Homalodisca; species Homalodisca vitripennis. The sequence continues at coordinate 71,552,013 of NC_060207.1, forward strand.
TTGTTGTAGCTGTTAAACAACAAATATCAGCCCTACAGGAATTGAAGGCCTTTTTACTATCCTAAACATCGAAGTGATTTTTTAATAAAGTTTAGTTCGGTAAACATTACATTGTTTGATCCCAAATTATTGTTGACTTTATGGATACCTTTTACTTTTAATTACCAAGTACTGGAGTAATTAATCCCAGTGTACTGACTCTGTTATATCATTAAGTAAATTTATTACTCAGACAAATTCTCTATCGCTTTGATCTTTACAAAATTATCTAATCCCTGTTTGTGCAGACAAATCAAGTAAAATTTTGAGTTAGTCTTTACATGGAAATTAGTTAATTTAATGATTCTTTTTAGATTTTTCAACCAATATGATTCTATTCATTGAAAATTGTACTAATTTGAACAGTAGTTAATGGTATAAATTTATTTGGTTAGTTAAGTATATTGTATTGGTGTTTAAAAATTAATGATTATTCTAGTAATTTAAATACTGTTGTTTTAGAAGATTTTAAAATGAGAAAACTTGTTCCACTCAGGTTAGTTTCTGTATTTTCTGAAAATACAATTATACGTTTTGTAGTTTTGAGCTTACATTTATTATTTATACGGAGTTAAATGTAATGTTCAGTTCTGAGCTGTGACTTGAATAACCGTAATATTCTTGAAATGATAACTGTAAATATTTACAATATGATCTATTAAAATACATTTTAAATCATGTCACAAATATGTTGTTGTTATTTCCAACCCAGCAGGTTTTATAGGTGATCCTCACTTTTACTGATGTCATGTAAAAAAGACGAAGAATACATTATTATTCATAGCATAATTCCTTGTCTATAAATCTTACTAGTGACGTTTATGAATGTGGCTTATACATGATGTTTCTGAATCCATTAAAAACTTGTTAGGAGCGTAGACTAGGACTCAAAATATCACTTTACTCCAAAAAATCATTGGTTCACAAATGTTTCCAATCCAAGTTGCTTAACCCAAGTTTTCTCACAAAAGTAATTGTTCTATTTCTTCCATCAGATTAATAATTTAAAACAGCATCTAATTTTTGATGTTAAAATTAGATTCTGATTGTGAAACTATACTGTGTATCTGAAGTAGTTTTAGAAGTTGTTGAACATTTCGAACAGTAAAAAAATGTAACCAAAATAACAAATTCATATCTTGATTTTTTACAGAAACCGTTCTAATGAAATATGGATTTGAAGTTGAAAGAGTAAAGTCAGGTGGAAAAGGTATACCAACACCTGCACACATCCATGCCATGTTGCCCCTTTATTTTACTAAAAAATTCTATTTCCTCAGGAATGTTCTTTTGTTATGGAAAAGTTGAAATTAAATTTGTTCACTTTTTATACCCATTGTGAATATTGCAATACAAATTTGTTTCTCACTTAAATATCTTTACCATGACTCACGAGAGATATTGAGTTGAGAACGAATTAATTCGAATATTTTTATTTACAATGTTCAAGATAATAAATAGTGTTAAAGAAAAATATAACTTCAGGGATATACAATTTTTTGAAGAAACCCCTCTGGTGTGTAGAACGGTCGATATAGAAGCCATTCATATAGAGCAGTCTTTAGTTCATTTCCTCTTTTGGTCAGCAGGTTGAAGAGCTTCATTCCCATGTATGAAGGTTTCCGCTCATATAACTTCAGACTATGTGCTGGGAGGTTGTAGAGTGCAGCATTTCTGGTATTGTTGGGGTGTACATCAATGTTCCTTTGAAGATTTTCCCCATCAGTGTACATTATCACTTCTTGAATGTAAAGTGAAATAATAATGAGAATCTTCAGGGTTAGAAGGCTTCTCTACAGCTTTAACACATTAAACTGCTGACTAATTTTACCTATGAGTTGGGCTTGTGCTGAAAAGAAAAATTTTACTTTTCGATGTGTAGACACTCAAAATTATTTGTCTTGGGTACAAAAATAAAACTTTTATTATGAATTTTACCTTATTAGAAAAAATTAATAATGGACTCGTAAACGCGTCGGCAGCATATAGCATCACATATTGACGCTATGTGCTGAAGACGCGTTAACGAGTCCCAGGAGCTTTAAGTGACAAATAGCACTTGATTTAATAATAATAATAGAATGGAATTTCTTTTACTTACATCTCTGGATCGAAACACAATAATAAATTCATCACTACAAATATTTACACTATATACAGAATGTTTCTTCTAGGCGTGATAACTAGCAAAACAGTCTTGAAGACACAAAGCTGGTGTTTCTGGACAAGCTTTGCACTGGTACGTTGTATCCTTTCTTCGTCCGTTACAAGTACACACTTTACACTTTTTTCTTGCTCTGATTCCTTTGTCATTCAAAAGCAGCTTTGTAGGTAGGTGCTTCACTTCCCCTCGTTGTCTTCCTCTTCATGTTGATGTTCCCTGTCAGGCCCTAGAAGGTTTTTCACGATATCCAATCTAAAGTCCAGCACTGTCATTTTCTTGCCAATAACAAACTTGTTATACAAAATAAAAGCATTGAGGATACCCATTTGTAAAATGTGGATCAGCAGCTTTTTGTTGCCATCGCATGGTCTTCCGCTCACATGGATAGTAGCTCATGAGCTGATCCTTCCTATCCACTCCACTCATATAATTTATTATATTCTATTATAGGTAAGGGCTTAATTTTTTTTCCTTACCCCATCGGTTCACGGACAGATTCATGTCATTTTCATACTGGTTACTAATATAAACCACCTCTCTTACATCCTTCCACTTCCCTACCATTATACCATCATGGTATTTTGCCACCGTTTCGCCTTTCTTAATGTTTTTTAGTTATCACATCTTTTGATACACCTACTCTGGTCTGATCGTAGGGTTCCTGTAATGTAGGTTCTTTTCACTATAAGAGATTTTGTCAGAGAAATACTGTTGTAGAGTTGTCAGCAAAATTGAATACCTTTTCCAAGCCATGGTTCCATCAAGTGTAACACTACTTTCTCGGCATGTCCTTCTCCAGACCAAATGTCCATAGCACCTGCGTACACGGCAAACTTCATTACTAGTCCATTTGGTTCAGCAAGAATGTATAGCTTTACTCCATATTTATGTCTTTTATTTCTTAATGTATTGTTTAAACTTAAGTCTGCCTCTAAATAAGAACCATAGACTCATCTACCGACAACTCTTTACTGGGTGAGTATATACACAACATTTTGTTGTTGAAATAGTCAACAGCAGGTTTTATTTTATGTAATCGATCATTATTTTCATCACAGTAAACAACATGTAAACATCTTAAAATTAACAAAAATCGGTCTCGTGACATGTACTCACCAAAAAATGTTTTGAATAACTTGTCTGTACTCCAATAATGTTGTAAATGTGGCAAACGGACAATTCCAGTATGAAACAAAAGACCAAAAAAACACAAATCAAGAAAAACTTATCAACAATGAAGACGGACCAATTCAAAATTCAGTTTTACTCTCATCTCAATTTATAAAGAAATTAAAAATGTAATTCTGATTAAATATTTTATACTGGCTAACCATACATCCAAATTGTTAACCATATGTTATTATAAAATTAATTATTATTTAAAAATGTAAAACATTTGATAATTTGTGAAGTGCCTGATGATGGAATCTTTGATTCAGAAAGGCCTTGCACAGAATAAAAATTATATATTGGAAAATGTTGAATTTGTTTATACTAGTGATAGTACGATAAAAACCCTTTTTTCCAATGCTCTAGATTCTACATTCTACACCAAGGAATATGTTAAATTCCTGCAAAGTCAGATCTTTCCATTGACATATTCGTGACTTTTCTTTAGTTTGTTCAGATAAGAACACCTTTTCTGCGTAAACTATTGGTTTCTTTGACAATACTTTGAAGAAAACACATCATCAATAATAAGTCTAAAACCAATCTATTGGTTTATTACCTGGGTGGAGGAATTCTTAAACCCGTTGGTTCATTAAAATAAAAATGTTTTTAATTGGGGCAATTCACTCCATTGCAAAACAGGACGAGAAGCTTTTTTCCCTCGACGAGAAGTTGGTTTAGCTGAGGGTTAGACTGTTTATATGGCTAGGACCAGGTATAGCAAGATCGTTATCACTGGCAGCAGGTGATGCATTATTGGGCTCGGGCTGAAGTAATGTCAAGGACAGAACTGTTCTCGAGCGTGGTGTTATCAAACTCATCTTCATCACTTGATTCATTTCCACTCGGCCTAAAACTATCGCCACTACTATACTCATCAGATTGAGAGTCATAAAGAGCATATCTGTCGATTTCACTGATAGTTAAATTATCAGGATTACGGAAAATATGTTGGATCTTTGTCACTCATGTTTAAAACACTTCAAAATCACATAAATCAAAAACGAAAACTAACTTTCGAGTAAGGTAACCTATAATCTTCACTGTCGTAACGTCTGATTTACAATAAACCAATCAGCTAAGCTACCAATTAGGAGGAAGCAGGTGCGCGCGCAAGAACGCGTTTACGCGTCTCCCGCACATGACTCGGTTACCTGCAGACGCGTTTACGCGTCGTCAGCACTGAATGTGTTAAACAGGTTGGAGGCCAGCCAGTGTCTTCTTCTTTTTACATGGGGCAGCTTATTGCCATGCACTTAAGCCTTAAGGGACTTTTGCACACCCTTGAAGCACACCATGAGGCTGACCACTCTACGGTTTCAGCATTTCTACGAAACGCTGAAAACAACTGATTAGGTCCTCTTAGGGAAATTCGCCACCCGTGTCCAGGCTACCAAAGATGTCAAACCGCTCCCTTGCTGTTGCAGGGAAGTTAAAGAACAGATGTTTAGCAGTTTCCTCATCCTTGCCACACATTCTAGAGTGGTTCCTCCCGAAGTATACTGACTGTGAAGATACTTCCACACGTGACCATGTCCCATTATCAGACCTCTAATCTGAGAAGACACTGATCTACTTAGTGAAAGAAGGTCAGACGTCACCCTAGTGGAAAGTGACTATAGAACCATTCTGCTCATTCTTAGACCTGGATGCAGCATCCACCTTCTCTCATGTTCAGTGCGAGCCCATTCCGAGACAGCCCCAAAGAATTTGTAACTAGAAATGCCACAGAACGGTTGAGGTCCTAGCATATTGTTCAGGCTTGTTGTTGCTGTGCACCCAAAATGACATTAATTTAAAATTAGAGTAACAAATATTATTGACGACTTTGCAACATGGAAAACCAGAAAAGCTATTGTATGAATTTCTAGTCAGTCTAGTGGTAAGCCAAAAACGAAAAATAATTCAAAGAAAATTTGATTAAACGAATACTATAAATAATGTAAATACTTAAAATATAAAGTATTTGTCGATGGTAGTTAAGCTTGATGAACAGGCAAAGACATTCAAAGCCATACTGCAACTGCCTGCTGTAGCCTTTCCAGATCATGATCTGTTGGGTCCTTGATTTCATGAACCATAAAAGGTCCCACGAGTACCAAGGAAATAAAAGGTCTGCCCAGTCAGAGTCCTGTGTGACCAGGTAAGGCTATTTATGCTTGGGAGGGCACCCAACCACCTAACCTAGATCATATTTCAGTGGTATTCTTCGAACTTCAGAGACAGTAAAGTACCTAGGTTTGACCTTGGACAAGTCCTTGAGTTGGAGTGATCACCTTGGATGTGTTTTACATAGAGCAACATAGTGATGGAGACAGTGCATAATTGGCTATTCTTGGGGTCTGATGTCAGTTGTAGTTAAATAGATCTACGAACACAAGTAATGGTGCAGGGTACTATTATCAAAGCTTCATGTAACAGCTTAGTAATTCAAAATTTTCCAACATAAGCCCTAATGTAAACTTTTGGAAACTCAATATTTTAAGATTTCTTTTAATTTTAGAAACTAATAGATGAACACATATGTATAACACCAACAAAAATAAATATTTAAAGAAAAACAGTCAAACATTTATAGTTTTGAAAATAATGGAATATAACATTATTATTTTATTATATTATACAATTAGAAATAATGATTATAGTCAGACATTTTTTTAATAGTTGAGGGATGTATAAAATAATCATTGGAAAATGTTCATGTCACACACACAAAATAAGTTTTATGTATGTATTGCATTAACCCTAAATTTGCATTTCAGCACTCTGAGGCAAAGTCACAAGTTATATATAATTATATATATATATATATATATAATTATATATATATATATATATATATATATATATATAATTATATATACACACAAACAGAGTGCTGAAATGCAAATTCGGGGTATGATTTTTTTATACAGGGGAATATTTTTATACCAAGAGCAGAATCAGAATTTTAATTGATTATATTACAGTTTTTGAAACAATACAAACCCATTTGCAAATGTTTATTGACCTCCCCAGTGATTGAATATTGATTGGTTAGAGAGCTGCAGCCTTTCCTTACACTTTAGTGAAGATAGTATATAATTAGTTATGATCTTTATAGACATATTACAATAAATCAGTACATGTTTAAAAAAACATTGTTTTCCTTTTTTACTTGCTAAAAACTCTTTTAGGTAATGTGCACCTTGAGATTGAGGTGTAAGGTTTAGATACAAAGAATAACGATAAGAATTAAAAAATGAAAATTAAATTGTAAAAACAACTTACTTTTGAAGTAAAGGAATTTAAAGTAAAAGAACTATTATAACAATTATAAAAAGAGGTAGAAATAGGGTCTAAAACTGAAATTTCTACTAAAGGATGATAAATTAAAAAGTATTACATAATTTATAATAAGAATCACTGATAATATTACCTGTAACATATACTGATCATAGTTTGGGATAAAAAAACTGGTAATTTGCTTAGGAAAGTCATGCAAATTTAAATTTAACTTTTGTAAACCCTAAATGAGTTTATAATCTAGTGTGTTCTATGCAAAATAACTTAAAATGATAGTGTAGAATAATATAATAAAACAGCTGATAAAAACACATTACTCTATTTTTCTGCAAACAACCTTTGAGAGTTTATTAAAATACAGGTATATGATATTCAGTTACAAAAATCAAAACTAGTTCCTTTGTAAGATCATAGGATGGATCATTTTGTACACCCTAGTTATGTGTTGGAATCAATAGATACAGTTGTTCTATCAAAAACATCCCTGAGTAAGCTGGAAGAGATGGTGGCCAAATGTGTCTTGAAGAAGTCCGTCAACAGGCTGTCTATCTTACAACATTTGCTCCCACACTCAGAGATAGAGTGGCCAGAGTTCTATCGGTCGTTACCACTGCGTATGACCTCACTAAAGAGGATTACTCTGCCAGAGGACAGAGAGAACTATGGAGTGTCGCTCCTCAAAAAGGTACAGAAGGGATGCTCCTTTGCTCAGAATGTTCTGTATGAAACTGTTAAAGAGCTTTCATTCCAAGGTACTTACTCCTACCTAGAGTACACACTTTGTCTAGAAAATTTACATCGTTTTGATGACTTTATTCTTAAACAAGACTCTCTGGATAAGGACCAATTAATTTGTTTGCTGAAACATAAAATTACTAATTTGAAAGAGAACTTCAAGAAAACTGAATCTTATCTTTCTGGAATGATGGAACGATGCCTTGAACAAGCTGTTGTCCATGCTTATGTGGACAGTGAGACATTAATCAGAAATACTGAGGTCATCCAACAAGCAAGGTTGGATCAGAATGATTTAAAATTAAGGGAGAAAGAAAAAGCTGTCATAGCTGCAACTGATAATTACAATCTTGATGTGATTGAGGAAAACAGGATTAACTCTGAAGTTGAACACCAACTTTATTACATGACATCGGTTTTACAGAAAAGATTGGACAAAATGTCAAATCGATATAACACAGAAGTTGAAGCATTAGATGTGGCCATTTTACAGCTTAAAAGTAAGCAAGATGAACAAAATGAACGCTTTATTGAGTTATCTGAACTATATAGAGAGAGGCAAGAAATTGTTGATGTATTTCAAAAAGAAATGGACATTAGAGAAAAAGAATTAGAAGAGAAACGGATTCAAAACAGAGCTGCAATAGTTATACAGCAATGGTGGCGTCACATTATGTTTATGAGACTTATTAAGCGCAGGATTTCGATAAGAAAAAAACCTGTGAAAATACATCCTATTAAAGCAAATCAGGCTAAAAAAAAGAAAAAGTAATAATGAAATAATGATAATATATTAATTTTGAATCTAGTGTGGTAATGTACGATAAAGTTAAATAGAATATAAATGCTTTTATAGTTCTGTAATATTTGTTTTAATTTTTATATTTTCTATTAAATTGTTAGTTATTGTTTTAATGTATTAATTTACTCCTTACTAACTACTTACATAAGAAAAGCATTTAAAAATTAAAATTTCGTCAATAATTTTGAAGTTTTCAAAAAATATACAATTAAATTTAAAACATTTCATTTAATGTCTTGTTACAGAGTAATAGTAAAAAGAAATAGTATATAAATGGAACTAAGAAAATTCCGATAAGTGTTATATACAAGCCAATCATCCCTCACTATTAAAAAATATTTGTGGAAAGGGAAATTTTTACCAAGAAACATTGAAATTTTTACTGAAACACCACGGAAGACCTTCAACACACTTTACCACCTAGCATGTAAGTTTTCGAGTTCACAATACATCAAGACAAGGTTAATACAATTATATTCTTGAAATATTTCAGCTTACTGTGAAGCATATGTTAACAAATGTTTTGTAACTGTGTAAACCAGGAATCTTAGATGACAGACGTGACACTGGCTGTATAAGCCTAAGGACCGAGAGTACCACTACCTGGCTTTAGTTTTCATAATTTCTAGCAAATTAATCAGTATAACATAAAAAAGTGTATTTATACAGAAGAGGAAAGAAATTATGGGTAGGAAACTTGTACACCCTATACTGAGCGCTTTTAACACACTACCAAACTATGTAATTATGCTAGTTGCTGATATGAAAGAACTTTTGATATGAAAAAATAACTAAACACAAACAAACAACTCTACAATGTAAGAATACTTCTTGAGAAGCGATGAAAGTTTGATATACTAGACACTCTTGTCCTCACAAAACAAAAAAGGTGGAATGAGAAGAATCCCTCTCACACATCACTGGCTATGTACAGCCATGAGGGAAATGTCCCACATGCACTCAAAGTGTTAATTCACCCAACCATACGTGGGAGGGAGGGAAGGACTACCTTATCCTGTTAAACCCCGTTCTGTGGTGGTCACCTTGTTACATCTACAAAATTTCTGCTTCAGAAAACCCTTGTGATTTTCCTAAGCAGGTAAGATGTGAGATTGAAATTTCCTTACTATCTAACTGCATATGTGTAACTAGCGGGGCTTGTAGGTTTTGACTCTTCCATTGCAATAAAAATATTAAAGGTATATTATTTTTGACACAAGAAAACCGAATTTTATGAGTGCTGATGTATTTAAACAAAATCAAATAAATAGAGTGATCACAAAGCATGATCAGAGGCCCAGAACTCAGCAATGAGACAGATCAATAACTGAGTACTCAATTTGTATTTGCATTTATTTCAATGGTTTTGCATTTTACAGAAAGTCATAACAACAAAGAAATGAATTAAATTGAACTTCACCATTAACTAAACAAGAAATTATAATAATGGAGCTTGCATGTGGGTGTATCTCTGTTAACACAAATCTGAAATGAAAAACTCAGTTATAACCTCTTTGAAAAGAGATCTTCTTATTGAAAAAGTCAACTTCTGTAGGGATTACATAGCCGACTGTCTGTATCCTGGGCATCGTTCTGTTGTGGCTGAAGAGGGACTGCTGCCGCAGTCTCACGAAAAGCTCCTGGGACTAGGTTACAGTAGGCACTCACAGGTTGATTCTCTCAAGCAGTTGTGGACAGTCAATGAGGGAGTTCAAGATCTTGTATAAGAACATGGTATCCTGAATCCTTCTTTGAGCATCCAGTAACACAAGTTCATGTCCACTGCCATCTCTTCGACCGACAGTGATAATTGTGATTTATGACCAGGGTTTATAGCTTTTTGTGCAGGTATTCTTTTTAGTAAACCTAAAGTGTCTTGTATCAAAATACCCTGCATAATATTTCTGTCAGCAATAAGACATATACATGGTAATCAACTCAAGGAGGTCACCATTCAGATATCAGAAAATATTAATTTACAGTTAACTTTGAATCAGGATCTTTGGCTTAAAATTTTACACTTATTAAAATCTTGTAGTCAAAATGTTTAAATTCTGTGGCCATTTCCAATAGGATAGTCAAGTTTTAAATTTCTTATAGAAATTCCTTTTCTCTGATGGTGTTAAGTATTATTGCGTTAAATAACTTGTTTTTATTGCCTAATATGAAAAGGCTACTTTTATTGAACAATAATTATGTATATATTTTTTGGGCAATTTATACTCTATATTTGCCTTTATTTTACTAAACTGTATATACTGCATTAATTCTATATCTCTTTCTGCGGCCTAGTGCCTACAATACCATTCCTTACTGGATTAAAATATTCACGTACAGTGACAGACCAATGAACCATTGTTTCACGAATCAGCTGTTTACTGTACACTCACCAACCAATCACAACGGTTGACTTATCAAGGCTCCGTGTTATTGCCCACCTTGCAAGCGACGGCACGCTTGACCAGTACAATAAAAATCCCGCCTGGGGCACGTACACTCTCAGCCACTGCTGACCATACTTACTCAACACGTGACTTTATGCCCCATGTGTTACTCTCTCACTTAAATATTAGTTTTTATCTCTATTTGTTGCACATTTACATTAACATTAAAGTCAGTGCTCTGGATTGGCAATCCCTACCAGAACGTCTCTGCTCCCGGACACCCGCGTCTACCGTGCTCTACAGGACTGGCCACAGTGTTATGAACTATTCGTTTGCGGTCGTATTGTGCGTGAGTGAATCCGTGAAGGACATCTTCCGTCTTCACGCCTGCCTACAAGACAGCAGCCTATTTCCACACTTCTTGATCACAACCTGGCCCTCAACAACAGCAGACTACGGTTACCCCTCATGAAAACAAAGGTAACTGTTTATTTTTTGCACTTTATTTGAATATGCACTGTTCATAAACTCATTATGTGTAACCTGGTGAACTCTTGTTAAAATCAGTGTGCTCGGCGTCTTTACGGCCTAGTGTAAAGTGGTCCTTCTTAATCGAGCCTCTAAAATTTTATTTCACGGTTCTCATAACCAAACTCCATTCTTTTCATGGTCCTTAGCGAGCCGGATAATAAGAATTTTAGTCCATTGATGAATATCAGTGCAATCTCAACTCTTATAAGCTCTATGCAGTGCATATTTCAAAGCGTGGTTTCAGGTTCTTTCACGATTGCAAAGTCCATGCAGCTGCAGAGCAACGTGCTCGGCAGTTGGTAAACCTGGGTTCCGGTCCCTCTCCACTCATATCAGCTGTGACGTCGTGATCATATCAGCTGTGGTGCTCCGCTCTGTCGACTGCATTGTTTTGTTGACAAACAAGCTTTCAGACTGTCACAGCACAGGTGAACTGATTACTGTTTAATGGTTACCGCTTCTCAATACTTGTTGGTTATCAGCCCTACTTGTAATACGCATTATTCTAAGCAGGTTACGCTTCCTAAATATAAACAATCTTGGTTATTGACACTTTACCTTGAGCAGGACTCTATACCTACGAGCACCCTTATTGCAAAATTAAATGTTTATTTTGTCAACACTATATTCTAGTCTCAGCTTAAACAGAAAAAAAGCTACTTACTGCTCACAATTGTTTATTATAATTTCTATTTGAACATTGCTCACGCATATGTATGCATGGTTTATGGTTACTGTCACAACACTACCATACTTTTCCACTGACAGTTTACATGTAGTACGTGCGCATACTGTTTCCAGAGCCTCTGCTACATTATAGCTGAATTTAGCTCAACAGTAACCTTAATTGTTGTTTATTATTTAATAACAACTTGTCTTGTTTACGTTTTGCCATAATAACAGTTTATTTTATTTTCTCAAAACAAAACTATACTATAGGCCTATACGAGCCTACTCTACTTATTGAATTATTATTGAGTTTTTACCTCAAAAAACTAAACAAATATTTTTTAAATTGTTTTTCATTGTATTATATTGTTTAGATATTCTTATTTCTTGGGGAAAATACTTCAGAGGAAAATAATTTAGTTTCTATTTTTTATCACTGTCTCAATTCAAGAGGACAATATTTTGTTTACTTTTCACCTTTGAAGTTTTACTCAAATTGATTTCTACAAACACTTTCAACATGGCGATGTCTCTTAAAGTGGCCAATGCAAAGCGAGAACACCTCTTTTCTCAGATACAAAGTATCTATGATTTAACTAAGAAGACTTCCGATCCAAATATACTTCAGCAGTTGCTTGTCAGTGCTAAATCTACTCAGAGACTTAGACAGGAATTTTCAGCAATATTAGACTTGTGCCACGAGTTGGAATTAAAAGTAGATGCCGACTATACACCTAACTATTCCGCATTAGCGAGCGTGGACGAGTTAGTTGATTACGTTTCTGCTAACGTGCTTATGATTGAGACCAAGAGACAAGCTAAAGCTAATAAAAGCGAAACTATTCCGCCTGCCTCCCCTCAAGTCAACGTCCGGCTACCGAAATTGGAATTAAAAACTTTTGATGGAGCTGCCTTGGACTTCTGTACGTTCACCAACGTTTATGAACAAGCCGTACACAACAATGCGCACTTAAGCGATGTAATGAAATTTCAGTATCTCTTGAGCGTGCTTTCAGGCGAACCACTCTCTCTGATAAAGTCGCTAAATATAACTGAGCAAAATTATGCAATCGCTTATCAGCTGCTGAAGGATCGCTACCATAATACTAGGCGTCTACTCACACTACATTTAAATCAAATACTAGACCTTCCTGTCATCTCCAGCACATCTGTGAAGAATATCCGTGCTTTCCTTAATCTTTTTCACGAACATACGCAATCACTTAAAGCATTAAACAATGACATCACTAGTAACAACCCACTTCTCTCAGCCTTGTTATTACGCAAGATAGATAATCGGATGGTCACCCGCGTAGAACAGTTTCGAAAAAAGGAAGAGCTTCATACTTTGCCCTCGGTTGAACAAATAATTGAGTTTCTCAACCAGGAATGCAGCCAAATTGAGGACAGTAGTCTACATGACAATATTGTGGACCCCAAGAACGCTTCAAGTTCTTATTTTGGGTTAAAAATCAGATATGATAAGCCCAAATCGTCTCTTAAAAACGTGAGCTTGTCAGCGGCTTCCTCTCCACCCTCCTCGGCCTATAAACAAGGCCCATCATGTTTTTATTGCCATCAGAGCGGTCATACAATTTATGGCTGTCCCAGCTTCGGCCAAAAGACACCTCAAGAACGGCACGGGATTATTAAACAGCAAAACCGCTGTTCTTCTTGTTTGGGGACGCACAGATTAAGTGAATGTCAGTCTAAATTCACGTGTCGAACATGTCGTGGTCGTCATCATACCTTGCTACACTTCACTGATCGGCCAACGCGGTCCAGTGTTAGTACGTCGAACCGCGTTTGTCCCGTTGTGGAGAACGGCCGTGACGGCGGCCGGCCTACGCAGAGCAGTGCAACACCTGCACCTGCTGTCCGCCCCCCGCCTGCGACCACAGCGCTCTCACCTCCTAGCCCGGCCGAACACACCACACTACACGCTCATGGCACACTGCATCGAGACCTCGCCCCTAGTACCACGGTTCTTCTGGGTACTTCTCTTGTCAAGCTCACCGCCTCTAACGGACAAGCTTATGTCTTTCGTGCCTTAATTGATTCAGGAAGCATGCTAAATTTTATTAGCGAGAAAGCCTCCCAACTGTTGGGTACACAGCGCCGTCCGGCCACTATTAATGTCGCCGGCCTTTCTCAAACCTCTGCTCACACACGCGGATTTTTAACTCTGGGCGTGGAAACTCTTGCTGGCCACCCAGTTGCCGCCCCGTACTCGTTCCACATATTGCCACAAATCACTGTAGACCTCCCACGAGTGCAAATATCTCAGGAGGTCATGAATAAGGTTAAAAATATTACACTGGCTGATCAAACCTTCCACCTCCCTGGTGCCATTGACGTGCTTATTGGTGGAGCGCTATTTCCACATATTCTTACTCACGAGACCTACTCTCTTGGTCTCAATTTACCTCACGCCCTGGGCACCTGTTTTGGTTTCGTGCTGATGGGGACGGCTCCCTGCACACCACTGACGCAGTCTGTCTCTACTATGGCTGTCTCTCTTCTCTCGACTGCTGAGGTGGACCTCCACGCCTCTCTGCAGCGTTTCTGGACACAAGAGGAACTGCCTGCTCCCAGTAAAAGGTCTGCAGAGGAAACTCAGTGCGATGCATATTTTTCTACCACGCACTCCAGGGACCGTGAGGGTCGATATATGGTCCGCCTCCCTTTCAAGGACACCAGTACTCATCTGGGAAGTTCTAAAGTTCATGCTGAAAGTAGACTCTATTCACTCGAGCGCAAGCTCCACGCTCCCACTAATGTGGAGTATTATAATTTATATTCTGATTTTATACATGACTATCTCTCTCTAGGCCATATGCAGGGCTGCCCTACGCCTGACTTAAGCACTCCCCACTACTTTCTGCCACACCACGGTGTTTTTAAGGCACAAAGTAGCACCACCAAACTACGCGTCGTTTGACGCCAGTGCCAAAACCAGTTCCGGACTCTCTCTCAACGACACTCTGTTGACCGGACCTAAACTGCAAAATAATATTTGTGACATTCTTCTGCGCTTCCGCCTTCAGAACTTAGTGTTCTCTTGTGACATCAGACGATGTACCGCCAAATCAAGGTGCATCCTGACGATCAACATTTCCAACTGATCTTATGGCGTGATCACCCCACCGACTTGATGTCCACGTTCAAGCTCACGACAGTTACCTACGGCCTGAACTGTTCACCCTACTTGGCCATCAAAACGCTACATCAATTGGCAGAAGACGAAGGTCACCGCTACCCCCATGCTGCTGAGATTCTCAAGCACCAGAGCTACGTCGACGACCTGATCTGCGGAGCTGAGACTGAATGAAGAACTCGCCGCTGAACTTCAAGATCAACTCATCAAACTCCTTCGGCTCGGTGGCTTTGAGCTCCGGAAGTGGGTCTCGAACTCTCCGAGACTTCTGCAACACCTTCCTGAAGATTATCGGGAAATCCCAGTTTTTCTGCAACCCTCTCAGGAGCCTCATTTCTCTATTTTGGGCCTAAAATGGACCCCTCTGACTGACACTTTTACGTTTAATTTTAATTTTTCTTGTGAAAACCCCACTAAGCGTAAAGTGTTAAGTCTCATTTCTCAAGTCTATGACCCCTGTGGTTTTTTTGGCGCCTTGTATAATGCTCGCAAAAAATATCATGCAACTCGTATGGATTTCTGGCATAGATTGGGATGATCCGCTCCCTCCAGAAATATACCAAAAATGGCACGCCTTTTTATTTGAACTTAAGCACATTGCTACTATTACAATTCCTCGTGCTATCCCCTACTCTGCTGCTACTCACTGGGACTTGCACGGTTTCTCTGACGCCTCAGAACTAGGCTATACTGCTGTAGTCTACATCCGCTCTACCTCCAATGACACGGTGCACGTAAGCCAAGTTATGGCTAAAACTCGCGTCGCTCCTCTCAAAAGAGTGACGCTGCCCCGACTGGAGCTATGCGCAGCTCATCTCCTGGCCCAACTAATGAAATATTGTGTTACTCAATTAGCTCCCACCCGCAAGTTTGGTTCTATTGTTTGCTGGTGCGACTCGACTGTGACCCTCGCGTGGATCAAAACACCTTCTTATCGCCTCAAAACCTATGGCTAATCGTGTGGCGCAAACTCAAGAGCTTGTGGCTGTGGATTGCTGGCGCTACATACCCAGTGCTTCCAATCCTGCTGACTGCGCCTCCCGTGGGATCCTTCCCTCTCAATTGGTGGATCATCCCCTTTGGTGGCATGGACCCGACCGGTTGCGTCTCCCCTCCCCGGCCTGGCCAGATACTGATTCCAGCCTGGACTCGGTCTCTCTGGAGGAGCTAGGGGAGCTGAAGCATTCCACTCCTGTCATTGCCTTGGCCACAGCACCGCCTACGTGGGACCTCCTCATCCAGTACTCTTCCTGGAGGAAATTGTTGCACGTGATGGCCTACGTCTTGCGTTTTATTCACAACTGTCGTTCACCAAACCGCCACTTCGGACCTCTGTCCAAGAACGGGACTCCGCCCAGCTGCGAATTTTCAAGACCGTGCAAGAGGAAGCTTTCACTGAAGATCTGGCTCTATTGCGGGACCGAAAGACGTGTTCTACCAGACTTCAACGCCTCGCCCCATTCCAGGGTCCGGATGGACTTCTCCGCGTCAGCGGCAGACTGCGCCACGCTGACCTCCCGCCGAACATGTCTCACCCGTGCATCCTGCTCATTGACCATGTCTATGTCAAACATCTCCACGCTGGCGCGCAGCTTACTCTCTCTCTCTCTGCTCTCCCAGCAAGTCTGGTTCCTCTCTGCACGCAGCGTGGTGAGATCTCGCATTTTTAGATGCCTCACATGTTTTAAGAATCGGCCTAAAAATAACGCCCCTCTCATGGACGACCCCCCCAAAGCTCGCATTACTCCAGCCCGAGCTTTTCTCTCCACCGGCATGGACTATGGTGGCCCCTTTTCGCTCAAGGTCCATAATTTACGCTCTGTCCGCATTATTAAGGCCTATATTTGTATTTTTGTTTGTATGGTTACGAAGGCCGTTCACATTGAGGTGGTGACGGACCTGTCCACCGAAGCTTTCCTTGGTGCTCTCACTCGCTTCGTTTCTCGTCGTGGCCTGTGCACAGACCTTTATAGTGACTGTGGCACAAACTTCGTAGGTGCTAAAAATGCCCTACACAAAATCCTCACGGCTGACCAGCGCAAAGCCCAAGACTTTGCTGCTGACAGTTCAATTAGATTCCACTTCCACCCTCCTGCTGCTCCCCATCAAGGTGGAATTTGGGAAAGTGCCATCAAGAGTGCTAAACACCATTTAAAACGTGTCATGGGACTCCACATACTAACTTTGTCTCAATTCATGACGCTCACAAGTCAGGTTGAAGCGATGCTCAACTCCCGCCCGCTCACCGCTCTCTCCAGTGATCCCAGCGACCTTCTCCCATTGACGCCTGGACACTTCTTGATCGGCTCTCCTTTGGTTTCCGTGCCTGAAGAGAACTTGCTGGACATAACCACGAACCGCCTTTCTCACTGGCAGCTGGTTAAAGCGCTGCACCAATGTATCTGGAAGCGTTGGCAGCGAGAATATCTCCAGACTCTTCAGCAGCGCCTCAAGTGGAGCACTCCTTCCCGCAACCTCCAACCTGGAGACCTCGTCCTGGTGCATCAGGATACTCCCGCTCTCTCTTGGCCCCTTACACGGGTCACTGATGTCACTCCAGGACAAGATGGTACAGTTCGAGTGGTACATCTCAAGACCTCAAGTGGAACTCTCACTTGTCCAGCAGTGAAGGTGTTTCTCTTACCTCATCTCTACAATTAATTAACTGTCTCTCTACCACCGCCTATAACCTTTGTAATTTGAGCCTATGTTGCTCTTTCTCTCATTGAATCCCAAGGTGATTCAAGGCGGCCGGTATGTTAAGTATTATTGCGTTAAATAACTTGTTTTTTATTGCCTAATATGAAAAGGCTACTTTTATTGAACAATAATTATGTATATACTTTTTGGGCAATTTATACTCTATATTTGCCTTTATTTTACTAAACTGTATATACTGCATTAATTCTATATCTCTTTCTGCGGCCTAGTGTCTACAATACCATTCCTTACTGGATTAAAATATTCACGTACAGTGACAGACCAATGAACCATTGTTTCACGAATCAGCTGTTTACTGTACACTCACCAACCAATCACAACGGTTGACTTATCAAGGCTCCGTGTTGTTGCTCACCTTGCAAGCGACAGCACGCTTGACCAGTACACTAAAAATCCCGCCTGGGGCACGTACACTCTCAGCCACTGCTGACCATACTTACTCAACACGTGACTTTATGCCCCATGTGTTACTCTCTCATCTAAATATTAGTTTTTATCTCTATTTGTTGCACATTTACATTAACATTAAAGTCAGTGCTCTGGATTGGCAATCCCTACCAGAACGTCTCTGCTCCCGGACACCCGCGTCTACCGTGCTCTACAGGACTGGCCACAGTGTTATGAACTATTCGTTTGCGGTCGTATTGTGCGTGAGTGAATCCGTGAAGGACATCTTCCGTCTTCACGCCTGCCTACAAGACAGCAGCCTATTTCCACACTTCCTGATCACAACCTGGCCCTCAACAACAGCAGACTACGGTTACCCCTCATGAAAACAAAGTTAACTGTTTATTTTCTGCACTTTATTTGAATATGCACTGTTCATAAACTCATTATGTGTAACCTGGTGAACTCTTGTTAAAATCAGTGTGCTCGGCGTCTTTACGGCCTAGTGTGAAGTCCTTCTTAATCGAGCCTCTAAAATCTTATTTCACGGTTCTCATAACCAAAATCCATTCTTTTCAGATGGATTTGGGTTTTACATGCAATTCTAACACTTTTATTCTTGGCGTTATTTTTATATACTTAACTCTTTAGCTGCGAGGAGCACAAAAAGTTTCAGAGACATACTTTTCAACAATTTATTAAAATTGCATGTTTTACCTTTTGCAAACAATAAAATTTAGCTCAAGAGTGTATTTTTTTAATGAAATGTTAAAAAGCTCTTACAATTTCACTAATACTTAATATTATACAAACATAATTATTTACACTAAACATTCTGTAATTGACAATTTTTTTTTTCTCTAACGGTTTTTAAGATATCGATTACATATAAATCACATAAGAATTTTTCGATCACCAAGAACTGGTGAAAGGAATGCTGAAAGAAGTTGAAACTTATTAAAAAAAATTAATTCTATAAATCTCAGCTAAACTCATTCATTGGTCAGTTTGATACACCATTTCGTTTCAATAGGGGCGGCCGTTCAAACTTTTTATCTGAGGACATAATTAAAAAACCCAACATCTTCCTGGAACAAAAGCCAGTTGGACAATTTAGCACAATTTGTTTTAAATGAATTGAAAGTCCTAAAAAGAAGTTGGTATTTGATTAAAATATTTAGGAGCAAGGTATTGGAAAGAATGACTAAACATTTCGTTAATAACAGAACATGTCAGCATTTGATCCCCCAAATAGTACTGATATATAATCGGGTTCTTGATATGATGAAAAGTTATCACAGAACATTTCTTCACATTGAGCTTCATGCTGTTCAGGCTACACCAATCCTCAATAGCGATTAAATCCTCCCGGAGGAATAAACAGTTCAACCGAGATCCAACCCCCTGAACTAACTTTACTTTGTCTGCAAACAGAAGATGACTACTTCTCAGCCTCATTCCAATATTGTTAATAAAAATTATAAAGAGCAGTGAACCCAAGTGAGACCCCTGGGGAACTCCAGATGTTATCCCGAGAACTCATGAGAAAGACATCCCATAAATTTGATCACAAGTCTCCCCCGATTGTATAAATAGCTAGTAAACCAGTTGAACGAAGGGCCAACTATACCATAGGCTTCAAGTTTAGACAATAAATGCTTGTAACTCACTCTGTCAAATGCCTTAGAAAAATCCACATATATAACGTCAAGGTTTTCTTACTACTAAAGGTTTTTATAGCTTCTTAATGAAGGATCACAAGGTTGCTGACTGTAGATCTTCCAGATGTAAACCCATGTTGGGTAGGGTTCAGTAAGTTCCTACAAAAGAGGGTTGATCTTGATTATAATAAGTTTTTCAAATAACTTTGCCATTGCTGTTTGGATTACCACTGGTCTGAAGTTAACGCCTTTTTTCGTTCCAGACTTGTATATAGGAACCACATACCCAGTCATCAGTACATATGGAAAAAACCTGTTCTGAGGGACTCCTTGAAAAGAAAAGTCAAAGGACTACATAACAAAACTCCACAGTACTTTAAAACCGTTGGAGGTATCATATCTGAGCCACTACTCTTGGAACTATCAAGCTCTCCCATTGTTTTAAAACTTCATCATCAGTGAATGAAAGTTGACGAAGGGTAAAACAAGAGTTGTATCTGTACTCTCCAACAGGATCTGAAGTGGAAGAAAACACAGATGAGAAGAAGTTAGCATAGAAATCACATATCTCCTGAGGATCAGATGAGGAGTTTCCATCATAAGTCATCACAGTTGGAATTGGTTCCTATCTATTGGTGTTCCTAACCAAGCTCCAGAATATTTTTATATTATCTAATATACTCTCATGCTCATACTCAACATAATTATTATAGCAGGCTTTAGACAGTAAATGACAATGACTTCTTATTCTAGAAAAGTACAGATAAGTACAGTGATCAAGTGACTGTTTATAAAGTTTGTGCAATCTCTTCTTCTCAATGACAAGATTTATTAATTCGGTAGAAAACTAACAGGGAAACCTAGAACATTTAATCTCTTACTAGGAATGTGAGAAAAAATTAACGATTTGAGAGATTTGCAAAACATTCCAAATAATTCATTAGTCTCTGAAATTCTGAAAAATTGGGACACCAAGATAAAAAATATACAATGTATCAAGTATATGTCTCCAGGAGAGTTCACTTCTGGTTGATTTATACCTTTCGATTTAACCTACACTGAGTATAGTAAAGCCTGCCACTTAAATAAGGACAATTTTATGGATGTCTAGGAGTGGCACATCATTAACCGTAAATGTCTAGATATTGCGGTGCAAGGGTTGATCAATGGTCTAGTCTACTGCGGGAGATGACTGTGTTAAATGCAGTCCAGTCTTAAGCTAGACTAGACATAGCACATAGCAAAGCGTGCTAGCTCTACCCGCTTTGACTGGAAAGGCTGGTACAGAGCTGGCCTCCTCTTACTTGTTCTATGTATATCTTGTTAATAAGTAAACGTAAATATCCTGTTAGGACTAATTGTAATGAAAGGTTTCTCAGCTTCTTGTAAAGAAAAACAAAAAAATGTTAATGTTATATTGAATTTAAAATATTTTTATATTTAAGGATAAAAAATTCAAGGCACATAAAGAATTAAATCCAAATTATTATTTTTTAAAATTTTATTCTTTAACTATAAATATTTATAAAATATTTAAAGTTTCTTTAAACATTAGCATTTTGATATTTTACAATTACAATTACTATTAACAATTTGTATAAATTTTAAGACAGGAGTATAACTTTTGAAACTTATCTTGACAGAATAGAGAATCAGTGTTGTCTTATTTTTATTTATTGCCCAGGGTCATGTTGCTACGGTAGTCTAGCAGTTTGTACCTTCAAAATGAACAGGTGCCAGCCGCAGTAAATTAACAAAACCTTGAACTCTGTATTAGAAATTAAACATTTGTAATAGCGATTTACAAATTTACAAGCAAACGATAATTCAAAACTTTAAGAGCTCCATTTAACGTGATCAAAGAGACTCTTTTGAACCACTCGGTAAAAAGTAAAAGTTAAGATGGTCATTTAATAAACAAGTTTTAATATGGGTCTAAAATCTCAATACCTATCTTATATGAAAATTTGATCTTAATTGGGGGATCTCAAGTTTCTGAGTTATGAAATTTTAAATTTGTAATTGGGTTGAAGACCTCCACTAACCCCTGACATCTTGCCTGGTCCGTTTGTCTTATGTCCCATCCAGGACAAAACTACTTGTTTCTGTACTTTTTGACCCTATAGTAAAGTGATTCACTTTACTAACTAAATTATGTGTAAACAGTAGTTGCAACGCAACGACTCGATCTACTATAATTTTGCGGAACAAACAACCGCCTCTCCCCCCCCCCCATCTGTGGCTCTGTAAACAGGTTAACCTCTGATACAAGGGAATGTGACCGAACATTCGAGATCCCTGAGAATAACAAAAGGGATAATAGATGGATAGCATCATTGGAAAGAGAGCGCTCAGTGGGTAGGGTTTGCTCCTTTTATCTGGCCCACTCCGCCTCTCCTTACATTAACGGTGAGTTGGCACTGTGACCTTACACTACTTGTAGCTGTTCTTTTCTTCTGCACGTCTGTCCTCTCTAGTAAGTTCTCGAATTTAAATGTTTTTGAAACAAGAATAACCATATAAGCAGTAGTAGCAACGCAGCGAATGAGTTGAGCTCCAGAAGTGAACTTGTTAAGAGACAGAATTAATTGGTAATACTCAAGATTGTGACAGTTGGAATTGTGTTAATAATTATTGACCGTGTCAGTATTAAATAGACTCATAACTGATAGACAATATAATCACTAGTGTTATTGCCATAGTATAAATTAGTGACAGTTTTATAAACAAATAGTTTGTTTAAAGCGAGATTAGTTTTAAGTTTGTAGATATTATATTTAGATTTATTTTTAAGATAAATAAATATTTAGTGGATTCAATATTCACAGAGTGTTGCTTTTAAACTAACCCTTAAAACTAAATTTCAGCTCAAATACAAAACAACTTAATACACAAGCACATTATTTGCAAACAAAAACTAGGGTAAATAATAATAATAATGTGTTTTAAATAGTGCTTTATTGTGAAAATTTGCTATCTAAAAGTGAAAAATAATACTGCTTATATTTAACAAATAAAATATAATATATCACAAGTTGAGTATCACTGGACAGTCAGGTGCTGTTAATGGACGGATGTGTTAATATATGGATAATAGAGAGCTAAGTAAGCTCTAGGCTGGCACATCAGCAGATGTCTGGGGAACAGTTCTGCAGAATGGACAATAGCCGTGTTGCAAGATCTTCATTTCCAAGTCATCAGTGTGAAACACCTATACGGATCACCTAGTTAGTTACAGGTTAAATTAAAAATATACATAACATTATAAACCTTAATATCTTCACAGCTGGTATATGCTAATTGAGACAAACTTCTCGCACTGTGCTTGTGCGCCATAAGGCACCTGCAGCAGTCAATATGTGAACTACAGTGCAGTAATTATCTACCTATAATAAATGAAGTTAACACCTTCCCTGCTGGTATATACTAAGTGAGACCAACTTCCCGCACTGTGCTTGTGCGCCATAAGGCACCTGCAGCAATCAGTATGTGAACTACTGTGCAATAATTATCTACCTATAATAAATGTAGTTAACACCTTCCCTGCTGGTCTATACTAAGTGAGACCAACTTCTCGCACTGTGCTTGTGCGCCATAAGGCACCTGCAGCAGTCAATATGTGAACTACTGTACAATAATTATCTACCTATAATAAATGTAGTTAACACCTTCCCTGCAGGTCTATACTGAGTGTGACCAACTACTTGTACTGTGCTTGTGCGCCATAAGGCACCTGCAGCAGTCAATATGTGAACTACTGTGCAATAATTATCTACCTATAATAAATGTAGTTAACACCTTCCCTGCTGGTCTATACTAAGTGAGACCAACTTCTCGCACTGTGCTTGTGCGCCATAAGGCACCTGCAGCAGTCAATATGTGAACTACTGTACAATAATTATCTACCTATAATAAATGTAGTTAACACCTTCCCTGCAGGTCTATACTGAGTGTGACCAACTACTTGTACTGTGCTTGTGCGCCATAAGGCACCTGCAGCAGTCAATATGTGAACTACTGTGCAATAATTATCTACCTATAATAAATGTAGTTAACACCTTCCCTGCTGGTCTATACTAAGTGAGACCAACTTCTCGCACTGTGCTTGTGCGCCATAAGGCACCTGCAGCAGTCAATATGTGAACTACTGTGCAATAATTATCTACCTATAATAAATGTAGTTAACACCTTCCCTGCTGGTCTATACTGAGTGTGACCAACTACTTGTACTGTAAGTCTGTGCCATAAAGCATCTGCCACAGTCAACGTGTTAAATGTATAGACCGGGTAAACCTAAATACAGGAAGATAGAGGCAGTTGTAGGAATTAGGGTTCAAACAGCGATGGGAAGATTATTCTTATAAATTTCAGTAGTTTGTTTGTTTGCCATAATTTTTTATAATGTTAAATTCATTATGCACTAATAATCAAAATAATGAGAGGACATTTAAACAACTCTAAATGCATATAGAATGGGTACACAGTCATGTCCAGGAATATGTTTGGTCACTAAAAATTTTCCTACAGCACAATTATTTTGTGGTAAATTTTTACCACACCTACTGTACACCTACTTTTTAATACCAATAATATTTTTATATAATTTAAATTAAAAACAAAACAAGATGTAGTAAATATTTATTATTCCATCAATAAGTGTAAGATTCAAAACCTATAAAAAATTTACTCAAAACTTTAGATCAGAGGTTCAGCAAATTAAAACCTAAAGAAATATAAAATTAAATATAAAAATCTATTTTTACCCATGTTATATAATGTTTACCACCTGCAATGTACATTTGGTAACAGTTATCTCTTTCTTTGATCATGACTGGTCCTTATTTATTCACACACGTACAGATGGCTATTCTTGTATAAAACCCTTTATAAAGACTAAGTCGTACTAAAATGAATATCTCCTAGAAACATTGATTTTGTTTAAAACAAGTTAAATATAAAATTGAATGCAATGAATACTTTTAACACACACAGTAAGAGGCATGGTAATGAATTCATAAAGTGATTAATAAATTTTACAACAATATGGTATGGTACTTGGGAGTACCTGAAATGTCTACGCTGTAACCAACCTTATTGCATGATGTACAGACAGATATTTGTAACTCGGGGAGCAGATTGCGGTAGAACTGGTAGCGGAGGGGAGGAGGCCATCGACACACCACCACAGTACTGGGCTCCATAGCCTGCAGTGTAGAGCGGTTCACCAACACAGGCTCAAACTGCTCTACTTCTGACTGAAATATACAAATAATACAAATTCAATAAACAAAATATCTACTATGCAATAATATACATACAGAGTGCTATTGGATTCAAACACTCAGAAATTCAGATTTTATAGATAGATATAGAAGGCCACTGAAATGAAAGCAGCACAAGTCTACTAATGTTGGCTCACAAATGTTGATTGCACCTTTTAAATAATGACAACACCCCTATAGCTGTGAAACATATCAAAGTTAATTTTTATAATATTTAACTACTAAACTACGACATGCATGCATGCACTTTGACGAGAAAAGCCATTTGTTTCACGTGAGTTTATCATTCTAAAATGCTATAAGAATGTCACGTTTAGGAACAAGGAACACTGAAGATAGCACTGAGATTCTGCACCCAGTAGATTACACAATTAGAATATTAACAGAATAGGCACTGCTATTGGGATCTATGACATGTATATTATTGGAAAATGTTGTAGACAATGATGTTGGAAACATAGAACTGCACTAACTACAGCACAAGCACATTGTTAGGAGCGTATAATATGTATGGAGGAATGTAACTTGAGTCATAACAAGTACCAGGGTTGTGCTTGTGGTAGAATAATTAAGTGATTGCCACTATTAAAGTTTTAGCCTATATCACAAGCCCCCGCCGCTAAATGCCATCAAGACAGATTTTCATTAATGTTTCTTTATCTGAGGAAAGTAGGGGTGGAACATCCATGTTATCCTCATCCCCTACCACAGCTATCAGGGTAAAACCAGTCTGCAGCAGTCTTCGTTCTAGTACTTTACAATCATTAAGTTAATGTGTGAACATTTTGCTAAGGTGTATATAAAGATGTACTGTCATTGTTGACTGATGTGAGCCTATTTGCTAACAGGCATATATTTACTTTATTATTTGTACTTGCAATTCTCTTTGTCCTTCAATACGTTTAATAAGTCTGTGTTATAGTGGCAGGAGAATAAATTAGTGGCAAATTTCTAATTAATGTTTTGTTTAGTCACGGTACAGCTTGAAATGTTTCCATTTGCAATCTTGAAGGAAATATATAGTTTTTATTTATAACAATTATTTTTATGTAAAAAACTGTGTGTTAAAGACAATGAACTACCAAAGAAACTTGCTCATGTTTTGAAAGATTTACCTAATTTTTATCTTTTGTATGGCTATTTATACAAGTTGTGAGCAAATTGTCACAAGGCGTGTACTCATGCAACATCAGCGGAACGTGTAATGATATGTTAAACATCATCTATCAATATGAACATGAAAAATCTCCTATTTCAACCCCATAGGTTAAAATAGATCAAAATGTATGAATGAAAACTGATCAAAAGCATAACAGCAGTTGATATTTAATGCATGGTAAATTACAACTGCCAGTTCATAACAGGAAAAATGTATTGTAAATTACGACTTTACCAGTTGCAGGGTTAACAATTAAATTTTCAGATATAATTTATATGGATCAGCAGCATTATTATCCATATTCAGTTGATTTTTATATTTGGCACTGACTGTAAATAACATATCTATGAAGAATTTTTTTAAATTTTGTGCTGAATACTTGAATGTGTCCCTCATTTTCATATAAAAAGTGAGCGATTTTTGCAAATATATTTATCTATAAATCAATTGAGTCCGTGTTTGTGGCAAAGCATTGCAAACATATAATTTCAAAATTTTACAAACTTTTTCTGTGATGGATGTTTTTTTAGTCATTTATTATTTTGTATGAGTAATGTCACTGTCTCACCACGGACATTTCCCGATCCTGAGGTAAGGTTCATGTCCCAATCACAACAATAATTTAAAATGAAATTTGTAAGTCTTATGAAGTTAATCCATTGGAAGGAATGGAGAGATCTATCCATCCGGATGAGACTACTGAGGTTCCGCGAGGTGACTTCAAAACAAATAATGGAAGACAGCGGGGTGACTATCATTGGGACCATGAAGGAACTGGAAAACGTAACAGATAGGGACATATATAGGCGTAGGCCTACAATTTTGATGATTATAACGGACTGGACAACAGTAGGTCTGTTTGTAAAATACTTGATTTTCCTTACACATCGATGGGTAGGAAATTATCTAATACACACTATCTGCTGAGTGATTGCAGCACTAAATGGAAACATTATAGACTGACTGAAAATCAGGTTAAATCAGGTTTTCTTACAGGTTAAGTGTAAGAAAGGGCCATGAGGCCCTAACTTTGCCTGTTTAAATAAACAAATTTTCATTTCATTTCATTTCATTTCATTTCATTTCAAAATCCAGAAAAAGTGATGTCATTACTATATCAGATGCTGTCTGACATTAAGTAGTGCTGCGGCAAAATGGTGATGTTGCACAACGTCCGACATACGAGTTGTAAGAGTTAAGTGTTCTATAAGTTTACATTTTGAAAAAAAAAAACAAATTTTGGATACTTTTTATTATATTGTTAAAATGAGAAATTTTCTATAATTCTATGATGAAAATAAAGGTGTGAAATCTTTGAAATTTAACATTGTTCTTATGGAGTTAACACATTGACTGTGGTGGATGCACTTTACTACTACTGCCACTGTCCTAAAGTCGGTACATGGAAGGTTTTAAACTCAATGCCATTTTATTAAAGCCGCCTCTTAAATGGAGTAGACAGAGGACATTTTCTGCCCTAACTATGAAAGAGAGCAGGATTGTGATTGTGAGTGAACCCTGCAGATTTAAAATAATTTATAGATGAATAAAATCTGTTTAACTCCCTCATGGTTATATATCGGGGGCAGATCTGGTCTTAATTTTAAAGACATTTTGGAGTAAGATGGAACTGGACAATAGAACTGTACCTCGAAGGTGACCAAACGAGCAGTGAAAGGGTCGGGCATGTTGGCCACTGCCTCGTCCAGCCGCAGTGTCTGACTGTGATCATCTACACTCTGAGTCCAGGCCTCTGGCTGTGAACCTGGAGCCTCCAGTAGTCTTACTGCCTCCTCATCACTGATTCCACTTTCTAGCTGGAACTCTACCAATGGGAGCACCTCTGTGCACAGAAAAATAATAAAAGAGTTGGTTTATTATTCTTACTATAAAATTTATTCATTCAAGAAAATATAAAATAAGATTTTTGTTTTCAAAGAAAAGACATTTTTGCCCTTTCTTACGAGCCAAAAAAGTTTCACAGCCTTTGTGTAAGTATTAGTTGTAACCCAATAAACATACAAATTTTAACCAACCTAATTTAGCACAGAATTGTAATTTATAAAAATAAAACATTTTTTATTTTTTTATGTTAGATTGTTGTACATGTTTTGCTCAAAATTGATAATATCCAATAAACCACTCAACAATGTTTATTAATTATATATATTTATATCACATTAGATAATTAAAAACTGGCATAAATATATCTCTATAAATATGAATTTAACTGCTATAAAAGATCTAATTTTAAAACTTGGATAAATTGAAATTGAAACCATGACAAAAATTATAGAAATGGTCTGTTTTTTGAAGGAATATGGCATGTGAGTCTCATTCATGAATATCCCTAAAGAATTTTGTCATTGCTAACATTGAAAACTGCAGCATTTTCTGAAATTAGCAGCAAGTTATAGAAATTATTCCAAATGTATCACATTTAAAATTCAAAACAAAAATAACAGTATACTGGAAACAAAAGATATTTAATATTTAAAATTGTACACGAGATCAATAGATTATTTATGGTGCTAATTCCTCAGTACATTACACTTTTTGTTGTTGAAAATTATCATATCATTATTAAGTATACTAACTAAATCATGTAAAAACTTTGAATATGATTTGAATTATGGAATAAAAGAAAACACCACAATTACCAAACAACAAAATAAAACTAACACTTTGAACATAACAATAAAATAATTTACTTTTAGGGAAATATGAAGTAATATGTACAGTATTTGTAAAAGGGATTAAGAGGTCAGGGATCCCGTAAGAGATTTGTCCCGTAGATGATTGGAGTGATATAATAGTGTATTCATAGAACCAGTTTAAACTTTCAAGATCATTTAAAATAGATATGGTACATTCATTATTATTATCGTCAATGAAAATCCATCACCTCTGTTAAGCTGTGTTCACACTGGTGAGTAAAGTTTTGAGAGAATTTGTGCAAGTGCTGTCCCATAATATGAACAAGGGTAAGCAATTTTAATTGCGAGTACTGTCACAAGTATTTGTGACACCTGTATCGCCGGTTGTTGCGGGAGTTAATGCAAAATCTGTTCACACATGACCACAACCAATCTCAGACAGTGTTTAGAATTGAAATTGTACATCCGACAATAATCATAACATTGCTCACAATACAGTTTACACTACATAGTTTTACTGTCCAACACTGTTCTCTAATTGTCGTGTAGAACGTTTGACACTAATTGCGACAACGCTCGTGAGGGCTCTTCCACTCAGTAATTTCTTGCCCGTGTAAATATAGGAATAGTAGAAGATACTCACCAAAGGTCACAAAAGAGTGGACGAAAGGCTGGCGACAGTTGGTGCAGGAATTGCCGGGCACTGCGGAGTTGGTCAGCAGAGGGTTGTAGGTGGAGCAACGATAACACATGATCAGCAAGTCCTCGTTGTCATGATATGGCTTGGCCCTTACCATCAGCGAGGCTATGTCTACATACTCCTGTGAGAATAGAGCAATCGTTGTTATGCCCTTGATTATGTTTGGAATGTAAGACATTACAATTTGCTGTAGCATGTTTGTGCAGTGACATACCATTGTACTTTGAGACATGGATCCGATACTGTTTTATTAAATTTATGACTGCAGCAACAAAACAAAGCAAATAAACAATGGAATATGCAACTAAATAAGAAAGCTTCCGTTGATAGCCTTTAGAAATTTTAATGGAAAATTAAGAAAGAGTAACAATTGTAAGAAAATGAGTTTGCTTGAGAATGACAATGTATGATGAACTAAGAAAAATTCATGATACACTCCCGAAAATGTAATTCTCAATTCATTTATGTCTGGTTTAATATTGTTCTTTACAGAAAGATTATTGTTATTGATACATATGATTGATTTAATTTTGCCTTTTATAATTAATAATCCATCAGATGTTTTTTGTTTATGTTTTAAAAATGTGGTTCTGAAAATACAATTCAATGTTATGGCAGATTACAGTTTATTTCTTATTTTTATAAGTTTAGTAATTTAACAGTGGCGACGAGGTAAAAAGAAGGAGAAATGACTAAAGAAGAAGAAGAGTTACAAAAACTAAAAAAAGCTCGATTATTATTAAGGGGCCAATTTTCAAAGGGCAAAAGACTTGCTGAAGGTAACCCTACATTAACCGAACTAAATATAAAAATCAAGGCTGTGACTGAATACTGGGAACGTTACAAGCAGGTTCAGAATGACATTGATTGTTTGACAGATGAAAAACTATTTAGAACATGAAATAGAATACAGATGTAATGTGGAGGATGAGTATTTAAAACCTTACAACAAAATTACAAGAAATGGTACACAATCTCAAAGACACAAACATTACTTCTACTTCATCTCCAAGTGAAGCTGTTTGTACGGTTTCAAACTACACTTCAGGGAATATAAATTTCAATCCCTACCACCCTGATGAAAACCATTTCAAATTTTGTGAGAAGATTAGAAGTGTTTTTACAACTAAAAGAATCAAAGAGCTGATGATAAAACTAAAGTTTACACATTGCTACATGCTCTCACTCCCCAACTGCACCAAACAACTGTACGATATTTGTGCTCCCAACGACCCGTTAGATAAAGATTACGACGAGTTAGTACAGCTTCTTAAGGATTTTATCGACCCGCAACCAAGCCAGTGGGCCTTGCAGCATAAATTTATTTCACGGACTCAACAAGAACATGAATCAGTTAGTGAGTTCTCGGTGGCTCTCAAGAAGATGACAATTAACTGTAACTTCAATTGTGGTTGCGGTAAATCAGTTGCAGACTTATTTCTCAAGTTACAGTTTATTCGTGGATTGAAAGACATAGATATTCGGACTAAATTACTCCAAGACCGCGAGAAACACACCTATCAGGACATTGTGAACATAGCTTCGGCTATAGAGCTTGCCAAAGCAGAAAGTATGACTGTTAGCCGAACACGTACTGAACACATTGAATTAAATCAGGTTCAGCAAAGACATTCAAATGAAGAAAACACATCTAAGAGAGTCCTCACCTCGGCCAAAACCTCTACTTAGTCCACGTTCAAACAAATTCAGCTATTGAAAAGCTCAAAGGAAAATGCTATCGTTGTGGTTCACCCTCCCATCGTGCTAATAGCTGCAGATTCATAGATGCAACTTGTCGAAAATGTGGAAAAGTTGGACACATAGCTAGTGTTTGTTTGCAAAGTAAATCTCAATTACAAATGAAACCTGGACAACATCAAACTGAAAACAAAAGTGACTTGAATAGTGAGAATGAATATGAGATTAATGTAATTAGTGACAGAAATAATGACAAATTTTATGGTTAACATCAACATCGAAGGGGAGGACATTACCCATGGAATTAGACACTGGTGCAGCTCTTAGTACAATGTCTTACAACGAGTAATAAAAAGCTTGCCATCCCACAGAAAATATTATCTACTAACATTGAACTTCGAACTTATACAGGAGAAACCATAAAAACCGAAAGGAGTAACATTTGTTAAATGCACCGTACAAGACTCAGAAGTTTGTTGGAAAACTTTACCTAATTGATCAAAAACGTTGACGCCATATTCGGAAGGGAACTGGTTGAGAGAAGTTAAATTAGATTGGGGTGAGATTAAAAGTCTTACAACGAGTCAGACTTCAAATCTAGGAAGCTTGTTAAGTGAATTTAGTGACTTATTTTGATGGAAAAATTGGTGTTATAACCTGAATATCTGGGACATTTTAGACTTACTGATGGCGCGACGCCAATATTTGTAAAACCAAGACAAGTACCGTTTTCCCTAAGAAGTAAAGTAGAAAATGAACTTACGAGACTAGAAGAAATGTGGAATCATAACAAAAGTAGATCATTCAGACTGGGGAACACCCATCGTACCTGTTTGTCAAGCCGAAACGGTCCAAACACGGATTTGTGCTGACTATAAAGTGACTAAACAAAGTGATCAAAGACGAAAACCATCCATTACCCAGGATTGAAGAAAATCTTCTCTCAAATGAACGGAGGAAAATTATTTTGTACCTTGGATATTTCTAATGCTTACCTCCACATGAAAATGGACGAAGAAAGTGCACACATGCAGACACTCAGCACCCATAAAGGTATGTATGTACAAAGTAAATCGTTTGATGTTTGGGGTGAAGGTAGCACACCATCTCTCTGGCAACAATTCATGGACAAAACCTTGCAGGGACTTTCTGGTGTACAATGTTTCTTTGACGATATTATCGTTCAGGTGTAAAAACAGCTGAAGAATTATTGGCTAGATTACGTAAAGTTCTAGAACGATTAAGAAACAATAACTTAAAGATGAACCGAGATAAATGCAAGTTTTTTTCAAACGAGTATCCAATATCTTGGGCATGTCATTGATGCTCAAGGACTTCACAAAACCAAAGACAAAGTCTTGTCTATCATGAACAGCAAAAGACCGGAAAAACATAAGTGAACTTAGAACATTTCTCGGTCTGGCAAACTATTACAACAAGTTCATCAAAGATTTTAGCAACAATCCTCCACCCACTCCAATAATTTACTGAAGAAAGGCAACCGTTTATGTGTGGACTTCAAAATGTGAAGAAAGCTTTCAGAAGGTTAAGTCGGAAATAACCAGTAACAATGTACTTGTCCACTACAATCCAGAACTCCCATTAGTGCTTTGCAACCGATGCGTCTCCAGTGGGCCTTGGAGCCTGTCTTTCACATCCGATACAGCGATGGAAGTGAGAGGCCAATTAGTTTTGCCTCACGCACTTTGACCAAATGTGAACAAAAATATAGTCAAATTGATAAGGTAGCAACAGGTATTTACTGGGGACTCAAGAAATTTTTCACCTTACTGCTACGGGCGGAAAGTTCATTTTAGTGACTGACCATAAAACCGTTAGTGTCAATATTCAGTCCCACCAAAAACCCTTCCAACAATATCTGCTACAAGACTGTTCAATTATGCACACTTTTTATCAGGTTTTTGACTACTCAATTGAATATAGAAGAACCTCTGACCATGCCAACGTTGACTTTTTGTCTCGCTTTCCTACTGAACATAGCACTACAAACTTTGTGGACGATTGCAGCCTTTTTCAACTTAATCAACTTGATTCATTGCAGATTGACAGTATGCTTATATCCAGAACAACTGCTCAAGATAAATATTTACAACCAGTACTACATGCCCTTGAAACAGGAGAGACGGTCGAACCTTTTGGTTTCCACGACAACGAACTAAACACTACAAAATGGTTGCATATTCAAGGGCTACAGGATAATGATTCCCAGAAGCTTTACAACACTCAGTGTTAAATGAACTACATGTTGGACATCTAGGCATGGAGAAGATGAAAAATCCTTGCTAGAAGTTTTTTGCACGTGGAAAAGTATTGACAGAGATATTGAGCAAATGGTACGTACATGTAAACAATGTCGACTAAAAACAAAATCAACCTGCAAAAGAACCGAATCATCCATGGCTGACCCCTCAAGGACCATGGGAGAGATTACACATAGATTTTGCTGGCCCGATACAAGGTCAGTGGTATTTCATTGTTGTGGACGCCTTTACCAAGTGGGTTGAAGTAATCCCTACTAAAAACACGTCAGCAGAATGGTGTATGAAGGAGCTAAGAAAAATGTTTTCTACATTCGGCCTTCCTTTGGTCTTAGTTTCAGACAATGGAAGCCAATTTACATCTACAATATTTCGCCAGTTCTTATCTGCTAATGGTGTTGTACACAAAACTACAGCTCCCTACCATCCTTCGACTAATGGACAAGCTGAGCGTTATGTCCAAACAGTAAAAAAATCACTGAGGGCAATGGAAGATGAGGGGGGAAAGATTGAGTTAAAACTATATAGACTTTTTGATGCAACTTCGACAATCTCCAAACACAACTGGCTCAAACTCATACAAACTTAAATGTTAGGAAGAAGTGTTCGAACTCACTTGAGCCTATACTAACCAGATAGCAAAAATGCACAAGAAGTTACACGAATCGTACAGACAATTTCAGGTGGGAGACAGAGTACAGGCTCGAGATTACACCAACTCAAGATACAAGTGGAGTTTTGGAACAATTATGGAAAAAGAAAGTTCGCTACTGTACAAAGTTAAAATGGACGATGGAAGTGTTTGGGAGGAGGCATGTTGACCAGCTATTGAAATGTGAAGTTTAGGGGGTGGGAGACAGAGTACAGGCTCGAGATTACACCAACTCAAGATACAAGTGGAGTTTTGGAACAATTAATGGAAAAAGAAAGTTCGCTACTGTGCAAAAGTTAAAATGGACGATGGAAGTGTTTGGAGGAGGCATGTTGACCAGCTATTGAAATGTGAAGTTTAGGGGGGGAAAATTGATACATATGATTGATTTAATTTTGCCTTTTATAATTAATAATCCATCAGATGTTTTTTGTTTATGTTTTAAAAATGTGGTTCTGAAAATACAATTCAATGTTATGGCAGATTACAGTTTATTTCTTATTTTTATAAGTTTAGTAATTTAACAGTTATGTCAAACCTGAAAGAATAACCACCGATTCAATCCATTGGTATAACCACTGAAAACGGTGGTTGTGTCAGTGTGGTTAACAATTCAGTGAAGCTTTTGTTTATCTGTTTACATTTGAATTGATATATCTAGAGAACACTCACAGTGGCATGCTGTGGTGTCTATAAGCATTTAATCTATTTATGTATCTAGAACACCAGCTTCATTTGAAACATCATTCATAATAAAGTTTAAAGCAACACACACCTCATCAACCATCTGGAAAATATTGACTCCTCCTAAGAGATCTTCCTCAATGATATTAAAAGAGTTGATTTGAAAGTCATGCTTAACAAAATATTTGAGGATCTTACCTGAAATTGAGGTGGAACGCGTAGACTGTGCATGCGATCCAAAGCCTGTCTCGCTAATTTATACGCACCTAAAGTCCGAGCTTGCTTTGACAGAGCATACAGGATAGCACTGACAATAAACAGTTAAGGATAATTTATACACTGTCATAGTATGTTTAATGTGAGGTAAATATGAAATGGAAACATAACTGTGTTGCAGAAAGAGCCTAGTACATACACTTTTCCAATCAACCTTACAAAAACCTTAGAATTGTTATATTACAACTGTTATATAAGATACAATCAATCAATTTATAATTCATTGTGGTCAGCCCAGGATTGATTTCAATGACTAAAAATATAATAGGTTATATCCTACAGTCAATTCAATCTCAATTCATGTGGTCTTAATGTTATGGTGACATGTTTCGAAGGTTAACCTTCATCGTCAGACCTCAGTAGTCTCTTTAACAATGAATTAAGTCTGTTATCAGCTGAAAAATTATTTATCACTAATGAGGAAAGTGTACATATAAATCATCAAAATATACAAAAAATGAATCTATATATTATATTGTACAGGTAAAGGGATTCTCAGAAGAAGGAACATTTGTCTCATCAGAGCTACTTTTAACTTTTTTGTTAAGGTACAACATCACAATGGCTAACAATCCAAAACCACAGATTAAGTGATAAATAATAGGGAATTGATCAGTTTCAAATTTACATTATGAGCGACTCTGACTACCAATGCTAAACAATTAAATAGTTTTATAATAACTAAAACAAAACAATTCACAAATAACACTTTTTACAAGTATAAACCATAACACATTTACAAAAAAAATTTCATCCCTAAAATACAAATTGAGATTCTTTTTCTTCACTAAGTATGTGTGCTACTAGGAGATTGTAATATACACCATACCATATAGTTGCTTAAAACCTTCAACATGGACACATATAGATATTTCAGCAGTGAAAAGTGTCAGATCTCTAATGATCCTGGTCACGTTTAACAAAGGATACAACTGTGAGACTCCGGTAGGGTTGACAGCTTTGGTCTCATGAAGCAGAAAGCGAGCGATGTTGAACAAGGCCTCTGGTTGGTATGAAGTAAATGGTTCCTCCTAAATATACATAGTTGTTCAGAGTTGGATCTAAAAAACTGTTGAAAGGCAAACAAAACTTATAGTAAAAAAATAATATATAACATTAAAAAATATTAGAGTACTTATACTCTAATATTTTATAATTGCTACATACAAAAATAGAAATATATTTTATTTTAGACAGACATACACATTTACTGTAAAAAATATTTAACAGTTCTCTCAAGCATTTGTAATGAGATTCTATACAATTTTATTCTGTTGCATAATGAAATGGCACTGCTAGAGGGATGTTTTTTTATTTGTCGCCATCCGGGATAGCCAGAGGCATTCGTGTCAAAGACTGTTCGGAAACTAGGTATTGTTTCTCATATTGTTTGAACAATTGTAAAAACCGTATTTTCTTGATTGCATTATTATTCTAGTAGTTAAAGTATTATAGAAGGAAGGTTTAAGTTTTGCAGTTCACTAATGGAATTTTACCTAGCTTAACATTTTTTATTAGTCAGTATTTCATAAATAAAATTCACACAATGAATCATGGTAAAAAAAAATTCCATTTGAAAGTGATAAAGGGAAAAATTCACACATCAACTAAATGAGACAATTAAAATTACACAGTCAGAAATTGAATTGATCAACCTATTAGAAAAAGTTAAAAAATTAGTCCACTTGCTTGGATGACACGCACTTACATAATTGGGTTTTCAGACTGTTCAGAAGAAACATTCATGCTAAAACCATTGCAATTAGTCATAAAAATACATCATGTGTATCCTCAAAATTGTAGTCAGTCAGACAAGTAGAGAAACTGACCAATACAGGTATATATTGAACACTGGTCAACTCGTTCACAAGGAACATTCATGCCAAAACTCACTGAACTAGTTTGTGTGTTTGGTTGCAATCATAGGACAGAGACTCATTTAAAATAACAATTACAGTAAATTAAAACTCCAAACTTAGTTCGTTCCGCCAAAAATTTGATTATTGATTAATTTCTAATATCTCACCAGATATCTCTGAATAACATGATAGGCATAGTAGATCGAGGCATATTTTTCATACTCATGGAACTTTGATATCATCTCACTTTGTTGGTCTTGTCTGGAACAACAATTAAAAAATTAAATTGCATTTGGGTGACTTTTATTATCTAACTTGATTACATACATTGTTTGTTACTATCATTAGTGTTTCATGTTTATGTAAGACTTGATTTCTTTACAATTAATTTTCTCACTTTAGTGTTCTCCTAAATTTTGTCATCAGGAAGGATTTTAATGATAAAAATTACAGCAATTTTATGCAGCTCTAGGTAGGCATTAGTGTAATATTAATGTGCTAGGGCATAAATCTAAGCATTATAAACCTAGGTTACGGTTGTGCCAATATATATATATATTTAATGCATTAGATGATTTTAATTCGTCACTGGCGCAATCTGGAGAAAAATTTATGTATTAATGTTTTATTTACTATCTGCATTACACTACCGATCAAGCACAGCTGTTTACTTATTATTGATAAAATTCAAATGTAAACAGATGTTTCAGAAAGTTTGTCGAACTATAGCTGTCAACAGCTGTCAAAATACGTTTCATTCTTATCATAACATTCGAATGTAAACTAACTAATTTTTCAATTTGAATTCGACTTTATTTGGTGAAATGAATGTGTTAAGGGTGGTAAAAAGCACTCTAAATGTTAATTCAGACCAAAAGCTATACCTGTTCCAAATTTCAGCACAATTCGTATAGCAGTTTCAGCGTGATTCAAGGACAAACCTCCAAATATCCAAACATTCAAACTTTCGCATTTATAATATTAGTGGGATTATATATTTTGTTCATAAGAAGTTTTAAAACATAAAGGGCAAAATGGTTTAAAGTTTAACACTGTCATTATGAAACAATACTCCTGGTTGTTTTAGAAGTCTTCATTTAAATTTCTAGAGCCATTTAAATATGTTTGTACATAGTGATTACAAGAGAACAAAGCTTAAACAAATAAATGTAAGTTCTTTGATAAGGAGGTAAGAAAATCCAAAGTTAGGCAGTATGTCACCCACTTCTCGTTGGCTATGTCAAGACATTGCCTACTGAGCAGCCAGTAGTAGTAACCTGCATCGTTGAACCTCGTCTCATGAACAGCATTCAGAGTCAGGTGGTGCAGAACTTTGAATGCTTCTTCTGGCTGTCCTGCTTTGTGGAAAGCTACATAGACAATCAACATAACACAGCTATATTATCTAATAAATGAAAATGCAAATTAAATTGTTTATAAATTATTAATATTAAACAATTTTATAATTTTTAACAAGGAAGTAACTTAATTTTTATTATTGGCTGATAACCAACATGTAAATTGGCTTTCATATCTCCTTATTGTAACTTTTAGCCTGTTACAAGCATTTTGTAAAACTACTAACTCAGTAAAACTAATGAAGATTAAATATATATAAGGATTCAATTAATTATCTGGCTTAATCATACTTTAAAAGCAAACACAACATTTAAATAGTCAAACATTTACATGTACATGTACATGCACAGACATAATTAACACCAAGAACTTTGGTTCGTTTTTATATCCAGTAGGCAAAAAATAAAAATCCTCAAGGTTTAAATTTTTCTGCACATCATATGTTTGTTTGTGTTTTATGTTTATGTTGTGTTTTATATATATATATATATATATATATATATAATATATCTATATATATATATATATACATTAATGTAAAAAAAAATAGTCTTGGATAGGTTTAAAATAGATGGCCGAACTAGTTATTTGGTATATCTTTTACTGAGGTTTGTACTTCTATTAGTCTATAAAATATTTTGAAAAACATGTTAAATTAATGTTTTTGATAATAAACAAATATAAATATAATAATAAAAGAAAAAGACTTCGTACAATCCTTTAATATTTCAACATAATGTTGTTCTCAAAAAGCTATATATTGTGTGTGTGTATATATATATATATATATATATATATATATATATATATATATATATATATATATATAACATTATGTTGAAATATTAAAGGATTGTAAGAAGTCTTTTTATTTTATTCTTATATTTATATTTATTTATTGTCAAAAACATTTCTATAAAGTTTCTTGTATCAAGTGGAAACTGAAAGGATTGATTGCAACAATTGGAATTGATCGCTAATTTGTAATAAACTTGAATAAACTTTCTATATTGATATTGGGTAAATTGGTTCAACTCAACAATAATACAACTAAAAGAGCCATAATTTAAGATAAAACATTTACCTTTCTGGGCATCGATGAACCTATCGTTTTCTGCCAGCCACTGTGCATATGGCACACAAACCAGGTGTCTGTACTCTGGGTGTCTATCAATGAGAGCAAAAGCCTCTGTCCACTGGCGGGCCTCCACATGTAACTGCACGACACTGGACTGCTCACCCAGCTTGTGATACATTTCCGAGGCCAGGGCCAGTTGTCCCGCTGTCCGCAGATGTCCCGCCACTGCCCGCACTGCTTCCACCTCTGCCTTGTCCAGCCGACGACCTACCTCCACCAACCTGTATTAAACGATCAATTAATTACAAATAAACAGTTGACTGCTATGTGAAAAAATATTACCACTGGAAACTGTAACCAGAGATATCTGCCATTCTTTTAGAGCATAACATTATAGAAGTTTGAGTTTCCTAATTATTTTATCAAAAAACCTATTTATAAATCAGTTATAATGTAATAAGCATAACAAAAACAGTCCAGTGATTCAAAACTTGTTAAAAAATTACTGACATGTCAACCCAGCCATTTGCTCCGATGATATTGATGGCTCGGAGAGTATCGCCAGCAGATAGGTACATTTCGGCAGCTGCCCGTGGCTCATTAATGTTACAAGCCCAGTCAGCTTTCTTACGCAGCAAAGCCTTTCGGTCAATATTGTCTCCTGAACCCAAGAAGTCCTGAATAAAAACAGATGATTTATACTAGAGTATTTTATGTCATAATGTGTATCTGTAAAATCTTCCATACAGGCTATACACAAATAATCTAGACTAAACATGTAACTGGTCAGGTTGCATTGACTATAGATAAGGATATAATTAATCTATGACTGAAAAACTCTTTCTAGATCTATTGAACAGATTCCTCCAGCAACGTAGGTAGTTACAAAAATAATTAATTAATTTAAGAAACTCCTATAGCATAATAAGACATCAAAGAGAATAAACGTGTGTGGCCTGTGATACAAAAAAATTTGAGAAACAAAATTTAATAATGAAAAAATATTTTAAGCTTACATTAATTAATTCTTCTGATACTGACCTGAGCGAGATCGAACATGCGCAGATCCGTGTACATTGCAAGAGCCTTGTGTTCATGTTGGCAACGCTGAAATGCCCGAGCTGCATCCTTGAATCTGCCCTTGTATGCTAGAAGATCTCCGATAAAAACTTCACGATCTTTCTCACCCTTATTTTGGCGCTCCTGTGAAATATTGAATTAAAAAAGTTTTATTTGCATTTTTACTCAACATTAAGAAGAATTAAGTATTTATTCATTGGGAAAAATTAATACCTGAAAGTCATTGATCAATTCGAGGTATTTTAGGTCTTTGATACGAGCAAAAGCTTTGGTTGCAACATTGAGATCAAGATTCTCCAGAGCCGAGTGAGCCAGAGCCTTCCAGTCCTCATCAGCAACCCCCAGGCAGGCTACTGCATATGCATCTCTAGAATCAATCAACATATTAAACTAGTACCTATTTGAATAAGAATGCGGATATAGTTTGCACTTTAATGAATTATTATGATCTATTTAAGAGAGGTGAATTGTATGTCTCAAAGCAAGTCAGCCTTTAAGGTCTTTTATGCTTACCATACTTACAAGATTTCTGAATGTCTAATAAAGTGCTGTAACCTACTCACTACCATGTCACGCATAAGATAACAACTCCCTAATAAAAGAAAATTGTCCTCTCCAATTTCAACTAGATACAGCTGTACAGTCTCTGAATATTAATCAACAACTTACTTGCAAACAAAGTCACTGAAAAGTACCTTTTTTTTGTTTGAAAGTGTCTCAAAATAAGCCCTGCTTCCTCTTGCACATACCAACTTATAATTTGTGGGACCTTGAAGATAATAAAATATAAGCCAATTTATAAGCCATGACCATTAAGAATTTCATCTGATGTATGCCATGAGCTCAAAGATAGATATATCCTGAAATAGATACCCAGTAAAAACTCCCCAATGTTGAGATCTCGTAAAAATATTTCCAAACAGTAGTGATGGATCTAAACACTTTCACAAACACATTCCATGGTAGCAGTAACTGTAGTCTGATAGACAAAGGAGAACTTATCTAAAGCTTCCTAGGTGTATCACAACACTTTGGTACGATATGTTTATTTAAACCAAGATTTTAGTTATCTGTTAAGTTAGTTATCCACTTGTGGAAGAGATCAGATTGCAGATCTTAAAATGTAGTGATACGCATTTTTGTACCACTGAACATGGCAAATGTTTGAACTAAATCTAGTTACCTTCTCAATCCATAAAAAAAGCTTTTCAATCCTCCTTGGAAAGAAAAAACATCCTAATCAATCTAAAGAAATACTTGAGTGAAGGGTATAATCAAGACACCATCACCTCTTACCTACTGACATGTCCCTTATATTATCAGAGATTCTGATAGGGATAATGATAAAAAATTTTCCTGCTCATAAATCAACAGGTAGGAAATTCAGAAAGCAGTCCAATGCTGTACCAAGGCAGCTACTCACTGTACCTATAATGATGAGATTGGCAAGTTTCTGCAGTCTAGGGAATTTACTTACGAGGTGAATTTCATTCTTTGGCCACCCACGCCACAGGTTGATAGGCCATGATCACAGTCAAATACAACAAGTCAGGTGTCAACCTACAGGTCCTCACACCACTTGCTTACAAACAATGTGCAACCATTTACTTTAACACGTTCAATGCGGTTGCGGTAGATTACTGCACGGCTGCCTCGCGCAGCGCGTGCATGACGTATGATTCTTACTGCACACGCGCCATGTCTAGAAACCCAGTCAGTGTGCTCTCAGCACTCGTCGTGTATGGTTGTTCCGTTTTGCCGATCGTGGGGATATACCTTTTAACGCGTTTTTGTGGTCGAGTTCTCAGTTGCGTTTTGTGGTTAGTTTTTTAGACTACTTCAAATTTTTACGTTTTTGTTGTGTGTGTTTAGTGTTTGTTATTCTTATAATACAAATAGACATGGATTGCCTCCTGGAACTAGTGGAATCAGAATAGACGTTTCAGTTTGTGGCTAATAGTGATTCTGATTATGAAGACGATACGCCTGGTAGTCACTGGTTATGCTTTCCGGACCTCGACGTTTGAAACAATACGAGACTGATGAGTCAGA
The DNA here is from genome assembly GCF_021130785.1 of Homalodisca vitripennis. Taxonomy (NCBI): domain Eukaryota; kingdom Metazoa; phylum Arthropoda; class Insecta; order Hemiptera; family Cicadellidae; genus Homalodisca; species Homalodisca vitripennis. Next base: position 71,594,533 of record NC_060207.1, read on the forward strand.
GGGTCGAAGACCCAGACTTATGACGTAAGCACCACCACAATGGAGTCCTCAAACTATAGGTATGAAGATGTAACGTTTTCAAAAGAGGAATAAGTTGTTAAGGCCACTTTTGCCGTATGAGATTACCCAAAGCATTTTTTCTTGTTGTGGTGGATGTGATTTTTTTGGAGGGCCATTGTGGCTATTCGTATTAGATATCGCGTGGTGTGTTGTATGTGGACTACTTTATACCCTGGCTCAGTATCCATAATGGTAAGACATTTACGTGGGGATTCAAATGTGTTTTGGGCCTAGTGCTTACGAGCAACGAGGGAGGAGCCACAGTGTGTTCTCAGTAGGGTGGATGTGAAGTGTGAATCCGGTGCGACCGACGGCTCTTGACCTTACACCAACGGGAAAACAGGACGAGGGGCAGGAGCGGGGGTACAGGTGACGACGATGCAAGGGATCTTGGAGCAATTTGGAGAGGGACAAAGTAAGGGCTGCCGTGCCTTAAAGGTTTCGACCTGAAAGGGACTACGGCCACGTAACAACTCCAATGTTTCTGAAGATGAAAATTTCCCCGATAGGCGGTTAGGGCCGATTTATTCTGTAGGTGTTATCGCTATAACTGTAAGTTGCTGGTTGCGTACCACGGAGCAGGGGAGTATAGGATCTGACGTGGCGGGTCGAAGGGCGGACGAAGGGAGGATGTGGAAAGGTAGTTTTCACTCTATTGCGCTTTAGGACGCCTGCCGGCGTCTCGTCTTGCTTCATTGTTCTACCCGTAGTATACCTGTTTCCGTTCTCGAATTACCCCGGTGTTGACTTGCTTTGCGGCTCACTGCGTCTACTTCATGCGATCCTCCCTTGCATGATTAAGTGATTCTCTGCTCTGCTCATGCTCCTTATTGCACCCGTGTCATTCCTGCATGCATGCTGTTTCACATAAGTCTGCTTGACCCGTGCACATCCCTCACTGCCGCATTACTCTACCGTGCCACATGGGACAGCTGCACTGCAGCACTCTTCCATATGCTGCACGTACGCTTTACCTTCTGCAGTGTCCAGCTCCATTCGCATATGGTTCCCTCTTTTGTCTAGGTCCCAGAACGATGTCGTTTGGTGTCTCTGCTTACTGCACATGGGGAATTTTACAATTACCGCGAATTACAAGGGACTATTGGAAAACTTGTAAAGCTGTTTTCAACGTGCTTCCCCAAAATATGGCCAGGGACAAATTCATGCTTATTTTGCGATGCGATTAATTTTGAAGGTACCCTAAGTGCCCAAACAACAGGTTCTAAAGTACAGTTTCTAATTGACTACTTCAACTGATAAATGACTCAATTTATATCCTCAAAAAAAGTTGTGCATTTGACGAGGGAATGGTTTTAATGGACGGGGACGGTGTACTTTAGGCAAATATAAAGGGAAACTCCATAAGTACGGATCAAACTGCTACAAGTTTGTGTGGACCCCCATGGGCATAATACTTCGTTTTTTTTATGTATTGCGGAGTTTTAGATGATTACGGTGTAAGGGGCATGCAGCCAATGT